>NC_070545.1:3900000-4200000 GCF_026873545.1 Fusarium falciforme
GACAGTCAGAACCAGGGCTCTAGACCCAAGGTGCTATCGACTGGCGGGTCCCATATGCATCCAGTACTTTCGTCACATCACAAAGTGGTCGATAGCCATGTTGATTTCCACTTCATCGCCGCTTGGCTTTCCATTGTCTCGCCTAGCTTTCATCGGGCTTCACCTCCGCCTCACTCAAGGGCGTTCAAGCTCGTTTCGTCTGGTGCGGCTTGTCCTCCAGGGAAGATATCGGCCTAACCTATCTTGGGCGACTCCCCATGGCTAGATACCGAAGACGTGGAGGACCAGCAATTTCAATGTGCATCTGGCTGGCGACAGCCTGCTGATCAGCACTGACAGCGCACTCCACTGCACGGCCGTTGGACTTTTCATATCTCTCGGCACCATGATTCAACGGATCGACCAAGTTGCCCGCCGTTACCATCGCCAGTCAACCACGCCTTTGACTAGGCGTATCAAGATGGCATCGAAGTGATGATAGACCTGCTGCCAGGGCTTCAGGCTTTCACAAGGCTCCATATCTCCACTCCACCCTGACACCCAGGCGCAAGCGCACTGCCAGTCTTGATGGTGCCGTGAAACAGTACCATGGCACGATATGCCAGCACCTCACAACAGAACCTTGTTGCTGTGCTGTTTTTTTCAATTCATGGCCCCTCCCGTCAATCATGCTATCTCAATGCCTTTGCAGCAAGCATCCGCTATGTTGGCCTGGAAAAAAGGGTGGCTGCACAGCTTCTCTAGCTGCCACGGCCCGCGTTTCTCAAATGGCTTTGCCGCATCTGCCATCAAGTTTGTGGTGTGGCCGCTTCGTCAGATCCAACCCGTCGTCTGTTGTTCACCTGCTTCACATTGCGCGCCGTCGCAAGAGCTTGGCTTCCTGGGATGGCCACGCTTTCTGACCCTGGCCCCCAACCAATCATTGCCTTGAAGAACTGCCCATGCGGCGACAATGGAAACACGTCTGCCGCACGGGAAGACCCAGCCTCAAGCCGCTGCCCGCGCCTTTAGCCCCTGGCCCCCGTTCCATGTCAGTTGTCTCCCCCACACGGCTGCGACGCTGCTATTCGACAGCCTTCTTCGAATTCCTCCGCGACGAGCACGGGAACGGAGACTGTCTGGAGCTACGTAATGAAGCTAGAGCTGGAAGTGGGCCAAGCGACGTTGCGCCTGATGGCGCCGTCGACTTCGCCTGTCCCGACCGCGCGCTTTAAGGTTGAGCAAAGGGGGTTCTGAGCTTGAGAGACTTTACTGTGACCAATTGTCAATCCCCAGTTTCTCGTAGGCTCGGAAAAGAGATCTGATTTCTCCATTGGCCCCAGGTACGATCGGACACTCCCGCCCCGTTTCTTGCGAACAGGCTCCATGCAGCGTTTTCCAGACACATGATTTGCAGCAACCCAGGCGTTCGGTTCGATTTTGAGCCCGCCAAACTTGGTCGAAGCTGGGGTCCGAGGCTCATTGGGCGATTTCGGATTGCGGAATTTTTCTGGCCCATCTCCATCCGGCCGTAGCGCAGCCTCTGCGCCGCAACGGCCTGTACGTGCTTCGTCATGTACGCACATGGTTGCAAGACCTGACCTGGCGCCATGTCGTTGCAATTGAGCCGCGCTGTTGCCTCCCGATCCCCCAACGGCGTGCTTTCCCTCGACAATGGTCGGCAAGGACCGCGGCTACCGTTTGTACCTTGTCCCTGAAGCTGCGTCTGGTTCGAGGTGTCGGCCCTTTGTCAGTCCTCTCAGTCAGGGCCAACCTCAAATCCGAATCTTGGAATGAATACCCAAAAGCGGGCCGGCCCGGCCGCTAAACCGGGCCGTTGTGATCTTCCAGGCTGAGCGAGCAGGGAATGTGGATCAAGGCAGAGTCCTTGGTGATCAATTGACGGCCTGTGTGCCTGCAAAGGCCGGCTGGATGCTCGACTTGGTTCATGGCCACCATGATAGTCTCAGGTCTCCGAGTTGGCCGCCCTTCCTTTCTCTGCCTTGCCTGTTCCGGATGATGAGCAGTTGTGAACCCTCCCTTAGCTGAAGCTTACAGTTTGTGCCTCAGTCAGTGCATCCACCCACCCACACACGCACAGTCAGTCACCCACACCCAATATACATGCGCGAGGGCACACTCTTTGGCATAACCCAGCCACCGGAGTCGAGAATCAGACATGTATCCCCGCCGAGCCCAACAATGCCCAACGCGCTGAGGACGAGAATCGGTTTCTCAATCTCTGTTACCCTCGCCCCGCCCTCTCACTCTCGTGATCTCATGCGGGCTGTGAAGTCATCACGGACGACTTGAATTGCCCGAGACGCAGGCCTTTCCCGAAGCAGAAGGACAACTCAGCAGCTCCCGGAAGCTTCGTCACGTTTCCCCGTGAACGACCCTTTGTCACAGCCATGTCCCATGTTCGGGGTGTCTGGAACTGCCTGCCGATGGCAGTGGTTGCTGCTACCCGTACTCACTACCAGATCAGGTGAACCTCCTTGCCATTGGTAGTGGACTTGAGGGCGATAGAGCTCATCATTGTGGCATTGAAAAGTCTGTTTCCCCGCCTAGCGTACAGCTGCGGCGAACTGAGATCGTGACAAGTCACTTGGAGATCTCGAGGCGTCATGACCAAGTACGCAGACCCGGATGAGATTACAGCCATGATGGCCATTCTCCATCAATGCCCTGGGGAGAGAAGGCCCGCTTATGCTGGCGGGCAGTGACGACGGCTGCACCCGACATCGTGCGAGTATGAGACCGGGTTCACCTTTCGATCATTGACACTGACATCCAGAGATTGATGTGTTCAATGCCTCGGCGGCTTGAACGGCCCCCAACGGGAAGCTCACGGCGTATTCGACGGCTTCGATGTGATACTATGCTCGCTTTGCATGGTCACTCAACCATTGTTGCCTTGAGACGAGGCGTACATCATGCTTAGGCAGATATTCGGGGGGAAACCACTCTGAAGTGAGGCGGTAGGGGATGGTTGGAGTATATCAACGGCAGGAGAGTTGCAGCAGGACCCATGGAGCAGCGAAGCCGCACAGTGCTCTGCCTTCTGAGGCAATGATGATATGCAATGGCCGGGCTGCAGTGATAGCCAGAGGGGGCCTGCCACGTTGTGCATTCCGTGTGCCTGGCGCAGCCCAGCATGGCTCTGGAATTGCTTTTGAACCGTGGACAATGGTGTTCGACAAAGGCCCCCCTCCCCCCTGGAATGACCAACGGCTCAGTGGCGAGACGGAACTTTGGTTGATTCATGTGAGTCGGCAGCCATGCACGAAAACCATGCAAACTCCCCTATTCTTATCTGTTGCTGCCGCAGCAAGGCCTTGCAGCGAGATGCAAGTCTAGGCCGGCTGAGTTACTTTTCTCAGCTCAAGCCCTTGGTGCTTCTGTCCGGCCGCCTGGCCGCCAAGAGAATCTGTCGGGCTGAGAGAAGTCGACGCTAATGCATGAACACTTTGGAGAAAATCCCGGCAAAGGATAGTTGCCTTTTCATCAGGGGCAGGTGATGAGGAGGCTTAACCTCCTCCTGGAAGCTCTCATCTACCCCTGGTGGTGATTGAGTGAACTGGCATCCACCGGGAAGGCTAGGCCGTTGGTGTTGCCAGCAACAGAAGCAAGCCGCATGCCCAGGCGACTGTGACGGTGCGATATCCGAGATGGTGGATGTTGGGCAACAGCGGAAGTAATCGGCCGAGACAGGACGATGAGGTCTTGTCCGACAGAAAACGGCTGGCAGGGATGGCAAGACGAGGGGGCATGGGAGAGAGGGGATGACCTCGTCTGGAGGCAGCTTTCAGCCCCCAGTGGCAAGATACTTGGAAAGTTTTCTCCCGGCTTCGATCCATCAGAGTCGGCGAGACAAGATGCACAAGAGCTCGGACGAGAGATGGCTGCCTCAACCCTAACCGGGAAGCCGACAGCATTGAAGGCATGGCTCGTCGTAGAAGCGGCACGGCATGGTGCCGTAGAAAGCAGGATCTGTGCTGTGATGTGCTGTAGACAAGGAAAAGCGAGTCAAATGGCAGAGCATGAACTGCAGCCACTCTGTCGATGTGCTCCGTTGAGGGCGCCGTTGGCATCAAGCTCGAGCCCGCCGAGCCCGTGAGGCCTTGACGCACGGAGGAGGAGCAAAGCAGCGAACCAGAGCCCTAGTTTTCACCGAAATCGACAACCGTCGAGATTGCAAGCGGTCAGGATCCCCTTGTTCCCTGACACTTGTCCGCCCTCGGGACGAACCATGAGGCCCCACCGCGGCCGCAGATCGAGACACCCCCTTATGTAGGCTCGACTGGGACAAGTCCTGGAGACGACGCGGCCGAGGCCAGGCCCGCAGCGGGAAAGACACAGGGCTCCCTGGCAATAACATGACCGTATATGTGACCCGGCAGTCCCAAGACTGGGTGGCCAGAGACGCGTTATGGAAGAAGTGTGGAATGTTGACAGAACAGGAGCCGTTGAGGGGAGTGGGCGGAGGAATGCCGAAGCAGGGAGCAGCAAGTAGCAATGGCTTCGGGAAAAGGAGACGCAGAAGGACAGAAACAGCTTCTTGGTGACTGTGTTTGAGGTCCTGCGAGGGAGATGGCGCAAAGAGATATCTGCTTGCCAGGTACGTACGTTAGGTATGGGAACGACAACAGAGGCTGACGGGGAGGCGACCGGGAGCATAGCAAGGGAAGACGCACACGCATACACACATACTCACTCGCTCACATACACACGCCCCCGCGGGTTTGTCCAAGTTTGTTTGTCCCCTTCGTCAGCCCTGGTTTCCTTGTTCTCTTCTGCAGCTCTAGCATTACCGTGAAGTGCTGTACACACAACTACTGCAGTGGCATCTCGCGGTGTGGGGATGCCCCGTCCCTCTCCCCTGCTGCTGTTGCTGTCGTTGCTGATACTGCTAGGGGGGTGTGTGTCGTATCTCGAGCCATGATCAACGTGGCAAGCGACCACCGGGCCTCTTCTGCCATGCTACTAGGACGGAGACTGGGTCTGACTAGGTCAAGGCCCCTCCTCCTTCTAGATCAGGTTGACGGACGCTGGTGACGTTGACGGGAGAGGTAGCAACAAACCAAGCGAAGGAGAAACGAGGCTTGAGGTCAGAGTTCCCAAAGAGGGAAACAACATATGCGGAGACAACAAGCTACAAGAGAGTGGTTGTTGGGCAGGTCCGAGGTCAATCAATGGCCATGCTGCAGGGACTTGTGAGAAATACACCTGCAATCTTTTGAGGTTGCTGCGGCGCCACACCAGGCCCCAGGAACGAAGCAATTCGAGACTAGACCCCTCGGATAGTCGGGGTATGTCGCATGGCAGCGGCACGAGGAAAAAGATGGAGTACCAAGCGAATGGCTGGTCTGGGCTGGGGGGGGAGGGGGTGTGTAAGGCCCTTTTTTGGTGGAGGATGGTGATGCGATGGGGAGGGACGGCCATATGGGGCATCAAGTACGGGTACCCAATCGACGCAACCAAGCAAGCCCTCTTTTATCCCGCAGGAACAACAGCAGCAGAAGCAGCAGAAGCAGCAGCACGAGCAGAAGCACAAGCACAAGCACAAGCACAATGATGGATGGCCTCTAGTTGGCCCGAGTCGTGTCCAGGGGAGGAGGGAAAAAAGGCGATTGCTTGTTGGTTGTGCGGGAGTCCCACTTGTGGATGTGGGATGGCATATACAGCACGACGATCGAATACACCGAGAGGTTCCTAGGTCGAACAAGTATAAGATAGCTACGGCGTCCCGTGGTTCGGGGACAGACACCCCATCTTCATCTCTCCCCAGATCAGGACCACAACTGGATCGCATCGACAAGGGAATACAGACTACCTGGCGACCAAGACTTGCAGTTGTCACGACAGACTACTCCCTTCTTTGAGACGACTCTCTGTGTACCATCATCAGGGCGAAGCAAGTCTACGACACGATTGCAACTAGTACCAACGACATTGGGTGCAAACACATCAGTTCAAACTCCATCTTTATCGTTTGAACGCATACAAGCAACACAAACAAACCCTCACGCGACCCTCAGCAACAGCCTGGTTCCAGGCCAACGCTCTTTTGGAACGATAGGGTGCTTCGTCAACTAGCAATACGTTACGTGAGGAACTAGTCGTGCTGGGCCTCTCAGAGTCTCGGAACCTGCTTCTCAACTTGACCGCAACTTTGTCTGCGCCATTGTATCGCTTGCAGGTAAGTCAAAGAACACACGGCCTCGCCGGGTCAGGGTCATGCCTGATCATCGCCAACCTCACCCCATACCCCTCACGCCCCTCTCTCTTGTCCTTACCAGGGTACGGTCTTGTATTGCAGATGTCTTGTCCTCTAATAAGAGGCTCGAGGTGGATGCGATGATCCCGGGAGGTGAGACATGAAAGGGCAAGATGGTCTAAGCTGGGGAGAGAGGGATGCAGTGAAACAGAATAAGAATAGGAAGCTGAGGGGATGGGACGACTTGGAAAGAAGGCGACGAGGGAGAGAGAGAAATAGAAAAGAAAGAAAGACCGGAGAGACGTCGGTGGCTAACCTACTGCTTCTAGGAATTCTCTTGACAGAGAAGAACTTGACTCTTTCATCGTCCCCCTCCCAAGGCTCGATCGTCATTGGACTCGGCTCGACTCGACTCGATACGGTTCGACTTTTACTCGGAACTTGACTCGAATCGACCACGGCTTCGCCTCCCGTCCTGTCTTGCAACTCGACTGTCCACCTTCGGTCAGTTCGCTCGCTACTGCCGGTCCTCCTCCTCCTACTCCTCCGCTTCCTCCTCTTGGGACCAGTTGCAGCTCGCTATCCTGCTTCCCCATCCCGACAAGTCGCCACCGGGCACATCCGTCGATACCCAACCAGTCAGCAACCATGTGCTACTTTGAGCAAACCCGCTGGGCATGCGGCTACTGGCGCTGGGGCCATTTCCGACAGCAGTGCAACAAGGAGTACCGAATGGGCGAGACGTGCGGTCTCAAGCTCGTCTACGAGACCAAGACGGAGCCCGATGTGTGTAAGCTCTGTCACGACACGGAGAAGAAGCAGCGCCGGTACGACAAGATGTACCGGGACGTCCAGCGCTGGCAGCGCGAGGGCAACCGAAGTGCCACCATTGAGCGGACGTGCGGCGAGATGCATGATGTGATGGGCCAGATCTATCGGATGAGAGAGGAGCACGATCACAGGCTACAATCTCTGGGCCAGGTACGTATGAAACATGTTCATTTCCTCACCTTTTTGTTCTGCTTGAGCAAGGAAGAGGTCCCCCAGGAGGGCAAGACGAGTGAGAGACGGACGGGAAAGACAGCAAAGAAAAGGAAAAGCCAGAGGGGAAAAGGAGACGAAAACAAAAGAAGAAAAAAAAGAGGGACGGGAAGGCAAAAAAGGGGTGTGAGGGGTGTGTGCGTGCGGTGGTAATGGATGTGTTGCATGCATACTGTAGACTTGGTGTGGGCGTGAACATTGGGCGTGGGCGTGGGCTTGGACAAGACAGGATCGAGAAACGAAACAAGAGAGGGCTGACTGGCTAACCATGAATTGTAGTAACGAGACTCTAAAGCGGACCGAACGAATCAGTAATTCTCAGAGACGACGACGGACGGACGATACCGAAAAGCAGGTGAAGAGGCCGATAGGTTTGCTTTGCTTTGGTTGGAGCAGTGGCGGCTCACAGCACGCAACGGACGTTTTTCGAGTCACGGAGCGCATGTGTCGCAAAGCAAGAGGCAATACCATGATGAACATGAACCCCAGAAGCACCAAAAGAGAGTTGTACAAGAAGGGGGGGATCGACAACGGGAAAAAAAGAACCAAGAGGACAAAGGCGGTGGGAACTGGCTGCTACGTGGACATGACAAGACAGACGACGTGGGCGATTTTCTCTCTCTTTTTTATCCCCCCTCTTCCCCTCTCGGTCCATCTGACGAGTCCATCATTTCCTTTCTACATTTAGTTTTATTTGTTTTCCTTTCTTCTAACATTCTGGCGGCGGACTTTTTATTTTGTTTCACGACTATTATGAGGGAGGGTCCAGGCAGACAGGACCCAGAAAGAAAGGATTGTTCAGAGAGCAAGGCAAGGCAAGGCAAAGAAACAAGGACGGGAACAGGCATTTTTTTTGTGGGATGGGTCCCCCCAAGGCGGAAACATGGTTTACGTTGCTCAACTATATCCATGGGTATGCGGAGAGCAGAGCAGAGAAGGGCGGAGGAAGGACGAGGAGGAATAGGTTATCTTTCAAAGTGTGTTGTTTCTTCCATAGCCAAGGATGTTGCTATACTTCCATCAACCCCCTTTTTAACTTATTCTATTCTCTCTCAGAATAAACCAGAAAAAAGAGAAAAAAAGAAAACACACACAAACCTCCAAAGACGGGAGGAGGATCATCATTAAAAAGTCTGTTTTGTTCCGTTCCGTTACCTAACCCCCCCTGCCCTAAGCCCGAGCCCCGAATCGTGGAAGATGTAGATGATGGAGGGTGGCAGTGCCGTGCTTGTGCATGGGCAGGGGTGTGTGGGCCTCGAAGATGAGGGAAAGGAAGAATGAAGTAAGGAAGACGGAGCCTGAATAGGGCCTCTCACTCGGTGTCTTTTGCTGATGATCGGGAAACAACAAGATGCCGGCGCCCATCATGACGGCGGGTCCTTGTTTGGCCGGGGGGGTCACAAGCAAGGAAGCAAGCATCACGAGTGAGGGGGAGGGGAAGGGAAGAATAGACAAGCATCGAAATCTGCGAAATGGGAACAGCTTCCGAACATAAATGAGGAGACAAGAGACAACCATCCAACCGAGGTAGGGAGCACGACAGGCAAGGCAAAGCAAAGCAAAGCAAAGCAAAGCAAAGCAAAGCAAAGCAAGAGGAACAAGGTCCGGATGGCATGCAGTCGGGATATGTTTCCAAGGCACACATCGAATAGGAAGACGGCCAACTTGGAACGACTGACTGAACCTGTCGTGTCTTTTTTCCCTCAGGTCGCGCAGGGCCCTGAACCTTGGGAAAAAGCACCATTTCCCGCCTGTCTATTATGCAGCGTAACCTCATTTCGACACACAAAAAAAGATGGCACGCACGCATGCCCTGGCTTATCGGGGCTTTCCAAGGAGGGAGGGGCTTCTTCCTAGCCCAAGGCAAGCCCTTGGCTGACGAATGGGGGGAGGAAAGGCGTGCGACGATGCAGGTGCGGAAGCACAATGCCAGGCCAGGCAGTGGACGCTGGGCCGCCCCCCATATCCTCAGTCGATCTGCTTGTGTCTGGGCGTCGTTGAATGTGAGTGTCGGTCTGGGGGTGTGTGGGTGGGTGGTGCTTCATCGCGGTGGACCATAATGTCTGATATCGAAGGTTCGGAACGAGGATACGAAAGCAAGAACTGGAACTGACGGGCAGTAACAAGACGGCGATTAGCAGAGAGACACCAGGTATCGTAGAGATCGGGAGCGGGGACAGAGTGGGAGCTGGAGTCGACGATCGTGGAGTCGGGAGGCGACGGGGTGAAGCAAGATCGAGAGTCATCGAGTCGTGTCGTGTCGTGTCGTTGTACGCAGGACCTCTCTACTCTTTTGAGTCGCATGCCCAAGTGCAGAGTTGCCGATTGCAGCACAGCATCGTCTCCCCAGAGAGAGAGAGAGAAAGCAGAGTGCAGCACAGCAGAACGCACCGTTGTGGCCTTGACCACAATAGGGCACCCCCGGGCTGTGACCCTCAATCTCCCCTGCGGTGCGGTCATGCCGTACGTACTGTACGCAAGCAAGCAAGACGGAGCAAGCAGCGAGGGGCGTGGGGAGGGGGAGGGGAAGCTTGCTTGGCCAGCATGATGCAGCAGCAGCAGCAGCACCAACCTACCTGCTAGTAAGCTCCATACTGCGTACCTAGGTAGCGCACACTCTCTCGGGCAGAGCGAACAGCAGCAGTAAGTAAGTCAGGTGTGCGGCGGCCCGGGACTATGAGTGAGGGTGAGAGGTGGGGAACAGGTCCGCCGTCAGGGCTCACAGAAAGCAGGCTGCTTGCTGGCTGGATTGAAGATCCTGGGCAGCAGCCATTTCGGTGCTGGGCGATTGCAGACTGCAGGATTGGACGGGACAGGGTTTGGGTCTCCATCGAAGTGTTCGAGAAGAGGCTGGGGATGGGCAACCACACGCGACGGAGTTGATCAAGGTCGTTGGTTGGTAGACAAAGAGCCAGTGAGTGAGTTCTGTTGACGATACTCGACGACGACTAGACGTTAAACCAAAGCAGGCCTGGTTGACCGAGCACGAATTTTGACCGCCGCCGTCAATCTTTCTCTCCGTGGCCTATTCAGAGTGGTCCCCTGCTCGTCCGCCCCGAGGCGCGCATCTAGTGCCCGTTCTGTTCCTTGCTGGCAACTTTCTCCTAGCCGTAGGTAGGTAGTATCGGGAGCCTCTCGACGGCGGCCCCTGGCCGAAGTCGATGGGAAAAAAACCCAAACCTGAGCCCTGTCTCGGACGGGCCCAGCCTCCCGTGGACGGGGTCCAGGGGCCCATCTCGCCGTGGGTGCGTGAGCAGGCGCAAGCAAGCAAGACACTCCCCGTCCCTCCATCGAGATGGTATGGCTGGCATGGCTGTTCCCGACACCATGGCTCTCTCTACCCGAGGGGATGGGCAAGGCCCATGGCGACCGCCCAGAGGCAGCGGCTTCCAGCCATTCATCCATCCCAGATGGCTGTCCTAAAGAGCGGCTTGCCCATGGTAGTGGTAGCCCGCCCCCCATTCCCCCGTCCGTGGCCCCATGGATAGGTGGCCATGGTCCCGTCCGCGTCCCCGTCCCCGTGGTGGCGGGCTAGAAGGGCCCTGGGCTCTGCCAGAGGATTCCCGAAGGCTTGGTACGTGGGCGGGATCTTGCTCACGGTCGACGAAAGGGATCCATCCAAAGCTCCCCAGTGGATGGAGCCCCATGCAAGCCGCCCATCAACGGTGCGAGCCGAAGCCGGAGAAAACCAATCTAAAACGAGGGCCGACGGCAAGCTAGAGCGACGGCCGCCATCCTCCTCGTCTCGATGCCCTGGTCTAGCGCCCTTTCACACCCCACTGACTGCCGGGCCACCTCAAGCCATGGTGAGCCAGTGCGAGGGGAGCGCACGTGTCTGATGCTTAATGGGTGCTGTCGCTTCTCGACAAAGTCACGCCTCCGAGGTGGGCTGCTGGGCACCGCCTCTAGCTCGCCGCTCGTGCTCGTCATGCGTGAGAATCTGCTGCGAAGACAAGAGGCCCATCCATTCATAGAGCATAGTGCGAACTGATGACGAGGGTTGGAGATTAGACCATGTAGGGTTCCATGCCTGGGCCTGGTCCTGGTCGGTCCTGGACCCAGTAGCAGCTCAACACCCAGGCGAGAGGGAAAATTGGAAAAAAAATTCTGTGAAATTCGATTGGTGTGTCTGTTTGTACAAGTCCACTTCCATGCCCACATCAATCAAAAGACAAAGAGTGAAGGAAAAGTTTCAAGAAAGTAAAAAAGGCCAAAAAAAGAAAAAAGAAAGGCCCCATGCATCCGTCCGTATGAAATGAACGAAGTGAGACCGCCGCCCACGATTTATGCAACAGCCGTTTGTGTTTGCCGAACAGGAGGGTTGCTTTGCGTTGATGGCGGCCAATAATGTGCCGCGCTGAATTAATTGAGAGTCTTGGATAGGTAGGTAGGAAATGGTGGTTGGTAAGGAAATGTCAAAGAGTTTGTCGTTTCTTTTCGTAGTGTTGTCGTCACGGCTTATCCGCATGTCCAAGGTAAGATGCCATCTCCAACCAGCCAGCATGGGTGTTTCCGGGCTAAGCCAGCCCCCAACAAGGCTGGGATATCGGAGGTTTCGAAGATAAAGGTACGGCGTGTATCGTCAGTTGTGTCTCGCATGGAAAAGGCGTATCCATGCCGCAGCTGCCGACAGAGCCCCCACATCCAAACACTGGCTTCTATGTTTCCTGGCAGAGCATCACTGTATGTGATGGCCAAGAGAAATATTATTTTTACTGCATCGCCGCTGCTGCGTCCGCAAAGGTTCCGACAAGAGGACCTTCGTCGCTCTCGAGGGTCTTGATGCTGGCCGGTCCGTTCTTCTGCATCTCGATCGTCTCGTCTTCCGGTATCCAATCGACCTTGACGCCATTCGCGTTGGCGGGGCTTTCGCCTTGGTTGCTAAGTTTTGACACGAGGTGTTGGTATCGAGCGAGACGGGCACCTTGACCGGCGTAGGCAAACGGCGTCGTCGTTCCGCGGGGAGCGTTATCTTGCGGTGCTATGTCGAAGATGTCCACCATGTTGCTGCGCAAGACTCAGTCAGCATCAACAACCTCAACCCCTCCTTCCATCATCACAAACGTACTTCGATGTCTTAGCCACTACTCGCTGGAGGGCCTCGTTTTCTCGCTGGGCTTCGAGTGTGTCGTTCTCGCCGTTCAGGGACTGGTCTCCGAAACTACCGTATTGCATGCCGTTGGCGTCATCGTAAAGAAGGCGGTTTTCCTCTTCCTAGAGCAGGGTTAAGCGTTAGCTGACAGGCCTGTAGACGCCCTATCCATCGCCCGGAGTCATGGAAAAGACGCAGAATCTCGCAGACCACGCACCTCATCGTAGGCGTCTCCATCACGCCGTCCCAAACATGATGCGCAAGCTCCCATCGTTACGTGGTCGCGGGACCAAGTTTCGCATATCAAATCGCAGGCCAGTAAGAGTCCGTGTCCAATATCGCCGTGGGCAGTGTATTACCGCGAGGTGGTGAAGCAAATAATAAGCAAGAAATGAACGTAGAAGGTTGCACCTGTGTCGTACAAACCTCGTGACCTCGCGATGAGCTCTTGTCGTCTGCAGCTGTCGCGCCTGCCTCACGAGATTGCTTGGTGGGTCCCATCCACAGGAACCAGAGCGACTTCGGGTAAACTTCGGACCGCTCGCCATGGTACCAGTCTGCTGGGACGGGAAGGGGACAAAGCAAACATCAAACGAACGACGGCGTTGGGCCAAGAGAAAGGCTTCAATGTTCGATTCGTCGGCATCGGGCGCCATCATGGGCTTTGTTGACATGGTGGGCACGTTGATTGAAGATCGAGATTCACCCCATGATGCCTTAGGCTCAACCCCTCCCTTGATGCTCCTGACTCCCTCAAGTTGAGTCCAGCTTCAAACACGCGCCCTTGACGAGGGATCTCATTATTGCTTGCCAAGCCGCCCAGGGCACCCTGAACACCAACAATGCCTTTGTTGAAGATCCCTTGGAAGGGAATTGAACTCATTACGCAAAGAGCTAGTGCTTTTTGAACGACCCTTCACGGGGAACTTGCTGCCCTTCACTGTCCCGCGCCTTGATAATGTCTTGCTGTTGTTGTCCCTCAAACTACCCCCACGACATAGTGCTCTCCGCTTGTCAATGTCTCTTGCCGTCTTCCTCTCCACCCTGAATCTCCTTTACAAGGGCACAATCAATTCTCCTCTCTATTGCCAATGTCTCTTCACGATGGACCAACTCGCTCAGTCGTCGCCTTCTGCTGTCGATATTGCCTCCACACTTGGCAATATTGTGTCTTCAGGAGCTCTCCTTCACCCGATAACCTCATCACCCTAGGTTCAAGTTGAACCTTTTGGAGGCAACTCGATAGCTATAAGTATGCTCGACTCCTCTCGCTTCTTGGTTTGTCCTCATCATCCTCATCACTTCAACTCAATCATCCAATCCTCACTTCCTCTTCTCTTTCTGAGTTCCTCACTTGGACCAGTCTTTCCTGCCATCGATCTCAACATTTACCTGATCCAAACCTCGAACACCGCATCAAAATGGTTCGCTTTGCTCCACTGACAGTATTGGCCCTGGCGCCTTTGGCTCAAGCACGCTTCGACTGGTTGCAGCCACGAGGAGCTGTCGATGAGTGCCCGCCTTGTTCAGCGGAAGAAGCCTGCTCCCACACCGTCACCGTCACCGAACCAGCTGGACCTCGGAAGACTATCACTGTCACCGATCCTCAGGGTGGTTCCTATCGGACCGTCACTGTCCAAGAGCCTGGCGAGTCCTACACAACCGTCACTGTCACTCAGTACAACGAGCCTCGCACCAAGTTTGTCTACATCAGCCAGGGAGAAACACTCGACCCACCCAAGGAGACCATCACCATCACGCATCCTGGCAAGACCGTGACTGTGACACAGACTGAGAGCGAGGAATATATCGTCACCAAGAAGATCAACGTTTATCCTGACGGCGCTGACTACCCTGACAACAACGACAATGGCAACTACTACCCGCCCGGCGCGAAGACAATCACGGTCACCAACGGCTATCCTGCTCCCAGTGCCGGCTACCCCGGCTACGAGGGAGGAATCGTCACCAAGGTCGTCGGTGGCAACGGTGGGAAGTACTACGACAACGCCCAAACGGTTACCGTTGTCAAAGACGGTGAGGTCAAGACCCTGACTTTCACGCATTTCAACTACAACAAGGCCACCAAGACCATCACTCAGCAGAATGGCGAGGTCAAGACTCTCACATTCACTCACGATTACGGCTACGGCAACAACAACAAGGTTGTCAAAACCATCACCCAGCAAAATGGCAAGGAGGAGGTCGTGACTGTCACTGGCGACTACAAGGTTGTTGAGACCATCACTGAGCAGGACGGTGAGGAGAAGACAGTGACTCTTCCCGGCTACGAGAACAGGGTCGTCAAGACAGTGACTCTGGAGGATGGCAACAAGAACAAGGTTGTCAAGACCATCACTGTCAAGGAGTCGATCGAGCGCGTCGTCACCAAGACCATCAAGGAGAGCGGCAAGCTCTACACCGTGGTCGTCACACCCGAGCCTACCATCACCACCATCACTAAGGAAAATGGCGATTATGTCACCACTGTGGTCGAGGTTCCTTGCACCTACACCCTGACCGCTCCGGCCCAGTACGAGACTGCTACCGTGAAGAGCAACAGCTACAAGACCATCACGCGAACGGCCACCTATGGAAGTGAATTAGAGGTTGAGGTCATTGTCTATGACCCCAAGACTGGCTACTCTACCTGTAAGCGCAAGAAGGACGGCCAACCCTGCCACCCTGGCTACGAGAACGACAATACTGGCTATGGTGGTGACGACAAGCCTCAATATGGCGACAATGGCAAGGGCGAATCTGAGAACCCTGCCTACACCAACACCCGAGGTAGCAACGGCAGCCAGACCTCCATCGACGTCCCCAACTATACCAAGGTCCGACCTCACGACGACGACAACAACGCCGGCGTTTACGACCCTGAAGAGACCGACTGCGACGAGGGTGCCGTCTCCACCAGCATCGCAACTGTCTACAACACTGTGATCGTGACAGTGGGTGGTGAGCCAACCACCACCGCCACCCAGACTACGAAGCAGACTCTCGGCTACCGCGATCTGGAGCGCTCAAACAAGCGTCGCTCTGCCGTCTCTGTTCAATGGTAGAGACTCTCTGATGATGAATCATGTTTTCCTTTGTATCACTAAAAAGGATGGTAATGTGTATGATGGAGGATTAATGCGGGAGATGGCCTCGGATAATAGTCATTGTACAGTCTAATGAGTACCTAATGTAGTAATCATATTTCCTTTAGTATTCAATTCAATACTTCAATCAATTTTCTGTCTGCTTAAACGTGAGAACACATGATGTGGCTTTTGAGCACGAAACCAACGATCGACAGACGCTTACTAGGTACGTTCTAAGCCTCCATTGTGGATGAACATAATTCCACTGCTTCCTTCTAAACAAAGAGTACAGCTCTATTCCTATATTCTTTATGTTTTACTTCATGCCCCGTCACTGACACTATCATTGATCCAAGATCTCTCAAGTTCATTCGCCCATTCAGCGTCCTGATCACTTTCGCTTGTCGCTTACCCTACATTGATGGTGATGCGATGTTTTGAGTTGGCTTGATGACTTTCAGAGATATCGATTTGGGATTCCCTATTCAATTAATTAAGCCTAGATGCTCTTTTTCGACCATAGCTTGAAAGATTCTCAATAATAACTGGTGGTGTTCTTCCCATGGAGGTGGAGGGAGAATGTCTGTACAGTGTTGTTTATCACAAAAGGCTCCAAGACCGTCTGCAAAACTACAGTGTGCGATAGCAGATGCCTGTCTTGCACAGTACACCCTTGTCACACCTTCCTCACCAGCTCAACCAACAACTCATAGCATCAAACCTACACGACCTGCGATACCCTGTCCCCTAAGCCACGTGCCTCTGTTCCTAGCGTACCTCTCATGAGATGTGTTCGTCTGGTATGGAGATCAAACTATCAATACCAAATCGGGCGATGAGACATTGTCTAGCCCCCTAACAACCCGGGGCCGCCGGGCCAGGCTTTGGATCCGTCAAATCACCGAGTAGTGGATGGTCAATCGTTAGGAGCTCCTCGAAGCCTATCGCCTTCGGGGGCCCAGTCTCGGTCCAATGAGGGGGTTATATGAGCGCCGTGTTTGCTTGTTGGCGGCGCCCTTTGTGGCCGATCTTGGCCTGTCGCAGCTCACTGACGACAGGGACATTTTGACTGACCGGAAGCATCTGCAAGGCACAGCGACTTTGCTTTGGCGCAAGGGGAAGTGCCTGTCGCGAAGTGTCCATTAACCGCGTTTGATGGAGCGGGTCGGTATGAGTAAAATACGGAAGGTTATCGAGCTCAACCTTGCTAATGGCTGTCTCGGCCGTTCCAGACCTCAGTCTCTCTTCGAGACTTTAACGGATCCTTTGTCTTCCAAACCCGTGGCTTTTATCGTATCCGTCTCGCACAACAAGACGCCTTCACCAGCCAGAGCCGTCGCGCCCCGCCGTTACCAGGGACGAGCTATCAGTCTTCTTTTCCGAATCGGGTGTGAATGTCTCTTGACATGTCTCAGCCAGATTGGCTGACTATCGCCTCGACCTCTTCTGCCGACGTGTTTCGGCAGCTTGTTTTTCCTCTTTGTTTGGGGGGAGTTCTCTCAAAATAAGAAAGGGCGGATGTAAGAACCAGACAAAAAGGATGGAGTCATCTTTGAGCACACAACTTGACATCCTCGACATGAAACAGAACAGAGCTGATGCGATGCCTCGATTAAGCTTGTTTGGAAACTCCCGAGTGAAGCTCAGCGAGCTCCCCTGACCAAAATCGCCGTTGCCAGATCCGGCGAGACCCTGTTATTGTTCCCGGAGGCCAGAACGAGAAAAGCCCCTGACGCCGGACGCGCTTCAAACCTGCTCGCCGTCCTAGGTCAGCAACATTGAGGAGCCATGCTGGATGTGGCGGCGAGCACTGGACTCCCCGAGGCGATGACTTGATCCGTTGTGTTTGCCCTCCTCATTGGGACAATCTGTCGACTGGGATTGATCACCATCAGCCAAAGCCGTCACGGGCAAGCCCTTCAGTGTCAATGGCTGTGCGGATCCTCATTGATAGACCCTTTCTGTCTGTGCCTTGCAAATGCCAAGGATCTGGAGGTCGAGATCGCTAAACCTAGTTTACCGGGCCTTGAGTCTCCAAGAACATCCGTCAGAATGCTTGTGGCGTCGGTCGACTACTTGAGATGACGATTCCCGTGCCTTCCAGTATTTTTGGTTACTCGTTACTCCCAGATCTGCCTCATCCAACCTTCCAAGATGAAGAAACCACAGGTTCCTGCGTCCTCCCTGAGTGTGGGTAGCAGGATATTCAGCTGTACACAAGGGCACATTGTGATATGTGCTATCGTCTTCATGATCATGGTGGCACCCCTTCTCTGGAGACAGCGAGAGTATGTCGGGGTCGATCTACCTGCGTTGGAGCCACATGCACCATCAAAACTCGGTCACGACAAAGCCTCAAACAACACAAAGAAGCTCTTTTGGACGACCGACGACGAACACCTGCGACAGTTGACGTACTGGAAGAGACCCAAGGAGATTAAGAAGGTCATGGGCATGGTATTTTTCGGTCGACGGCATTCCGTCTCTATCCTGGATTGCTATTTGAAGGTATTGCCATTCACTACCCTGGGGAACTCAGCGAAGCGTGGTGCTGACGGTTATAGCGAAACCTGATCAAGAATGGGGGCATGCTCGACGGTATCATCTTCGTGGAACGAACCCAAGACGAACAGGACCTCAAGCTCCTGGCCAAGATGCTGAAGAGTGAACCAAGCTACGAGAGATGGAAGATTGAGATGACCGACGAGGACAACTTTACAAGCGGGTTCGGGAACTCGTACGACCGGGTCGAAGATGATGTTCTATACGTAAAGATTGACGACGATATCGTGAGTTGCCATGGTATGTTCTATCTAGGTTTTGCTGACAGTGCTGTAGGTGTTCATGGAAGACAGCGTCATCCCCTCCATAATCAAGAAGAAGATGGAACACCCCGAGTACTACGTCGTCTCTGCCAACGTCGTCAACCAGCCACTACTCAGCTGGGTTCACTGGAATCTTGGCGCGGTCAAACCCTACCTTCCTGAGGTCAACAACGAGGGAGCCACCAAGTCGTTCGACATCAAGGACTCTATGAAATACGACTGGCAAGCCACCAACCTGCCACGGTGGAAAGGGCCGATCGACTTCAAGCTGGATGAGTGGGATGCCGACGACAAACAGCATCGTTGGCTTCCCGTGAAGCATCAGGGTGATCATATTCTCGACAACACCCCCATCGAGACAACCGAGTATCATCCCATGGGTCGCGGCTGGACTGAGTGGAAGATTGGCGCGCAGGAGCACTACAGTTTCCTCGAGAATCTCGAACACAACAGCTTGTCTCAGTACAAGTTCGACACATGGGACTTTCAATACGAGCGGATGGGCATTCAGTTCATTGCCATGTTGGGCAAGGACATCAACATCGCCAAGCCTATTGAGTCGGATGATGAGAATCACTTTTCGTGCACGATGCCACGACAGCTGGGAAGACGTGAGTTCCCTTCCCTCTTAGCTGGAGTGATAGTCTGCTAATAATCATTGTAGATGCGGTAGCTGATGGAAAAGGTATCGCTGTGCACTACAGCTTCGGCAGCCAGCGAGGTGGCATGGAGCGAACCGACATTCTAGCCCGATACAGGGCCTTTGCGAGGGACAACATCTGCGCCAGTCCGATGTTGTGGAAGCCCGAAGACGACTGATCATCCAACACGGCAAAGACACTGTGCCACATACTATTTTCTTTTTACATCTCTTTAAAATGATACACGAGACTTCTCTGCGCAAATCGGTCGAGAATGAGACTGCATATTATGGCGTTCAGGATGGGAGGCAAGATACACGATAGATATACACGTCATCATTCACTTTGCAGGTCTTCATATGTTGATAGACGAGAAACAGAATACCTAGATCTTGCATCAAACTTTCTTTTGAGACAAAGACAATGACCATCGCTCGGGTCTGACATCAACTCGAGAAGTCACCGCCGCATCATGTCCCTTTTCCATTTCAGCCGACACCGTCAAGATGATGCTTCTTTTGATCAGCCGGACATCGGCTAAACTGATATATAGGCCAGGATTAGAGGCCCTATATGACGAGGATGGCATTGACACCCCTCCCATTGTTTGTCGTCCTTCGCATACCAACCTGGCTACTTGGCATACCCCCGGGGTCAGCCTTTAGTAAATCCACATCAACAATCCTTCGTCTTATGACAACATTGATCTAAGTTTAGGAGAGAAGAATCTAAGAGATGGTCAAGTTCCTATAGTACCTCTTTATATTTTATTCTATTCTAATCCTGAGATTTAAGTAGGCTTTTAGTCCTTGGTCGATGCCTGGTTGAGTTGGCGTGTCAAGTATCTGCTCCCATTCACACCAATTATGAGTAACAGGAACATTTACAGGTTGGCCTTTTGTACATAACATCAAGCCTAAATCCTTACCGTTCGATTAGACATCAGCCGGACCGCCAGATGTGACGGAGCCAGAGGTGTCGGCATCCTCCTCAGTGTGGGAGTGATGCGCCTGACGCCCCCCTTTTCCATGGTCATACTCATTTTCCTCGAAACGGGCCTTTTAGATCTATCGCTATGGCCCTATTTGGTATTCTGGTGATACACCTTTGTCTTCAGCCACCGTCACACTCTCGCTCATCAATATCGTTGTCACATCAGTCACAAACACGGAATCGCATAAGCACATGCTTTAGGGAAGAAGAGAAATAAATAAGCCAAGCGGCAGTAAGTTGCCACCTGGTGCGAGACTAAACGATCGTAGCATACAGGCAAAAAGGGTGGTTTTCGGTTTCCAACTTTGTGAGGTATCATCCGCAATTCATTAATCCATAACACGAACGCTTCAGGGAACAACTCGTCAACGCAAGCATAAGACTTTGACGCGACTGGACCGCATTAAAAGCTCAGGTAGAGCCTTTTAAGTAAGAGACTTGGGGCTCCTGACGCTCTCAAAGTTGATGTCCTCCTCCTGGCGGACGAGATTGGTCTCCTTTTCGACCTGGGCGAGATCGATGTGGGCAACAGCGTCGTCACCGTCGAAGATGCGGGCAATCTCCTCGAGGGTGGGGCCTTTGGTCTCAACGTAGAAGTACCAGACAAAGATCAACTCGCAGAAGTCCCAGATGGTGTAGAAGAGCATGAAGTGCCAGTGTTGGGGGAGGTTGTTCCAGGCGAGCTTGTTGGTTTGGCTGTTGCTCGTTAGCATCTCAAGTGTCACAGTCGAGTTTATGGAGGCAACTTACTTTCCAATGGCGAGGATAGCCTGAACGACAATGTTCATGATCATCATGCCCTTGGCACGGAGATGGAAGGGGAGGATCTCAAGGGCGTAGGCGACGAGAAGACCCGAGAAACCGATATCATAGAAGATGCCAAACAGCCAGATAAAGGCGATCTGAGCGTATCCGGAGCTACTGTTGGTGTATCGGACACCGCCGTCGGGCTCGTCTTTGGTGGGAGGAGTAGGAACGGAGGAGTTCTCGTAGATGGCACCAGCGATGGTCCACATAATAAAGGCCGTGACCATACCGGAAATGGCAGTGAGGAAGAGAGGACGACGACCGACCTTGTCGACAGAGAAAGCGGCAGCGATGGAGACGGAAAGATCGAGAATGGTCTTGCCAGCAGAGAGCTATAAGGGAGAAGCTGTTAGTTACATGATGTTTAGACAATGGCTAAAACACTTACAGCAAGCTTCTTGTTCTGCTGCTTGATACCAGCACCCTCGTAGATAATATCCATATAGTTGGAGAACAGAGCGTTGCCAGAATACTGAGAAATGATACCGAGGGAAACGATGATGCCGAGTCGCCACAGGTTGCCCCTGGTCTTGACAAAGTCGGAGTAGCTGGTAGCCTTGGCGGCGGCGCGGTCGGCCTGAATGGTCTGCTTGATCTCGCGGTACTGGAACTGCACAGTCGGGTTGTTCTCGTCACCACCGGCATGGTGCTTGGCGAGGACTGCAAGAGCCTGCTCGGGCTTGTCCTTGTTGACGAGGAATCGAGGAGACTCAGGGACCCACCAGATGCCGCAGAGCTGGACGATGGATGGAACGGCCTGGATGAAGGTGATGGATCGCCACGACCAATCGTTGTTAATCGAGGCAGTGCCCCAACCGACAACGGAAACAACTAAAATGATCTATTAGCATCCCTCAGTTGTCCCGTTTGAAGATGAGTTGCTTACTCAGAGATCCGAGGTTCCAGAGACAGTTGTAGACGGCGGTGAGAGGACCACGGTGCTGAGGGTGGCAGATCTCAGTCAGAAGCATAGGAGAAGACATCTGAGCCAGAGAGTTGCCGAAACCAAGGACAAAGCGACCAGCCATGTACACTAAGCCGTAAAGTTAGCACTGATGGCTCAGATGGGCCGGAAAGGGGGAGTGTCTGGGGAGGACTCACTTCCGTAACCGTTGCAGAAAGCAGAGATGAAAGAACCAGCAATCATGATGACACATCCAATCATAATTGTGGGCTTTCTTCCCAAGTTGTCTGCAAGGTAGGGCGTAATGAAGAAAGACACGATCGAACCGATGTTGTACATGTTGATCAAAATACCGAGCTTGCTCTCGTTCTTGTACTCTGGGAAGTATTCCTTCCATCTATCCATCTGCTGACTGGTGTTGACCATCATACCATCGTATCCGGTGGTTGCTGAAGCGATCAAGAGGAAGATAATGAGGCAATAGAGGTTCCGCAAGTGAGGCTCTTTGTACCAGGTCACTTTCGCGAACCGGGGCGCCTCGGCCTGCGCGACCTCGAGAGACGATCGGTCCGTGTTAACCGGGGCTTTGGAGCCTATCGGCTGCAAAAACTTTGGCAAAGCCATTGCGGAAAGGGGTTAACTCGATCAACAATGTGTGTTTGGATTTGAGAGTTGAGGGCCACCCAGGTTGGAGTTTTGATGAGCGAATTGGCTCTTGGGTGAGGATGAACGAGAAAGGAACCCGAAAATACGGGGAAGAGCGTTCCATTTATATACTCTTTTCGCGTAGCAGTGAATGCCATGTTGTCGATCCATCCTGGGGGATCAGAGCGTGGAGCCCCAGGTCTGTCACCTGCGCTGCCGGGTGCATTCCCCTCTACGGCGAGGGGAAGCATAGAGCCGGGGATGGGTGGGCAAAAGATCAACCGGGGCGGAAAGACGGGTAATGCACGTTGCCAAGAGGAGGTGTGGTGTCTCGATCTGTTCTTTTTACTAGGGTCACCCAAAGAAACTCCTCCAACCCTATCCCCGGGAATTCAGGTAGATCTTTCCAGGGATGGGCTTAATTGAACAAGGGGTTGAAGCGCTGTGTGGAGAGACCCAGCCGACTCACATTCGACCTACCCATCCACGAGCTATGACCTGACGGGAGGCGTCGCATTCTGCTCCGCTAGTCTCAGGAGACCATACGAGAGCCGAGAAGAAAAACGACAAAGGCTCGACCGTGAATGGACTCTTGGTTCCTGGGCTGAGGAGGAGGGGAGGGGTGAAAAGGGTCCCATGGGTAGGTCATGAACCCGTCAGTTTGGAGCGCGTCGCAGCTTAAGCGATATTCCAAGCAGGCATGTTACCAAAAGAACCGCCACAAAGCGACGTTGAGGTTAACCAAGGTTCCTTTCGGCTCATGGATTGATGTGGTCTCAAGAAATGGATATTCATCCAGACCTCAGGCATCTTTGATCCTCACTCGATGATATTGACCTTGATTGTACTCATCCCAAACTCTCATTGAGATACAATTCAGTGTCCTACACCCAAATCTTCACAATTGTTAGAATGCCTGGCGGGAGAAGGGAATCTGGATCTCGAGCGGACTAAGCTTGAACAAAAGCCCACGCAGAACGATCCCACCATACGACTCGCAACGCCTGCACAAACGTGGTAAAAGGGCCGTCTGGTTGAATGCAGCCGCGTCTTTTCCCGCATTCACCCACCCAATGGCTCGCCGGCCCTGTGTTCCAGGATACCCAAAACGAGCAAGGTGTGATCTGGGGGTAACCTTGGGGAAGCGGGTCCCCGAGAAAGGGACAAGCCGTTTGGTTCGCCAAGCTTAATTGAGGTCCAATAGAGCATTTGCCAACTACAGCTCACATGGCATGATGCCCCCCCTCTCATTGAACTTGGGTATTTTGTCTCACGGCACCCAAGAACCTGGCTCGTCGTAACAGAGCATGGCTGGTTCTGTGCCGCTCGCGCCACAGACCACATGAAGGCACCTGCAAATGTCACTCGGTAGTTGAGAAGCAGACCCAGCCAACATGTTATAGAACCGAACCATTGAGGTCAACGACAAGAGTGATTCTGAAGTCGTTGGAATAAGAATTAAGCATAAATAAGCATAAGGTTCTTAGGATGAGGAATGAGAAGAGCATCATCATAAATCATGAAAAGCCGTTAAGAAAAGTCCATAATTTAGACATAACTTTGACGAAGTCATTCTATGAAGACTTTGTGAAGAACCTCATCACTTGTTTCACACACGGCAGGGCGTGTGCCAGACCCACGAGGCTTGGCATCCACTTTCTCGGATCGCAGGCCCGAAAACCACTTTAACCCATGATTAATAGCTGACACAAGCCGAGATTGGCTCCTCGAGCGGACTTGGACGAATGGGGATTCGAGTCTCGAACTTGGGGGAGCTAGCCATGATCCCTGATCAAAATGCATGAGCCGTTGTTTCGCGGGTATGCCCGTATTGAGCTTGTTCGACGATCAAGCATCATCTGCCTGCCCCGTTCGATATGTTGATCTGGGCATTTAGGCGGCATGGAGGCCGCCGATGTCCTCAACTACTCCATGGATACTCGGTGTGTCACCGACCTGATCGGTCAAAACAATACGAGTATCATGTTAACAATTCAGGCTTTATGGGACAAGCGAAAGTCTCCCAAGTCTAGACACATAGCCAGCCGATCAATTGACAAGGGGACAACAAGCTCAAAGCCAGAGAACCTGCCAATTTCCATCGTCCTCGTGCCTGGAAGCAAAACAAATCCAGTCATGCGCATCCAGCCATCTGCGCATTTCTCACGATGGCCTCAACTCTTGACCCTTCTCCAACCGAGGTCTTGCAGAACGCGAAAAAAGGATCCCCGGCCCTCTGTTACGAATTTGGTGTGTTGCCCCTTGGGGTTCCGGAGATGCGGGAGAGATGCCGAACAGACGAGATGGGCCACACACCACGGGTCTTACTCACGGGTCTTACTCACAGGCCATGCTCGCTGACCGACTGTAAACTTGACAATTTCAGAGTTTTTCTCATTCTTGTTGAAGGATTTCATGGCAATGCCTCGAAAAAGGGGCGCAGGAGTTTTGGTATGTCTCGAATCAGGCAATCGCCGTCGAGACAGTCTGTTCAATCTTGGGAGAATTCAGGCAAAAAGTTATCCTTGAGACACACACACACCTTTGCCGCTCTCATGTGGCCCCACGATGAGGGTGCAGAGCACCTGCATCGAGTTGCCTGCAGGGTGCAGCCGTTGTCCCCCCTCCTCCGGCCGGATCCTCGGCCGTGGCTGGCGATCCCCTCCATCTCGACTCCTCAGCCGTTGGTAAATCCGGGGATGCCACGCCTTTCCTACCGCGCCACGAAGATGCGCTGTCGGGTTCATCACAGGATTAGAAGCTTGTATTTTGCCTAAATCAAGGTGTCACGATCCAGATGTCGTCTGGTTTGGCTTTTGCTCTCCCCGCTCGCGTGTTTTTTTGCCTCCTCCGCACATACCCATGCATCTCGTCGCGCTTCATCCCCTGCTTCATCCTCTCAAGAGGTCGGCTGAATTAGCTAAAACTATTCTTGGCGACAGCGTCAACTAACACATGGTTTTTCAGCTGCCGGGGCTTGTGCCCGAATTGCCTGGACGCGCACACACTGCCGAGACGCGTTGGGAGGCATCCGGTACCTATCTACACAAAGAACCATCCAGGTCTCGACTCAGACAGACACCAATACAGTCCAGTTCCGCCACATTATTCTCTTCCTTTCGTCCGACCATTGTTCCTTTTCCCGTCCCGTACCAAACATGAAAGACAATAATAGCAAGCATCCGTAACACACCCAATAAGCCCTTCCGAATCGTTACAAGGTAAGTTGACAGTATAGTAGACAGCATGATTCGGCCCGCGATGCCATCAAAGGGTAAAACACCAATCGTTCGTTATCGTGTCACAATTGGTCTGCTCAACACTCAGCAGGGAGCGCACCGCTCATCATGGCAATGTCTGACATCTCGTCGGTCTGTTGTTCCTCAGACAAACTTCTGCTGCCAGCTCCGGCCTCCAACTCCTCGATGCTCGACAAGGCCTTTGCAAACTTCTCGCGCTCTCCTCTCAGCACCTCCCGCCTCGTCGCCGTGGCCGAGTCCTCCGCCATAAGCCTCTCGTAGACGCTTGTGGAATCATGACCTCCCAGGCCGAGCTTGCGGTCGAGGTGATACGGTAGGTGACGTTGGATGTGAGGAATCATGCCGTTGGTGATGTGGAGAGCTACAGCGTCCGCGAACCGCAAGGCAGCGAGGCGGTAGTAGCCTCTAACATAAGCCACGACCTCGAGCTCCCTCTCAAATGAATCTGGGCCAAGCTTGGCTAGATCGGCCTCGCGTCGCCTTTCGTCCTGGATACGCTTCTCATCTGTCAGGCTTTCCCAAGGAACCGGGGGTCGCCCATCGCCGTACCCGGCCGCCAGCATTCGCATCTGGTGGCGGTATCGCGTCAACAGAATCTGCTCGTCCTTCTGGTACCGACGGAACGCTTCCTGGTTGACGGTGAACAGGCCGTATGTCTCGAGGCGATACACCACATCAAGCGCACCAAGAGTCTCGTGGCGCCGCTCATCAAGGTACTCTGTGAGAATCTTGCGACACTCCTTATAGATGAGACGCTTGTTGAGGCGAGCAAACGAGACTTTCAAGGCTGACTCAAGCATCGTGCTCAGGAGGTTCATAACCTCGTTGAGGAATGCCTTCATGGGTCCATCCCAGGGTTGAATTGCCTCGCGGCACATGTCGTTGTAGACCTCTTCCGTTATGATATCTGGCACGCCAGCTCTGGTCTTGGCCTTGATCTCATCCCGAACCTGGCGAAGAGTCCTGAATCCTCGTCCGACGCCCGTGAATGGAGTGAACGGAGCCGGGAAGGCAGTACGTCGGGGGCCGGCAGCGGGAGAGAACCGCGGAACACTGGCTCTCATGTCTTCGGGCTTGATGTGTCCATTGGTTCCGTTGGGCATTGGATCAGTGCGGGCTCGCTTGGAAGGGGTCGTAGGTGGCCCCATCGCTCGTCTTTTGCTTGGCGTATTGGTGTTGGTGATGGTAATAACCGATCCCGCATCAGACTCATCGTCAGAGATTTCCAGAACTGGGATGTCGGTACTGTCCTTGAGGGTAAACTTGGGCTTCATATCCAGTAGACACTCGCGAAAGTTCTCGGGCAGTGGGACAAAATGCTTCGAGAACTCAGCAGGCTTCAGTTTGGATCGAGCCTGCTCGCCAAACTCCATGACACTGGTCTGAACCTCGAGTTCAACATTGGATGGCAGTTCTGGCAGCTTGTTCAACTGCTCCACGATACCATTCAGATGCTGTTTCAAGGTATGTTTGATGTGGGGGAGACTGGGAGGTGTTAGTACTTTTCTCGGCCACCCTCAATGGGCATTAGTGTGGTAACGTACCTCTTTGCGAACTCCTGGCCAAGCTTCTCCGAGAGGAATGCCTTCAGTTTCTCGATACCACACCGGTCGGAGAAGGAGTGGAACGCAGCTGGCCATCTGTCGAAGCCGTAATCCACGAATACGTGCTCTTCCCATCGCTTGAGCTCATCGAGATCCTTTCCCTGTGGTCGCGACGTGATGAAGTATCCGAGTCCAGTTGTGTGAGCTTCCTCTCTCATGATGGCCAGCCATTGTTCGTGATTGCCACCCTCCGGGATGAGGTCGGCTTTGGTAAGGACACCGATGGTGCGATTCAGGGCTCCGAGTCTGCGGATGAGGCCAAAGGTAGATGAGTTTTCGGCATCACTGTTCATGGGCATGGAGCACAAGATGATCGCGGACGGGTGTTGAATATACTCTCGAGACAGATTCCTCACAACATTGACGAGGTAGTCATCGCGAGCGTCGGCTGGGTTCTGGAAAATGCCGGGCATGTCGTAGAATGAAAGGTCAGGAAGCTCAGGGCCCTTGATTTCGAGGGCTACGATGTTTGGCGAGAACTTGGCAGCCACGGTCTCAGCGGCTCTGTCGATCGGAACCGTGTTTGCGATGCCACCGGAGCCGGGGACAAAGAGCTCGTGGCTCTTATCATCGTTGAGGATGGCGATCTGGGCCCAGCGAAGAACCTCCTCGATGTCACTGTGGTCAATCATGGTCTTGAACTCATGCACAACGGTAGTCGGCAGCTTTCGCCAAGGGAAGAAGGGATCCCGTTCGGTGACGTCGTTCTCAGTGATGGGCCGGGACTCTGGGGGTTGGTAGGAGTATTCCTTCCGAAGCCACACGCGGCAGGACGGATCATGACTTCGTGACACTCGAATGTGCAGCGGGCATCTGGTGCATGTTCCTTCACTTCGAGGAAGATCGAGGTTGGCGAGACCTGACATGAGACTCGATTTACCGGCAGACTGATCGCCGACGAGGACGAGTTCTGGAAGAGGGACATCGTGAGAGACACCAAGTTGCTGAAGCTCACCGAGTGTATCGTTGCAGGCCTTGAGCTTCTTTCCGATGTCCTGGAAGGACGTCTGGAAGAAGCTCCCGTCAACGGGGACCTGGCTTGTCGGGCTCTCGGCCGCGGCGTTGGGTCGCATCCTCAGTTCCCGCAGCAAAGGCTCAGGTTCTGTGAGACGCTCACTTGGGGTTGCTTTGATAATGATGTTAGTGTCTTCTTGAGTAAGGTTGATGCAAGGTAAACTTACGGGCATCGGATCTGCCGTGACGATAAAAGGCCTGGTTGGGAGGAATGTGGCCGTTCTCGCTGTAGCTCGAAGTGTTAGAAGGAGTATTGCGCATATCAAGGTTGACAGTGCCAGACTCTGGAATAGATGAATAATCCGTGGCAGAGTCGGGGTCTGGCTTGATGCGGCTCTGGCGAGGTCGGCGCCGCGGTGTTGATGAGTGAGAGTGAGGCATTGTGGTTGCCGAGAAACTGTAGGTTGCGCGGGAAGACATGAGGCGAATGAATTCACCCTACGAGGGGAAACGCCCTAAAATCCAGACCGAGGACTCGAGTGAATGAATTGTGCGCTTGTCGAAGAAGAGATGATGTCGTTGTTTTTGTTTGTTCGCTGCACCAGCGATAGGAGATGTTGATTCCCTGCACCTGCGGGTCGCAATTGCCGGCCCAAGGTGACAGAGGAGAGGTGTTTTACAGGTGAGCAGCAGACGTAAAAAGACAACTGTTGAGAGTAGAAAAATACAGATATTCTTCACTCAATCCTCGAGACAGTGGGTTATCATGGGCATGAAAGGACAGGTCGAGTTTCACGAGGTTTGCTGTCATGCAGCTCCACGGTTTGCGGTTGGCTGCCTGTGCTTGCTTCTTTCACTGGGCGCTACCCGTTGCTCTGGGGCAACACGCTGCCCCGATACCAAGTGTTAGGGGGCAGATCGACTTGACCACGATTGAGGCAAAATTTTGAAAGAAAATCGTTCATTTTTGATGCTATAAATCACTGACCACTCGGAGATTATTTTAAAAGGCACATTCAAGTCATCACCATCCAGCATTGAGGCTATGTGATGCACCCGTCATCCCATGTCCTAACAGGAATTATTGCTGCATGGAGTTGACATGAAGAATAAAAATGGGGTGGTTGGGCCCCAGGCTGCAGGCAGATAAGGTACGTACCTGCATGCCCCTGAGCTGAGCATCACTCGGTAAACAGTGAGGTGAAGCACAAGCCTTAGTCAGCATTCACTCAAAGAAGCCGAATTGACTGGCAAGGATCCAATGGGCGTTGAGCTCGGGCTTGGAGATAACGGCGGCTCCCCGCTACCGATCCCCTAAGATCTCGGGGCCTGCGGTGGGTTCCTGTCGGCTGGGGTGCTCCCATCCCGGCGTCTTAAACCATGGCCGGCTCATAAAGAACCCCTCATTCGGGGCATCATCACGGACAGCTTGATAACTCAGTTTGTGCTCTCACCCGCCAAAGTTTGACCATGGAAGATGAGATTCAGGTCCAATCGCCCTCATCTATTCGGCGCCGTCGCAGGAAGATCTCCAATGCGTAAGGTTGTGCGATCGGCAACTTCCCATCACAATTGACACATGGTTACAGGTGTATAGGTTGTCGCAATCGCAAGTCCCGATGCTCTGGGAGAAACCCCTGTGAGAGATGCGTTAGTCGCAAGGTACCATGTGTATTTGAAGAAAAAGAGGCAAAAGCTACAGTTTCTGTCGAGTGAGTGATTTGCTGTGGCAATGACGCTTCATGTCTAATGCTTGCAGGTATCTCGACGGACTGCATGCTCGGATCAAGGCACTCGAGACTCAGCTCCAAGACACACAGAGCTCACGGACGGAGGGACAATTATCTGTTCATGGTGATGCCGAAGAACGGGGATCGCCAGATCCCTCATTCGAAAACCCCCTCCCAGATCCTGAGATGCCACCACCAGCCTCTGCCGTCTCACACAGTCAAAACCCAAGGGAGACGTCCGTTATACATCAGCGCCTCGAATCAGAGGACTTGACAAACACTCTAGTGACGTCGGAACCCCAAATAAAAATTCATCGCTACGGACATCCTGGTACGCCTTTCCTTCGTCCTCCAGGTGACTGCAGTACTCACATCCTAAGCCTATCTCGGACACAGCTCAACTCTCAGCTTCAGCCGAAACGTACGCAACCTTCTTCAACGATCATCACCCGTCGCAGACCCTGGGAGCGTGTCCGTGGAACGCCAGGACATATCCTACACGACGAACCTGCCACCGATTGCACTTGATCTGGCCAGCATCCCACTGCCACGGCTCTCATATGCCGAGTACTTGACCAACACCGTAGTGGCGCATTTCGGATCGCTCTACTCCCTGTTTGAGCCAGAAGCTTTTCTTCGGACACTGAGAGCATTCTATAGTGAACGTGGCAAAGGCCAAGTTCCCGATGCGACACTCTGGCACATCCAGATGCTCCTTGTATTGGCGTTCGGCAAGTCCATATTGTCCAGAGAGCACTGCGAGAAGGGACCATCTGGAATGGTCTACTTTACCCACGCGATCGAGGCCATGCCAGACATTCGTAGGCTCTACGAACACCCTCTGCTGTCAATCGAGATCCTCTGCTTGACGGCTTTGTTCATGCACGCAACAGACCTCCTGCAAGAGTCCTACGTCACTGTTAGCTGAATGGCCCCCCTGTTAGTCTACAAGCTCACTCTTATCAGATAGGACAAGCCTTGCGCATGTCCGTCAGCAACGTTATGAACAAGCTCTTCCCTGAAACGTTGCGACCGCCGAATGTCGAGTACCAGCGGAGACTCTGGTGGACGGTATACTGTATCGACAGGAAGAGTGCTGCCATGTTGGGCAGCCCTTCCGTCATGCGTGACGACGATATTTCCATCCCTTTCCCCGATGCAAAGGAGGGAGACGACGCGCAGAATGTTTTTGCCATTCATGTCAGGATCTCATCCTACCTAGGCAAGATCCTTGATGGTAGGTGCAAGCGCTCCTGAGTTGATCCCTTCAACTTACAGATGGCAGTCATCTACGGGATACATGGCCAACAAAGAAACTTCCTCGTTGAAGTCAAGACTATTCTTTCGCGCCTCGCGGAGACCTCCTCTGTGCTTCGGGAACACCTGTGCCTGGATCTTCAACAGTCAAGGGAGTCGGTTAATCGCGAAGCCGCCACACTACATCTATTACTTCACCAGGTCTGTTAAAATGCCGTATTGGAGACGAAATCCTAACATCGGCTTTTAGTGCGTCATTCTGACTGTCCGGCCGGTACTGTTCTCCCTATTGAAGCCTCTTCTGAGCCCCGACACACCCTCATCAAGCAATACGCAACCTTTGTCTTCCGCCTTCGAGTCTATGCTGAGGATGTGTATCGACTCAGCGATACATATCCTCAAGATCATGTCGCTTCTGAAACATCAGATGATGTGTGGTGAGCATCATGCATCAGTAACCCTGAGGACATGCTAACTTTCCGTAGACATCTTCTTGCCGTACGACATCGAGGCATTGTTCTCGGCAGCTTTTGCTCTAATATTGGTCGACATCATTAGGCCCGCGAATGAACTTCTCTGGGATCTACCTCAAGTTATGGGTCTACTCGACGAATACATCTCCAGACACGTCGTCCCAGCACAGGCTTACCGGGCGGACCTCGTACAGCTCCTCGAGCTTCACAACAAGATACGCGGCGGACATGTTGCTCCCTCTCCAAATCTCGGTGACGCAGGAGCTGTTGGACAAAACTCGAACCTCGCTGGATATGCTATTGCTCATCCCAGTCAGACAGGTGTGTCACCCGATCCTGTGTGGTCGCACATCAGGAATGGGGATGACGGATTTGTCCAGCCGCACCCAGATGCAATTCTGTCAGTTATCGATGATTTAGATATTGAGGGGGCGGACCTTCTGGATACGACTTTGCTGGATGGGGGCTGGGTATGGGAGTTGGACGATCTCTCAACTGATCCATAGGAGCGCTGCCAAAGCCTCTCCCTCGCACAATCACGGCCGCCTCCTGCTACAGCGCTGCCCACGAGCTACCAGGACTCGATGTCAAGCGACGACATACCCCCCCTTTGCCCTCTTCCTACTCCCGCTCTTCTATCAAAGATTAAAACTTCTTACTTTTTATCTACCGTTGCCAAATTGACAAAATCCTTTCATTACATCCCGGGCAAGATCGGGAAGAGGAAAGGGCGCTCTAGACCAGGCACAGCTACCGCTCACAAGGCTGTAAAGCATGGATCTTTCGCAAATACTAAAGACAATCCTATGCCCACGCCCAAGTCTATCCTCTAAACTTAGGAAGATAGATACGATAGAGAGCCATCCGGGCGAAACAAACCGTGCAATGATTGACTGGATCACCATGACCAGATCTGAGTCTCTATTGACTACTGCTCCTCTCGGCCAGCACTGAACCTGCTGTGTAATGCCTAAAGGGTAACAAAGAGCGCCTTGTAAACCTCCTTCGTTTGTCCCCACAATTCTCACAGCAGCGAGTTCGCTTCTGCAATCTCTAATATAGCTTGTTTGTCACTGAGCTCCCCTTTCTGCTTTATTTCTTCAATGAATCATGAGCCCCTCCCTATTGCCACAAGTGACGATATATGGCTAGGCACAAACAAAATTGTTTGCCCGGGAGTCACGTGTTGGCACATCGACGAAGCTCCTGTACATCTCCGGTAAACACCTTGAAACAGATCACCGTCGCTTGTTTTTTTCTTCCTCGTTTCTCCTCAAAAAGAAAACAACAACACTCCTTCGACGCCATGTCTTCTAAGCCTATGCTTCATGTCACGGGGCCTAACGGCGAGCAAGTCCCTATTTGTCTTTTTCCCTTCCCCGCCGCTACCGATGAGCTCATCTCCATGGAGGAGTGGCTAGAGAACGCGAGAGCTTTTGCCCAGAGCGACCCTCCTCCCGCTCCAAAGCCCACCAAGGCTGACGACGTCTTTCGGTATGTATTCCTCAGCATTCTCCCAAGGGGTATCCCTTACTGTGATATGGGCTCTGGAAATGGGCTGATGGGCTTTGGTAAACTAGATTCTAATACATTCTAGACGTCGATAAAGCTACGTTCGGCGAACTCTGGGCTTACCTCGTCGAGAAAAACCGCAAGGCTCACCTCGAAGATTCCGACGCCGATGCCCCCAAGGCCAAGCTATGAAGAAGATGGATCAAGAACCCTTGGGGGCCTGAAGCCGATTTGACGGAGAATCTGTGCCGACTCTGTGTCAGCCAGCCCTTTTTTCTTCTAATCTTAAGATCCGCAAGGCATGTGTATGGCATCATAAGTGTGTATTGGACATTGTCTAACAAATGGCTAGCGAATACTTGTCGAAAGAAAGGGGAACCAGCCTGTAGTTGCTGCCGTTGTGGATTTTGCTCTCTAGTGGTTTGGGCTTTGGGGTTGAAGCTTTTTTTTAGCCCTAATAAAACATGAGCCTCTTGAGCGTAAAGAGATGCTGCCTAACAAATCTTTGCTTTCTACTTATTTAGATCCGTGACCCTAGATGAATCATCTCTCCGCGTTCTCTCCTCCATGTACTCGAGCTTTCGTCGAAACGACTCGATGAAATACCTGTCACGTCACTGAGTTGACCGCATATGCCTGCCAGGTTGCCCAATGAATGGGGTTATGCTCCCTCTGACCAAAGCCCAAGCTTGGGGACTCTGGATCTCTTTGTTCTTGATGGGTCTTGGCGAATGCGCGAAGCAATTCTCAAATCCCATTACTCAGCACATGTGCTTATTGATTCTACGTCTAAGAATAAGATCGTTGAGACCAAGGGGCATCCTAGAATCGCACAATGGCCCCCTGAAGTGAGGGTGGCCAGACCGGATGTTATTATTGTAGTTGTATTTTGGATTGACTGGTTTCCATTAAATTCCAGGGAAACCGAGCCCATCACGAGATAGTTATCCATATGGGCTGCCGTAGAAATCAAACGGACCACCATGACCAACCTCCCGTCCTGCTGGACCACTCTTCCCACCAAGCTTTCTGTTCATTCTGAGTGTGACCCAAACCACACTCTTTCCTCTACTCTTGCAATGCCCACACCGACTTGCTTCCGTATCTCTCAGTTCTCTTTCTATTCTCTTCTTCATTTCCTCGATTCATCATCGACTACGCTCTGTTGCCACCCGGGCTCAATAAATGTGGTTTCATGAGGTGGGTGAGCGCTTTGCCTCCAACCTTCAGATTCATCACGATCACAACCTCTCGGTGTCACTTGAGACAGCGATGCATTGTTGAATCAGATTCTATTTTTTCTCATATTAACCCAACCTTTCGTCATGCCCGCCGCCGTGTCCAGGGTTACCGTGACCGGTCCGGATGAGAACCAACTTCCCCGACGAGCCGCCGATAAAGATACTCCGGCATTCAGGGGGTGGGGGTGATGTTCTCATGCTTATCTTTCACAAGGTGTATGAAAGTCCTTCGAAGAGCCTATCGTTAACATATTTGGAGGTTTGTGCTTATAGTTTCTTATTATTGTCTCAAAGCTTGGAAGCCATCATCCTTAAAGTTGAAAGACATGCCCGAAACGACCAAACACATAGAGGTACTATTATCGTTCCTCAGACCTACCTGGAATAACTCTAACGCAAATGCTGGTATCCTTATACTCTCGCCCATAAACAACTCCTCGCGGAACATGACTATTCTATACATCGCACATCTCTCATCACCACGTCGATCATCTCACATGCCTCCCCAACTACCCGTCCCACCACTCATCGCTGGTTTGCTCAGCAGCTTCAGAGTCTCATCCCAATTATTCCAATCGATATCCTCCACCTCGCCGAGCTCCACGCTCAGATCCATGCCTTGTGTCACTGACGATAAGCCATTGGGGTTTAGTGCACCGTGCTGGAAGAGGTCGTCTATGTCGCCGAGACCGCCGTTGTGATTGTGTTGAAAGTCATCTTGTCCTGGCCATGGTGAGAGGTGGTTATCCGGATACTGCTGAGGGTCATGGTCGTGATATGTTGATGTTGCTGCGCCTGATGCAGCGGGTGATGCGATGCTTGACATGCTCCCGAGACTGCCCCCACCTGGGAAGAGACCGCCTGGATTGGAAGCCTCCATTGTGCCTCCTTCAAAATAAACTGCTATGCCTGGATTGCCAGAGTGAACGTTCTGCCATGCCTGGTTGAGGTTGGCGTCGGACAACGTATTATTTGTGGCCTCGACATTCTGCTTGGGTGGCTCCGGTTCCTGCACCTGGACACTCCTAGACTGAGGAGTAGGTTGAGGACCAGCCCCTTGCGCTTGTTCCTGCATGATGCTTGTGGGATACTCCGAGTTATAGACAAAGTCTCCTGATCGGAAAAGCTTTCGCCATCGAAGTCTCAGTTCCGACATGCGAGTCTCCATACCCGGCGCTGGACCAATGCGCTCAAGCACTGGTTTCAACCGATCCTCAATGTCGAGCTGTCTTGCAGCGGCCGGGTCAGCTCGCAGTCGTATCATTTCAGCTTCACGATGCTTCTTAGCCTTGGCATAGAGCCTCTTGATGGGCATCCATGCCGCGGTGTGTTCTGCGTTGTTGGTGCCCTCAATGGGATGGTCGTACTGCAAGATCTGGGCGGCTTCCCAGGCTCGCTCCGACGTGACACTCCATGGCCGTCTTGACAGTTCGAGGAGCATGTATGCGATGGCATGCCATTGTCTGTAGGATTGGAAGAGCCAGCGCCATTGCCGACATCGCGGGTCGACGTTGAGGATGTGGTTGTACTCGACAATCTCAATCGTCGACATCCAGAGTCGACTTCGAATCTCCTGTGAAGCTTCGGGTCCAGTGCCTGGGAACAGCACGGGCTGGTAAATGATGAGACCGATTTTGGCCATGATAACCCGCGAAATGAGGGAAGCCATCCAAAAGACAGGATCTTCATCCATGACGACGTGTTTCAGGAACTTGTCCTCCATGCGATCGTAGACCTCGACAAGCATTCGCTCACGGTCCTCAAGACTCTTTTCGACATTCTTAGGATCGACTGGTCGCATTTGCGTCATTGCTGTGAATAAGCGACGAGAAAGAGCGATAATCTCATATCGCACAAGACAGATCGCCGTGTCAGTCCGACCCTGACGAGGCGTGGGCATCTCGGTGAAAGACGGGTCGATATCGGTGTCGTTAATATTGGTAGGCAACTGCGTGTCAAAGTTTCTGTCATTAACAATAAGATCAGAGCCCATCTCCTCAGCAGAACGCAGATCAATCGCCACGACAGCCCACCAAAGCCGGCGTCGCATCTCAACCTCAAAGGGCGGAAGGCCAAGTTGCTGTCCGTCGCGGTGGAGGCCGAGGGCCTGGGCCATGCGAACGCAGAGGCTGGTGAGGGTCCAGCATAAACGGCTGTCATCGTGGCACTTGACGACGGTGAGGAAGATGGCAAAGGCCTGGAGGACAGCCATGTCGGACGTGGTGAGGAGGTTGGCCTTTGCGAGGGCTTGCTCGAGGGCGAAGCGGAACTGAGCAATGTAGTGGGTCTTTGAAGCTCCGAGGTTGGTTTGGGCCTGGGATGTGAGTGAGATAGAAGTGGCTATTGTTGGAAGTGAGCTCTTACCTCGTCTGATTCCATTGAGACGACGGCTGAGTAGTAGATGGCAAAGACGAGGGCTTCATCGCCAGGACGAAGGTCATGCTCTCCCCGTCTCACTTTCGTCATGAGCCTGCTCATGGTAGGAATATGCAACACCTTGACCAATGGCTCAATGTTCTCAAGGTAAATCTGCCAGAGGAAAGACGTTTGCGCTGGCAAAGGATGAAGACCAGCCAGGTCGACGTCTGCAGACCGATACCCCAAGAGAAAGCTGTGATGGTCAGAGTCGGCTGCGAGATTCTGCGGAGGCGACTGCTCAGGTGTCGTGTCGTCTTGAAAATCGTCCAGGTCGTCCACAGCCTCCATTTCATTGCGAAGCTCGTCAAGCTGTCGTCGTTAGCTATGCTCATATCCACCTATCCATCGCGGGTTCACTCATGGTACCTCATCATTTAGCTTGGCAAAAAAGCCGCTGTTGACATATCGCGCAGTTGGTTCTCCATCGTGAAGGATCAATCGACCAAGCTGCTTGTTCATGTTTGTGAAATTGCGACTCTCTGTCTCTCGCTTGACTTCATCGGCTGTCTCTTTCACAATGTCGGATTGAGAGCTAGTGTGATCTTCTTGTGCCTTGGGCGATTCCGCATCATACGCGCCCGCGCTGCTGCCGCTCAGTTCCTGGACGAGGCCTTCGAGTTTCCGCAGGCGCTTAATGAGATCGGCCTCTCGCTCAGTAGGCACAGCCTTGGAGGGTACATTAGGCCTCGTCTGACGCGGTGCGCGACCTGGCGCTGGATACATGCAATCGCTTTGTGCGCGGCGACAGTTACTGCAAGGCATCATCTTGTCGCAACGGACCCTGCGCCGGCGACAAGTAACGCAGCTCCTCGGGTTCAACAGCGGGGCACCCGACGCCGTGAGGGCGACGGGGCGGTCAAATGGGATGGTAGCCACGCCGTTCTGGCGCGGCGGCATGGGAGCCCCGGAGGAGGCGGCATTGGACGAGTCGTTATCGGGCGACGCCGAAGACTGCGGGTGAGCGACTGAAGCCATCGCGAGGCCTGTCGTTTGCGGTGAGTGTTGTGTGGTCAAGCGTTTAGATTCCCGCTCGCTTGGCTGAACCGAAGAGTCGGGCACCAGGTGGAGGCTTATTAATGACAAGGATAATGCAGAACCGTTGGAGTCATGCCTTGACTCTGGTAGGATCTGCAACAGGCTTTCCCGTCATCGTCGTCGTAGTCAATCAGCACTAGCAACGGGGCTTGGCTTCCCTTTGTCATCTGCATTCTGCAGTCAGCCTTGCTGGCCAACAATCTCTTGCCTGGCCCGCTCAGCTGCTACCCTGCTGAAACAATAGAGAATCAGCCTTGATCCAATGTCGGAGATGACGACTGCTGCTCTGTGCGTTGCAACTGCCGGGGCTGCTGTCTTGTTGGTTGAAAAAAGCTGATGACCTGCCACAATCTGCTGGGATTTGATCCTACAGGTGGATCCCACGTCAGTCCCCAAATGAAACTATTCCCAACTTTTACAATAAGGTTGTCTCAATTCTGACCATCTCTGCGAGATCATTGACCCACACATAAAGATTAGAAAAGACAAGGCACTTATTATCTCAGTATGATCTGATACTCTACCTAGTGATTCTAAACGTTCTGAGGTTGATTATAGTAGAATAAACTTTCCCTCGTTTTACGGCATTATCTATCTCCAACTCATTTAAGTTTGTTTAGATAAAATTTCGAGTCGATTTCGACGTCTGAGCAACCACCCCTTTGTACAACAGTCAATGGCAACATCCCGCAGCCTCTGGTCAATGAAGCCAAACGGTTCAGCCCTTGAGCGTAAAACAATGCTGACCTGATATGCCTCATCGTCCGTCCTATTGGTCGTGTGGCTGCATGAAGGCGAAGCACATCGGCCAACGCATGGTCCGCCAAGGCACTGAGTACTCGTACTGTTAACACACACGGAACTAATTAGAGAGGTTCCAACAAGGGCTTGCCTTTCATAAACTCAGTCATTTGAATTTCAAGAGACGCTGAGTTGTGGCAACTCATCTTATCATCTCTTCTCCTCTTTGAAGCTGACTCCGGCTGCCCATGTTGGGCGTTTGCAATGAATTGTCATTGTAAGCCTAAGACGCAGTGTAACGCGCTCTGACAGGTACCCAGAGGTTCTTCATGCAGCCTCATTTCTGCGCCACTCGGTGCGCCCAGGCGGCCTTGTTGGGCAGATCAGGCTTTGGAATATTAATTCTCAGCTGCCCCCGCAAATGCGAGACTGTTTTCCCTCCGACAACTCTCCTGTCGATGAGACAGCAGGCCGTCTGCTGCGAGGGCAGCTATTACGCAACGACTTCGAAAGAACCTCCGAAACCTTGTCTATGGGTGACCCCTTGTCCGTCGCCGGCAGCGCCGTCGGCATCATCTCCCTGGGCATTCAGGTCTGCCAAGGACTCGTCCAGTATGCTGACGCAGTCCGAGGGCAGCAACGGGACGTGGACGATGGCATGGATGAGGTTCGGTCGTTGCTCGCCGTTTTCAAATCACTCGAACAAACCATTGCTCGAATCGAAACCGACAGCCCGGAGAATGCCAAGTCACTCCTCGAACACCTTCGACAGGCTGAGGCGAAACTCCGAAGCCTGGAAGAGATGTTAACAGAGGTCGGCATCCCGGTCAACACCTCGAGCAGCATCAAGGGAAAGATGAAGGAAACGTACCGGGCGGCGATCTATCCCATGAAGAAAAGCAAGCTCGAGGGGGCTCGTCAGAGTGTCCAATCCTTGTTGGGCATCCTCACGACCGCTCTGCAGACAGCAGACCTGTAACTTTGCGTCATCGCCAGAGTTAAGACTTATCTAGGCTAACTGGGTTTTCCAGGGACCTAGGAATTTCGCAGGCCGATGCCTTGAAGACTCTCCAATCGATCACCAATTCCAGTGTTAGCGAGTTGAAAGCCGCCGTTGAAGCCAACTCAACACAGCTCGGCAGCATTCAGGCCACATCTCGGCGAGAGTTTTCTGATATCAGCAACAGCCTCGTCTCAACCAGAGCAGAGGTTCAGGCGTTTTCAACCCGTTCAGCCAACCAATTAGATTCTGTTGGCGGTGATATCAGGGAAAGTCTTCAAAATACTCAGCTCCTTGTTGGAATGATAAGAGATCTCAGTCTCCAGATCAACGCTGCCTCAGCAAACTCTGTGCATACAGGGTCTCACAACCAGGTTAGGGTCTTTATCACTTACCAAACAGCACAAGTTAATCATCAGCTATTAGAATGCCCTGCTTATGACAACGCTAGGCTCACGAGTTCCTCCAAGCTCTCTCAAGCAGGCTTGTGACTTGTACGCAACTGACACTAATCTCATTTCTGAGTCCTCTAGGGGTACCAACGAAGTTCCGCAACCTCGCCGCCGTCGAAGGCATTGCAAGTGTCCCTCACGACCCAAAAGGAGGGACGACTTTCTTCCTACAGTCAGTCGGGGAGCCTATTTTGAGCAAACTACTTTCTCGGAGCATGATGTCGGCTGTCCCTTTGCGAAATTCGCCCGCCGGAGATCCACAACGAAGGCTGGAGCGCGATTTCATCTTCAGCTTCGAGGCCTATTCTCAACACTGGTTGACGTTAGCATGTGCTTAACGACGGGGGCAGGGGGCTTCAGTCTAAGCCCATGCTTGAGATACGTGCACACCCTCACCGAAGAAGGCCCTGTGTTGCGGCTCATTTCCGACTGCTTCCATTCAAGCCCTACTTCCCATGTCAGCGGGCAAAAAGAAACCATGGTGGATAAGCTTCTGCATATGAAAAGGCAGATCACAACGTGTTTCGAGCGAGGGACAGCATCGCCGTATGATATCCATCCATCTTTATCTATGCCATACTGCATAGTAAGTCTAATAAATTCTATGTCCTATGCTGCATAGCCCAAGGCTTTCAGCTTTTCTCATCGTAATTGCGTTCAATCCCACCTCACCTCGACTTCATTCCCTCCTGGTCGATAAGCAGATATAACTGATAGCGAAAGCGGTCCTTGTAAAATGCGAATAAATCAACTACTAACGTCTCACAGTACCTACTATTTCATATAAACATCTTTTTCCCACGGGCAAGATACGACGAAGCAGCTTTCAGAGTTTTCCTTGACATGATGCAGTGGCTTGCCGATGCGAGTGCTCTGGAGATGGCCAAACAGAATGCGGAAGAGTGGTAGGTTAGGTCTTCATTTACATGCCGTCAGGCCCAAACTTTAACATGGGTACTTATGTACAGGATGTTCATTTCATTCGGCCGGTGGCAAGGCTTGCTATCGAGGTTGCCAGACAACGACAAGAACAGGGCAGTCGCGCTTGATTTTTTCAGATGCCTCCTGGATACTATCGAACCTGGCGACGAGTCCGTCATCAAACTACTTGTCTGTTCCAAGTTGGATTATGTTCACCCGCTTCTGATGAGTTATGCATCGCGTAAGTTAGGGGACCCTCTAAGCCGCCAACACTATTTGCTAATTGCTCAAGCAGCGGATGTGTCGCCAATGGCCTGGGCAATTCTCTCTAGGTCTATGCCCGAGCTTGAATACCAACTCAAACTCGCCCCGGCCGCGTTGTTTGAGAGAACTTATGGCTACACGACGCTCCAACTTGCAAGCACTTGGCCACAAGGCTTGACGAGACTCCTCCAAACCGATGCTCGGGCACTTCTCCATGAACCAATACCAAACGACGGGAATCTATTCACATCTGTTTATCATACTTATTTTTATTATAAACACTTTTATCCCTCCACTCTGGGCCCTTTGCTTAACGCAGGATACACTCTGTTTCCGGGTAACAACTACGACACATTACAAGATCTTGTCACAAGCTGTACGGAAATAGCAGTACCAATAATAGCCAGGCATCTCTCCCAAAGGCTCCAACAACTGTCTGAAACGGCAGCCAAGTTTGGAGTCACCTCGAACCATGATCCTTCGATCCCAGATTTTGACACGGCAGCCCGCTGGTGCCTGGCTCTTGAGGAGTTGGGCGAGTTCATTGATCCATCGATACGGGTGCCCATGAACGACAACATGATTCCTACCATCTACCACATCAGAACCATGCCGCTCAGCTTCTTCCCCATATTTTACGAACACGGATTTATCCACGTCAACACATGCGATCAGAGGGGACTGCCGCCTATGTTCGTAAGGTGGGGGTCATTTCGTTATGCCCACGAGTACTTTCTCTCCCAGCGCGTGCTAAGAGGCGACTTGGGGGCATTCCATAACATGCCATGGCTCCGGCAACATGGATTTCTTGACCAGAAGCCTCATGACCCTCTAAGACTAGGACTTAACATTGATGTAACTGGTGCCCACCGCGTCGCTGCTGAAATGGGGTCAAGCCTTGGCCTCGACCTTGACTATCAACAAGACATAGATCATTACTTGTCTCCAGCCGCAGACCTTTTGCGGCAATTCGCCAGGGACTCCCATCGAGACAAGTGCGTTTGCTGGTGCAACTTTGATGGTGACGGCTGTTCACCACTCAAGCTCCTCTACAAGTCCCATGCGCACCCAGCAAACCCTTACGGAGGTATCAGGGTGTGGAAACAAAACGAATTCCAGACCAACAGTATCAAGAGGCTCCTCTTCGACTTTGACATGTTTGGGGACCCAACAGCAACTCCGACACCGAGTGTCAAACAACAGAGAAAAAGAGAGCAGACCACAAATACGCAACCGTCGACGCGAGCCTTGGAGCTTGTTCGCCTCTCGACATTTGAAGCGCTTGAGATGACTCACACTTGTTGTATGCTCGAGGAGTCAGGGAAGAACGGCCACTACATCGATGCCATTCTGAACTGCAACCCCAGCACCGCCAGAGACATTCGACAGTCCGAGGAAGAGAGAAGGAACGCTGAGCTCCTCGATACCCTGACGAATGAATTCTCCAATGTCATGCAGCAGGATTATCAGGAAAAGTCTCTACTTGATTTCATATTCGGCTATTGGAAAACTCGAATCGAGGGTCTCTACGCCGTGCGAGAAGTGGAGGTTCAGAAGATACAAGAACACGTCAACAACGTGCGTACTGGTAAGTGCAATCACTATCTTCCGTCTTACCTTAAGATTAAATAGCCTTATTATGCATAGGTATCTGGCCTAGACCACTACGAAGGCTTCTCTGGCCTCGCGACTGGAATGGCGAAAATAATGATTTTGAGTCAGTACCTGAAGAAGCCAATTCTGATGAAGATGCACCTCATGATGAGCAACGGGAAGGGGAAGATCGTCATTAAGAAGAGACAATGAGCACAGATATTATTTGACATCTCACCGAGCTCGGATACCAGTTCTCGTAGCATTTTGAAATACAAAGCAATTTGGCTTAAATTGTCTTTAACAGAGATAGAGACGGCATGGCCATAGTGCAGTATAATGGAACTAATGTCGAATATAATAATGTATAAGCTAGTCCTATTCAACAGCTTATTTCCCCTGTCTCTGTTCAAGGACGAATATATTAGAAGTTACTATTTCTACCTTCTCACATAGAGTCAGGTACAGCAGGAAAGAAGGTGTGCAAAATAGAATGATAGTGTGAGACCCAGAGGCTGAAATCAGGGTTGATAAAAGGTATTCAATGGCTGGACTAAATACTGCATACTGAAGAGTCTTCTATCATTACAGCACTGTGTCCTAGGCTCCAAGACCTTGTGCACCTGACATCACTTGCCAAGGGGCTCACGAACCGCTGGGACATACTGTAATAAGGCAGATGGTCAGTAACATCCATTTAGAAAAGTAGACTCTACACTAGACTCACTGGCAGGACCTGGGCTTTTTCAAGGTCCCACACGCCGCTGGTGGCGTATACATCATTCTCAATGATTTTGTGCACCTCGTCGATGCTCTCAGCAGAATAGACGACAACGCTCCCCTTGAATAGAGCCGGCTCTCCATCAACAGGATGCTTCTCAAAAATGGCGCCTATCAAAGCCGATTAGATAATAACGATTGTAGTTATCTGTCACTCACCGCCCGCTGGTAGTGTCCCGGAAGCGATCAATGGTTTGATGCCTTCATAGTGCGTCCTTCGAGGCGTGATGTCAATTATGATACTGTAAGCGGCTCAAGCGACTTACGCTTTCACTTTCTTTCTGATTTCTAATACATTAGGCTTATCAGGCATGATTGCAAGCCATTCTTTCTTTGCTACACCCGTCGCCATAGTGCGTTGTGCTTGGTGAAGGGTGGAGAGTCTCGGTGCCAAGAGGGGTCGGGCGAGTGAACGCAGGATAGAAGCTGGCATGATGAACTAGATGATGATCCGAGGGTAGGTCATTGAATCAAATATCGGCAATATTACATTGTATTTATCTATCTCTGTCTATCATTCGCTGGGAATGGTTTCCGTCTCCCTCCGGGACAGGAGCGGGATGTCATTCCGGCGGTACGTACCGAACGGAGCGAGATTCCGGACCACTTCAAAACGCCGTGATAACCACGAGAACGCTTCCCATTTATCTCATGTAGCCTTTGCTTACTGCAGCGAGTCAGACTCTTCTTCTTTCATCATAATGTCTCTCTGCTGTTCTTCCCTTCGCATTGGAAGCTTTCTTTCTACCCTTCGCCCTCTGACCCTCAGACTAACAAGCAATCTCCATATCCACGGCCAGCCCAGTACGCACCCTTGTCGAACATTCTCCTCCTCAATGCCGCTCCGGGCCATAATACAGCCGGTCTTTAGCCCTGAGGCTATTCATCGTAAGTGTCTCCTATTACTCCACTAACCCGGTGCTGATGCCTGTCGTCAGCGATCGGACCCTACTCCCAAGCCATCAAGGCAAATGGCTTCGTGTTTCTTTCCGGTCAACTTCCAGCCGACTCTCAAGGCAAGTTGATCGAAGGTACCACCACCGATAAGGCGCACAAGATGTGTCAGAATGCCCAGGCAGTCCTGGAGGCAGCCGGCTCCAGCCTGGACAAGGTCGTCAAGGTCACGGTGAGTGCTTGAGGCTAGCGACGATGCGTCCTGCTAACAAGACACAAGGTCTACTTTCGCAACATGGATGATTTCAAGGAGGTGAATGAGGTGTATGCCGAGTATTTCCCTCACAAGCCTGCTCGGAGCGCCTGCGAGGCAACAAAGCTGCCACTGGGTGCAAGCCTGGAGATGGATATTATTGCTGTACAGTAGATATTTGACATGGGAACGCATACTTGGCACACCACACTTGCCTTTTGACACACTGCCCACCGAGGATAACTGCCCAACTTGAACAAATTCTTATGAATACATCCTTCTGTTATTTGATAGTAATGATCTCAGACAGTAAGGGGATTATCTAATATTAGACAAAGTTTCTTCAGTTGTTATTTCAATAACGTGTCCGCCGTTCACAAAATCAAAGAACACAATAATAAACATGTGGCATGATGGTAAACCCGTGTTATTGAAGAGCAATTTAACTTCATAGCGGTTAAATTACTCTTCAATGACAGGGTTTTACGATCATTTGTTCATTATTGTGTTCTTTGATCTTGTGAACGGCGGAGACGTCATTGAGATAACACAATAACAATACTGCAACGCTTCCAAAGCCTTCTTCTTCTTCAACTTCGTCTGGCGACAGCCATACAAGACCAAATAGTGGAAAGATAATTCTTATAGGCAAGACAGCATCTTTCCTCTTCCATAGGGAGTATAACGGCCTTCCATTTACACTCTCCTGGAAAGATGAAGGGTGGCATCTTGCCTGCGAGGCTCACCTTTCCACCATTTGGCCGTGTAGAGCTGCCGCAATAAGGCTCGCCTTCTCCATGAGGAGGCAAGTGGACCAGTCAACAAAAACAACAGCCTTGGCCCCTTCGTTCCCTGCTCCCTGCCGTTGGCCCTTTTGTCATCGTCTTCCGAGTCAACATGGCTTCCATCACAGTAACAAGGACACCAACTGCCCAGGGAAGCCCCTTGATGGAGACAATTGCGTGATGCTGTTTTCAGAGAGTATCACCAGAAACTTCGTCCTACCAGAAGAAAGTTCCAGCCGCAGTGGCATGATTTCTGAGGAGATGAGAAGGAATTTCGGTCGAGTTGGTTGTTTCTGTTCTCTTCGCCGGGTTCAAGTTACCTAGACGAATTCATCAGCGGCACACGGGCGGGGAGGGGCAGTGTCTTATTGATGAACATGGAACCAGGGAAGCTTGAGTCTCATCCCCATGAAATGAATGATTTGTTGACAATGATGATGATTCATTATTCTCAAGCAAAGTTGTACACCGCTTGTTGCTCGGTAAGGGTCAACCCTCATGTCGAAGCATCGTCCCTGGTACGATGATGGTGGAGTCGATTGCGGAGCCGGCGAGCGGGAGCGAGCACGATCCCTGCTAGAGAGTGGAGGTTTTCGGCAGTTCAAGATGGAGAGGACCCGTTCTTGACGACATGGCCTGTTGAGCAGTGATTTACAGGTTACAAACTTGATATGAAATGCCCGATTGGGTGCTTGGAAAAGATTGGTGTCGTATGTTAGCCGAGGGGGGTAGGAAGAGCAGACGAGACGCCAGACGGTCGCTGATCCTCATCCTTTGCACCATGCAAGGCGGAGGATGATTTCTACCTAAAAGAGGCAACTATGAACAAGAATGAGCATGAATATATTCACACATTGGCTATATACTCTTCCATTCGTATGATAAGATTCGCTCTTACCAATTCCTAAAGTACTCATAAATTTGTCACTTCTTTACTTTGGTACATCACAGACAAAGTGCCCCTCACTGCATCCCAGCCTCTTCTTCTCTCTTCGCGCTCGACAACCACCCAATTCCCTCGGTTAGACACTCAATGCAACCCTGATCAGTCGATTCACCTCCGCATTTCGGGTCATCCAGGATGCAAGGGAGCTTCTCCTCCAGTCAGAAACGGCCTCTCCATCCAGGGGTAGCAGCACCCCCGCGGGACTACCGTCTGGGGGAAATCCGGGGTTGAGTGAGACAGGGTCCAGGTACTGCTGATGTATCCCGATTGTATCGTGGCTGCTTGCGTATCTGCCTCTCTGCTTCTCCAAATACCATTTGGTGACCTCTTGCGAAACCTAGATAATCTCACTCAAACGCCTCGCATACGCATCCATGACGCCATGAAATTTCCCGCCTTTCACCTCCTTTAAAGAGCAACACCCCCAACATCCTCAACAGTTCGGCTCTCTCCCTGATCTGCGGGGTCGAAAGCTCACAAAAACACAAAGTCTCAACTTCAATTGAACAGCTCCAGCATCATGTCCGCCCTCGGAAGCCGCGTCGCTCGCTCTGTGGTCGCTCTTCGACCCCTCCCCGCAGTTCAACGTGGTCTCCGCACATCGAGCGCTGTTCGTCAGGACGACCCGCACCCTTACGAGGCGAAGGAGCCAAAGCCAAGAGGCGACCAGTAAGTCCGGAACTCTATCGAAGAAGCTCCAGCTGAATTGATCTCTCCAGAAACAAGTTGCTTGCCCTTGGCGCTGTTGCCGTTGGAGTCGGATTCTGGTGGTTCTACCGAGGAGGCAAGCCAGCACCCGCGACCGAATCGTCAGGCGAAAAGGCTGCGAGCAAGTAGAGGCGATACATTCCTGCGAGACTCTGCGACTCGATGATTGCATATCACGTACACGATCGAAGCATTGAGAAAGCGACAGCAACATGGAAAAGTAGTCTATTTACTCATAGTCCCGAAAAGAGGGCTCGATAGCTTGCGAAATTGAACTCGGCTGTTCCGACAGAGTCCTTTGTGCTGTTGAGTTATGTCTTGGTGATAGGGGAGCCGCATCGAGTCCTGGTGTGCTGATGGGATCACTGAACATCACGACACATGGCCGTAAAAGCGCTCATCTTGCCGATTTCAGCTTCGATAGACATCCATGTCGAAAGAAACAAGCCACCAGTGCTGAGTGCTTGAGAATTTGCATATATTGTGTTATGCTAACCAAATGATATCAATAGAAATACCAGTCACCCCTTGGAAGGGCATATCCTGAGGAATATTCTAGTGGATTTCAACCATCAGACCATCAGAAACAACTATACTGGCTTGAAAAACCTACTCCAGTACATCAGTGGTTTCAAATCTCCCCCGTCGTTTAGTAGCTACATCCATGGCAAGCGCCGTGCCTTTGGAGAACGGGGAGTAATAAAGGGCCGTTGTAACTCTCCTCATACAATATTGCAACTCAAGAGTTTCCACGTCAGATATCAATATTTGAATTACTAGTTTCATCGCTCTACCAATGAACAAGACTCATGTGTGTATTGCCAGGAGATCGGCTGCTTGGTTTGATATCCAATTACCCTTCATCACTTCGGCCGATTTCTTGTATATTTTTATTATGTCCTCATTCTAAAATACGCTCAATGGCTAAAACACTGAGTGTTTATTTTGGCAAGTTGCAGGGTATCTGGGAGGCAAGGAATTTTCTTCCCTGGTAGGTAATCGGGCTAAGAACTCGACTTCAAGGCACAAGATGAACTCGCTGCATTTCTAGGACTTTCTATCTTGCTGAACTTGCACCTATGCCAAGGTATGGCCCTGATTGACTGCAACCTGCAACCCTCCGCCGTCCGGTTGCTGCGTCTAACCGTCTGTGCTGTATTTTCGATGTCGCCCACCGCCAGCATCAGAGGATTGAGACCTTGATGCCTCCTACACATACGTATCAATCGCGGCCACTGCCTAAAATCCAGTCCCTATCACTTTCTTTGAATTGCACTTAGTTTGATGTTATCACCTTATTAACTAATACTTTGATTAATTTGATTAAGAATCAATTAATCCCCTACCAAGACTCTTCAAACTATTCACGAGGCATGACCAGCCAGCTTGATCAGAAGGAGTTCAGGAGTCTCTTCACTGCCCTCAAAGCCGAGACTTTGAGGCTCCCCAACCAACCATCCTAACTTTGCTAAAGAACAACAAGACATAATATGCTTACGAATATCCAGGCACGCGCGCAATCAACCAAGGCCTCCATGAGTGTCAGGCTGCAGAACCCTCCCACCTTGCGGCACAGCCTGATGGCTAGCACATAAAGGCAAACCAGGCTCGGAAGATCCGAAGTTCTGCAAGCGCCTTGAAATCAACTAGTCTAGAATGTGTGGACGATGTCAGCCTGGGCTCATGCAATCCCTTGTTCGTATTCAGTGCTTGCCCTGCGACATGTCAGAATGTTTTCGAAACCTACTACTCGTTCAACACACATTGATAAAACGAGTTTCGTATTCAGTTGTAGACACTCCAATTTTATCCAGTTTTCTTGCGGCAATGCAAGCCTCGCAATGCAATACCACCACAAGTTGCATACACAGCACCAGGGGTTTTCAGCTCTGGGCTGCTGCGGCCAGTTGATGACTCCTTCAGACCAGGCTTTCCCCAGTGACATGCACTTTCGCGAAAATTCAGCCAACCAGAGTGATGTGTATCATTGGTTCAGTTATCTGGGTGGGTGGCCGCGAGTTGAAAAGCCATGGCTGGGCTCAGCCGACTGGCAGTGAGGTTCGTCGACCTCCCCAGCCACCTTCGGCAACTGACCAACGATCAACTTCTCAAACATCCTTTTTAATTACTTGAAAGGCCAACCACCTAGCTGTTCCCACGGCAACAAAACGTTCTTTAACACACAGCCGTAGCAGTGTTTAGCGCTTTCGGGGGCGCCCAGAACCCCCTCTTCCGCCACTTTGGAGGATAGGTCTATGATTTTTTGTCACTATTCACCTGATATTCAGCTATTATTCTTCACTGAGGGATATCAGAGACTCTGAGTTTGTATGCGGGTGGTGAATGGTGCTCAAGTTGCAGTGATATAAGAAGACAACAGCGGACAAGCTCGCCCGTCAAGACAACACCGCAGCCGTAGCTGCCGACTTAACAACACAGACAGTAAACAAATCAAAATAAACCGAGCCTTGACCCTTTCGTCACTCACTTATTTTCCTTTTCCCCAACAGATATCCAAGCCTCACACGGGCCGAGCCGACTGGTCAATCGCCGCGGCCGTTCATCCAAGCCCCCGGGGCACCCTCCCAGGCACCTTCAGCTGTAAGGTGCCCTACCAAGCCCCTGCGGTTGTGTCAAAAGTCCCAGTTGACTATTCGTAGCCTGATTTCGACTGCGCCCTTGCAGGCGTTGTAGGCGCTTAAAGGGATCAGAGCCTGCTTCTACCGGTGATAAAAGCGTCAAAAGACGAACCCTTTTCTCTCCTTCCTAAAGCCAGAAACTCAACCACGGAGTCTTCTACTTCTTTGAACCGCTGAAATGATGCTATCATCTCTTATCCTCGGCCTGCTCCCCGTCGTCTACGGCACAATCCACAACGCCACATACGGCGAATACCCCGATTGCGCCATTACATGTCTCTCCTACAACGGAACCGAATATCCCAACAACTTTGCCAACAATTGCGACTACGCGAGCGGCGAATGTTGCATGAGTTCGTACAAATCTATCATCACGGCGACGTGGGAGTGTGTTTGGTCACACTGCGGGAGGGAAGACTCTTTGGAAGCCTTTGGGGCATTTGTCGACTTTTGTGAAGATATGGGGCATCCACTCCGAAAGGAAGATATACCAACGGGGTATGAATCTGTTGCAGAAGATGCCGACAATGAGGAGGGCCAAGACAAAGACAAGCATGACGATGATGGTGAGTTATGACAACAAAACCTCTCATGGTCTTGCTAGCTAATATTCCTCAGATAATTTCGCTGGCACAGGCCTATCAAAAGCCCAGCTTATCGGCATCGCGGTTGGAGCAGGGGTAACTGCAATAGTAACAGCTATTGGTCTTGCGCTCAAGTGCTGTTTTAAAGAGCTGTGGAATAGTTGCCTGGGACGTGGCCGCTATTGACACGCTTGTGGCTAGGGGAAACAAAGTCTAACTCCTTTTAAATATTCAACACAAAATTTGTATCAAATGCACTTAGACATATTCTAATATTCAGCTACTATAGATCTCTTCAATTAGCCATATCATCGTTCTTTTTCTTCTTTATTACCCACATATAAAGGACTGCTGATGCTGGTCCCTGGCATCTCCCCCACAGTGTAGGGTAGGCACAATACCCCTATTTACACGTGCAGAAGGCCCCTCCTCCCTTTGGCAACTAATTTAGTTGAGATTTCCGTTTTGGTGACCGCCTTTATTTCTCCAGGGTGTCCCCTCCTCCCCTCATCCCGCGCCAACACCAACGAAACAAAAACAGGCCAGCAACAGCTCTTCAATCTTCCTCAGAGATTGTTGTTTCTCATTCCTCACGAGCTCCTGACCTCCTCTTCAAATCTACAGCATCATGTCTCTCCACGTTCCTCTGGCGCATCGCCCCAAGGATCAGGGCGCCACCAAGGCCGTCATCTTGGTATAGCTTCACCTCCTGACTCTCTACCTCAACAAACAGCTAACTCCTACAGGTCGGCGGTCCTTCCCGAGGCACGCGCTTCCGTCCTCTCTCCCTCGACGTCCCCAAGCCCCTCTTCGAGGTCGCCGGCCACCCCATCATCTGGCACTGCCTCTCGTCCGTCGCGCGCGTCCCCAACAAGCAGATCCAGGAGGTCTACATCATCGGCTACTACGACGAGTCCGTCTTCCGCGACTTTATCAAGGACTCTGCAAAGGAGTTTCCCGCCATCACTATCAAGTACCTCCGCGAGTACGAGGCTCTCGGCACTGCTGGTGGTCTGTACCACTTCCGAGATGCCATCCTCAAGGGCCGTCCCGAGAGGCTGTTTGTCCTCAACGCCGACGTCTGCTGCTCATTCCCTCTCGATGAGATGCTCAAGCTCTTCAACGACAAGGACGCCGAGGCTGTTATCCTCGGTACCCGCGTGAGCGACGAGGCTGCCACAAACTTCGGCTGCATCGTCTCCGACGCCCACACCCGCCGTGTTCTTCACTACGTCGAGAAGCCCGAGTCGCGCATCAGCAACCTCATCAACTGCGGTGTGTACCTCTTCTCCACCGAGGCCATCTTCCCCTCGATCCGCTCCGCCATCAAGCGCCGCCTCGACCGCCCCGCCCGTCTGGTGTCGTACCCCTCGTCCGACAACCTTGAGAACAGCTTCATCCTCCCCGACGACGACGATGAGGATGAAGAGAAGAAGAGCGAGGTCATCCGTCTCGAGCAGGATATTCTGAGCGACATGGCCGACAACAAGCAGTTCTTTGTCTACGAGACAAAGGATTTCTGGCGCCAGATCAAGACAGCCGGCTCAGCTGTCCCCGCCAACGCCCTCTACCTCCAAAAGGCCGCCCAATCTGAGCTGAGCGACGAGCTCGCCCCTCCCAGCGCCCACATCGTCCCCCCCGTCTTCATCCACCCTACCGCCGAGGTCCACCCTACCGCCAAGCTCGGTCCCAACGTGAGCATCGGACCCCGAGTCCACATCGGCGCCGGCGCGCGTGTCAAGGAGAGCATTGTCCTCGAGGACTCTGAGATCAAGCACGACGCCTGCGTTCTGTACTCCATTATTGGTTGGGGTAGCCGTGTTGGCGCCTGGGCTCGTGTCGAGGGTACTCCTACCCCTGTTGGCAGCCACTCGACGAGTATCATCAAGAACGGAGTCAAGGTCCAGAGTATCACCATCCTGGGCAAGGACTGTGGTGTTGGCGACGAGGTTCGCGTTCAGAACTGTGTCTGCCTGCCGTACAAGGAGCTTAAGAGGGTATGCCACCTGCGACATCATGACTTTGGACCAATGCTAACAGACAATAGGATGTCGCTAACGAAGTCATCATGTAAGCCCAGTACTGCTTGTACACCCATCACATTAGACACATGCAGAAACGTTGTCCCTTTTGACAATGGATGCATGATAAAAGCCTAGGATGCTATCTGCTTTGCTTGTTGAAGCTGCAGCACAGCACGTAATGGAGGAGGTATATAGCCAGGACCAGCACAGTACATGAAAGCAGACAAGGTGTTTCAGTTCAGTTGGCGCACAGTAAAAGCGGCACATGATAGATCAAGTGAGTATACCAGAAAAAGCAACATGGGCGTGTATTCCGTCCAAGTCCTCTCCATCAGGAGTCGTCTCCATTGAGAGTCGTGCTAAACACTATTCCTCCTCTTCTTATGTCGTCTAAGAGTCGTGCTATACACTATTCCTCTGACGCCCTCCAAGATCCAAAGACTCCATCCAGGGGTATTCATCCGTACCATGCCCCTCTCCAGGGGCGACGTCCTGTATCCTTTTGCTTACTCCCCTGCCTTGCCCCAAACGGTCAAGCGTCCAACACGCCAGCCAACCCCTCCTCTTGTCCCGGCTGTATGAGGTAAAATAGCTCTATCTATCCGAGAAATGTACCAATGAGATCCAGGCTATATATAGGTACTGTAGTGTAGTGCTGCAAGGTTGCGTATCATTCGTGTCTTCGTTTGAGTTCGTGAGATGTGACTTTCCGAGCGAGACTGGTTTCTCACTTGAAGTCAAATAGTCAAATTCGCTATCAAGTGGCAATGGAGATCACTCCTCCCTCTTGATGTTGAGCCGGCTCGGCGTTCTGGGCAGCATGGGGCTGCTGGGTCTGCTGGTGGTCAAGCCAAGGGGACCCTCAAAGTCCAGTGGATTGACGCTCAGCCGGTTTGCCGCCATGTTGCGAGGCGTCTGGTAGGGTTCAATGGCTGCCTTTTCAAAGGTGTGGATCTGGATTGGCGGAGGGCGACGAATGACGCGGTCCGAGGCATTGTATATCCAGGTAGAGAGGAGAACAAGGGAAGTGCCGATAATGAACTATACCATATATCAGTACCGACTATGGCGCCACCATTCCAGCTGGGAGAGCTTACCGTTAGAGACACTTCAAAGTGGAATACCAAGACGCTAATCAAGAAACTAATGACAATGCTGATGCTTGTCGCAAAGTTCTTGACAATGTTGTCGGCATCGCGAATTACCACGCTCGCCAGTATACCGCCTGCAGCTTGGAGGAAAACGGCTGTCCAGACGACCCAGTTGTAGCCCTCGAAGAAGCCATGCTCGCTGATGCCCTCTCCGTCTTGCCAAATGACACCACCCAGTCCAGCAGCGAAGATCGAGTAGAAGCTCAGCTGCACATTTCGGATCCAGACACTGGCTTGTGTTGGGCTCTCTTTTAGGAGCTTCTCAAAGTAGACACCCGTCAAGCCAGACACAGTGGCAGCCACAAGAACAGAAGTAAGGCCGACCGAGTAGTTCATGAGGGGATCAAGAGGAGGCAGGTCATTGTCGATGCCCTGGTAGGTGGCAGATCGCTTGGCCAGATTCCCAGCACCACCATCACTAGGGACGTGACCCAGTTCGTGGAGTGAGCGGGGGAAGAAGTGGTCCGTCATGTGGCGCAGAGGGACGTAAGAGGGGCTGGACGAGGAGCTGCCTTGCGGTAGAGAGACGACCGAGACACCAAGGGTGAGGATGATGAGGGCGAACCAGCGCTTGGGACCGAGGTGTCGACGGAGAAGGACGACGCTGAAGAGGGCGGTGATGAGGATCTGATAGCTGGTCAATTCCCCGTTCTGATGCGCATTGCGAAGCACGACGACAAACCTTGAGCTGGTAAAGCACCTGGAAGTGGACGGCATCCAAGTTTCCCACAGCCACGTACTGCAGCAGGTTCTGAAGGGTATAGAACGCAGCCGTTAGGGCAAGCTTCCAACCATCGCCCGCAAAGACCGAGTTGTAGATTTGCTCGAACAGGACGGTGGCTGGTGTCGTGGGAGCCAAAGTTTTGGAGGTGTCGTAGATGGCTAGCGAGAGGGACACGGCGAGCTTGATGATCTCGTTGAGGAAGACGGCGGTCGAGGTAAAGTAGCGGTGGTCGCCGGTCGGAGGCATCATGCGGGAGTAGTGCATGATCTGTAAGTCGTTAGCATCAGCTTGTACAGCTGTAGAGCTTGATCGCATACCAATATGAGGGCCGAATTTTGAAAAGTCAGCTATAACAGGAGTCAGCACAAAAGAATCCCACATGCCAGAAGCTGGCAGAGCTTGATCATACCGTTGTAAGCGACCATTGCTTCTTGGTGAGCCCCAGAAAGGTGCCCTGGCCCGCAGCTGGAGCTTTAGGGAACTGGAGGATCGCCATGGTTCAAGCTCGATAGAACCAAGGTAATGCAAACGCGATGCTGTAGAAAGAAGAAAAAAGAGGTGTATCCCCTCGGCGACCTTGGGTTTAAAGGAGTGAAATGCGCCTGAAACCGCGACGAGCCAACTTGCGACGGTAGTTGCCGAAGGCGCAATGCGACACAGCAACAACGAAAGCGGCTTTCTGTGACTTTGCTTGCTGGTCGATGGATGTCGCCCGTCCTCTTCGCGCCCCTCGAATAATTGCGTCGCTCAATTGACGTCAATAGGTGTAGCTCCTCTTCCTTCTCAGACTTGGTCGAGGCCCCTCCGCGATCGCAAGCGCGTGCCGTGCTGCCAAGGCTCGGGAGCCAAGATTTCGAGGGGTTCGGTCGTCTCTCGGCGTCGTTCGCGTGTCCGTGCTCAAAGGGTTTCTCGCAATCTTGAAAAAAGATGTCGTAAATCAAGCTGCACCGAGTTTAACTAGAAATAAAGAGAAGAGAGGAGAGGAGAGAAAAAAGGAAAATCGAAGCAAGGGAGAAAGAAGGAAGGAGAGGGAAAAGAGGCGGGGAGGAGGATCCTCAAAAAAGGAAACCTGCATAGGACAAGAGACACACCCTGGGGGAGTGAAACAAGAGTCCAGAAGAAGAAAAAAAAATGCCAAGAAAGAAAAAGTACAAGCATGGAAAGTGTACCGAACCAACCAAGTCCTTTTCCCCTGTCATTCAATGAGCAAAAAAGGAGAGCAAAAAACGGGGGGTAGAAGTACGGTAAGGCAGGCTGAGAAGGGCAGGAACGCATGTGGTGTGCCCTTTCCCATTTTTTCTCCACTATTCTTTTGGTGGCGGGGGGAACTGGGCCTGACAGGGCAGGACAGGGGCACAGCTGCTTCCTTCCATTGTTTCTTGTTTCTTCAGCACAAGAAGCTCTTCATGCAGCTTGTAAACGATTGGATGACCCCTTTTTGACTCTAACAGCTTTCTATTATTCACTTCCTCCTTTTTAAAATGTCTAATTATGCTTCTCTCTAATTGAACAATTAAATAATGGTTGCATACGACCCAACCAAGCACCTTGAACCAACCCCTGTCACAATTCCCAAAAGTGCCCCTGACCCCTTATCCACTAGGATGCAACCCATGTCTTTTCTTTCTCCAGCCAGGTCAGGAACTAGAGAAAAAAAAGGCTTTACCTAGGTCCTCGTGTCTCTAAACCGGCGTGTTGGAGAAACTCGTATTTAACACCTTAGAAAGACTCCATTGCTAGAGCTTCATCTCGTCTAGACAAAACTGGAACCCCGTCAAGCAGTGGGAGTCAAAGCAAGGCTTAGCTACCTTACCCCTGTTCCCACTATTGAGCGGGGAAAGAGCTCGAGAAAGAAGAGGGCATCAGGGTGTGTCCATGCTTTCACGAGTGACCTTACAACATGTGAACCCGTGTCGGTGTGGGATGGCTGGGCTGAGCTGGGCTGATGGATATGCGCGCACGAGCATCGCCTTGATCCACGGTCTGGAACGGGGTGAGATCTCTTTCCAGCCTGATAGTCCGCTATACGGTAAGGTGCATCTCTCGTCAAGGCTAGACACTCCGCTCCTTCGTCAAATATACAACACATCTCCACCCATTAGCTTAGCTTCACCACCTCCTCACGCCAAACCAACCTGGAAACCCAGCACATGTCCAAACATATTGTCCTTCTCCGCACTTTTTCATCAAACTCATTTCCTCGGCTTCACAAGCATCTCCCCCCTCCCCCGGGTCCGATCCCGTCTCCGGCGCCGATCCTCATCCCCAACCCCACAAACCTCCACTTTCACTCTTGGGTCGAGGCCGAGTTTCCGCTAAACAGCCGGGCTCATTGTTTCGTGCGTCATTGATTTGATACAAATACGCGGGGATGAATCTATTGTTACGAGCTCTGCTTTTTATTAAACCACCTTTCCTTGATACACTAGTCATGGCGTAATCCGTTTCTGTCAACTTCCTTTTCGTCCAACGTCTGCCTCAACGTCATGCCTGGTGACGTAGAACGCGCATGGCTTTGACGCGACCCAGCCACGTAGCCACCGTTTTTGACGTCAACTATGCCTTGAGGATGCAAGATCCGTAACGGCAATTAATCCAGTCTTTTAGTGACACAAATTGCGGCTTAGGACAGACGCGTCGTTGCACGGGACTGGACTAACTTGGTGTGCCCTGGGTCATCTTCAACGTCTTAGCTTCAAGATATAGGATCTTGTGATATGATCCAGTGACAAAATACTCGTGATACCGCATGATACTGTACCATCCATCACTCACCGCTCGCTCAGAACCATCCAACTCAGAAGCACCCTCAAAATTAAAGGTAATAAACCTCTATTTGTGCCTTCTCGGCCTGCGAGACAATGTACTCAGCTGTTACTAGACATATCACTCCTTGATCCCCAATCGTCCATCCAGCTTGTGCAATAGCTCGCATCTGTTTCTCTCACCCAAATCATCTCCCTTCAAATCGTCACCTCAATGCATATGAGTAGTCCATACCGTAGACGAGCCACCAGGTTTCCCTCATCAAGCACTGTCGTGCGACCTGACTTCAATCCAGGCTTCTCTGCCTGCTGCATCAAGTCTTGAATAATCACTTCCCAATCGGCAAGCAATGCCGTCTTTGCCTCCATGGGATCGTAGCTCCAGACCATCCAGCTGACCGAGTCAATGTTGGCGTTGGCGCTACTCTCGGGGTATGGAGTCGCTTGGGCCGGGCTTGGTCCATGCCCGAGGTGATTGCGAAAGTTCCAGACACTCTGCTTGGGCAACATCAAGCTAGCGCTCAGGGAGCCGAGTGAAACATCGCCAACTTGGTGATGCCCCAAGTTGCTCTCACTGCCGAGATGGTCAACAAAGGCGATGTGATTCTCGCTGCGGAAGAATGCCAGAGATCCAATCTCAAACGTCGGGTAAAGGTTGCTTCCAGAGATTTCAGTCATCCAAGAAGCAAAGCACACACTGAACGATGAAGCGCCCTCATCGACTTCGCCATTCCGTGACGCTTCAGAGTCTGGGTTGTTTTCGTGGCCGAGATGGTCCTTCTAGGCGATCCGCATCTTCAGTCCACTCTTGTCCTCATCCTCTAGAAGGTCGTCAATGTCGTCATCCGAATCACAAGGTCGCATCGCTGGGTCCGACTTATTACCCAGAAGACACGACATGTCGGCATCTTCGTGCAGAAGATCCGGGTATTTGTCGACAAATGACTTGATCCGAGGGGAGATGTCTCGTAGGTTGGTGCGTTGGAAGATGGCCGGGTTGAATCCGTAGGCGATGCCATTGTCTCGCATGAAACGGAAAACGTCAAAGGGGATGTCCTGGGTCAGTTGGGCCTAGAAATCGCCGTAAGTTAATTATTCCGAGCCCGTAAACCAGGACTACCACTTACGCCGGGCTCAATTCTCCAGAACCAGTCGTAGTCACGAAGACGTCTCTCTTTGGCAAACGGGGCCGAGTTCCAGCGATTCATCTGGCGGGTGCTGGCAATCGGCTTCCTTGTTTCGGCACCGTTTTCCATGTTGTTCTCCTGCGAGTTCGGAACCTGAGATGGATCGGTCCATCCGGGAATGACCCAGTTCTCGTTGGGGATGACTTCGTAGATGCAAGTGGCATTGGTAGCGTTGGACGTGAGTTCCTTGAAGTCGTCACCGAGCATTTCGGTGCTGAAGAAGATCCACTGGTACTGGTATCGGTTGTTGAACTTTTCTTCGAGTTGCTGCATGGTGAAGAGCATGGCGTCGAGGTCGTAGTCGTGGGCGAGGGTTACCAAGGCGGCCCGCGGAGTCCCCTCAGCAGACGGAGGCGAGGAACCGCCACGTACAGGCGATGTGAACTGAACAAGGACCATGATCCATGCCCACAACACGGCCGACAGATGAAGCTTCGCCATGTTGAAGACCGATTCGTTGTTCAGGCGGCTTGTTCGAGTTCAAGTGATGAGAAGGGTAGGCGTACGGTCAAAGGTACGAACAGGGAGCAGACCGAGAGGGCAGAGAAAAGAAGGAACGAAAAGGAGTTCGGAGAAGGGAAAATGAAAAGGAGCGTGGGGGAAACAGTATTAGGTTGACGTCTCAGACGTGCCGAAGGCGGAGATTGTTTCAATTCAAGGTTGAATCAAGTAGAATGATGTATCAAAAGGATAAATAAATGACGAGAACAGAAAGAGGGGGGAGAAGAATAAGATCCTCGACCTTATTGTAGGTGAAGCCTGAGGCGAGAATGAAGATGCATGTGACCGTGAGCTTAAGGGGGCAGTTGCGAGCAGTGCCAGTCTTCACCGAGATCCCGCTCGTGGTTGTTCGATGTAAGGTTTAGTCAGGAACTCCACGATCTTGAGGCCGAGATCAGGAGCGAAGCGGGAGAAAATATCCGAAGCCGGAGGAGATTGTCCGATGGATCTCAGATGAACAATAGCAGGTCGCTCATTCAGGCATCAGCAGGAGGCAGTTGGCCTATTCGAGTTTGATTTGGAAGATGATCATTGAAAGGGCAATATTGAAGATGTATGAGAGTGAAAGAAAGGAGAAAAGAGCATGGAGCGGGCAATCATTCAGGGCGAATCACCCTCAAGGAACAGCCTGCACCTGCAGCACTGATCAGCAAAAGCCTCAATGACGCGGCGAGTGCGACATACCTCACAGCAGGCAGAGGCTTCAATCAAGATGCATGCAAGCTGTTGTGCTAGGCTGAGGCAGGTCTTCTGAAGAGATAGCGAGGCAGAGATTCTTGGCTTGTCCTTGATCACGCGAGGATGAAGTGCTAAGAAGCGACAGTGATTCCATGCTTCTACGCTCGATTACTTAGAAACCCCCCTTCTGCGAAGAAAGAAGAAGCCGTCTTGAAAAATTCAACTGGTCCTTGTATCAACAATCAGCGATATCCTACCGCCCGTGTCCCCAACCTGAAATCGCCCACAAGCATCCTCTCCAATAGATGCATCCCGAACGCCGGCCTCGCCCAAGCAGAAAACAAGCCTCATCCGCCCCTTTGGCCAAATAGACAGAGAGGCAGCTATACTGGTACAGGTTACAATAGTCCCTCTCAGGTCTCCACGTCCATCGACTCCACGTCCACCGAGCCGTCCTCTGGGCTGATGTCCAGCACCCTCGCGTATTGAACCGTCAATCGTTGTAGCTCACGGTATTTGCCTATGCCCTGTTAGCTCCTTGATTCCATGCATAAACGCCTACAATGAACTTACCGAGAATCATCACCACACCCTTGAGTAGCTCCTTTCGATCCCAACCACACAGATCGCCCTCCTTGCTGAACCAACCACGGGCATTGTCTTTCTTCTGCTCATCATCATCAAGGATGCCACCCATGAGACTGTTGAGGAGTTCCTCTACCTTGCCTCGGGCACCCTCGGCACCCAGTCGCTTGGCGTACATGAACAGATAGAGCCGGAATTCGTCCTGCGCTCCTAGTTGCATGGCACCTGCGATTCGGTTCTCCAGATGCGCTATGCTGACACTGCTCTCCAGATTCTCAGCCTCCTTGCGCTGCACGAGCATCTTGATGATACGTTGCAAGCTGTAGGACCTGCCCTTGAGGAGGAACTCGTTGGTTGTGTGTCGCTCGAGGAATGGTATGATGCCCGAAGATACCGTAGGCTTGCCAGGATCCTTGTCTTTGCCTTCCTTAGAGTTCGGTCCCACGGCGGTAGACTGCAAGGCGGAAATGGAGGAGTCGTTGGAGTTCCAATACTGAGAACCAACAGCCCACCAGGCTTCGCTAAGACGTTGCCAGATGTGCATCTCCCGGGCATAGTAGTGGCCGTCGCCATTGCTCAATGTGACAATAATGTGACCGGTGGTATTGAGGTGTGCCGACGTGATTCCTGGACCTGGCGTCGCGCTGTGCTGGTTAAGAGAGGTCGTAGCAATATCCAGGAGAGGACCTAGGGAGACTGGAGGATGAGGCGAGGTTTGCGTCTTGAGGTCCCAGACATGGGCAAGGCCAACAGCCGTGATGCAGAGGAGCCAGTGATCGCGAGCTTCGAGAATGACAGGTTGAGACTCGAGTACCATTGGGTTGAGCAACCTTCTTCCTGCGGGTGTCCAAGTGTGAATGGACCCATCTTCGCAGGCCACAGCCCAGAAATGCTTAGTTGCTGTTACCAGAATGATAGCTCGCGGTAGGAATTCTTCCCAGATAAGAGCGCCCCTTTTAGTGACCATGACGTGCGAGGGATCCCTTGGGTTGGCGTCATTCTTGGCTTCCAGGATGATATTCTCTGCCACCTTGGTTGCGTCTTCCAGCGAGCTGTCCCCCTGGAGAACGCCTCTCTCTAGCGGCCGCAGAATGTGAGACCTCACCTTGGGCACAGCCAGTCTGACCGAGGCCCACGCGATAGAAGGATTCAAGACAGCTGGTCGGAGGAACTCGGGCGTCGGGACCACACCATTCTGCACAGGCGCAAGGGTAGCAGGTTCAACGCCGTCGGGGCCATTCGTGACAATAGGGACCGGGCCGGTTGTTGCTCGTTTTGAGACGTGTTCGTCCTCCTCATCGCCCTCGACATTCATACGTCTCTTGTTACCAAGCAACATCGCAGCGATGCCCCCCTTGGGCAGCCCATCGAATGGCTTGGTGAGGTCGAGGACAGTAGTTGGCGCATCGTTCTGAGCCGTCTTATTGGTGGCAGTTGTACCAACCAGCTGTGTCTGGGGCAGTGATGATTGTCCAGTTCCCGATGAGGATACCAGCAGAGGCGCCACTCGTTTCTTGCCGTCCTTGCCAATGGTGACTCGTGACTTGAGCTCCTTGACTCGCTCGGCAGTCTTGTCCGCTGTCTCTTCTGGCTGCTTTTCTGGCTCCTTTTCTGGCTCCTTTTCTGGCTCTGTTTGACCGTTTGTTGTCGGCTTCGAAGCTGCACTTGGCTTGGTACCGTTAGTGACTGGTGTAGACTCTTTTGTCGATTCGGAAAAATCGCCCATCAGCGCACCCATCCTCGATTCGACAGCCCGTGACTCGCCCGCCTTGCTCTGGTTTTCCAGCAAGAGACCCTCGACATCCTCTGCAATACCCATTCCCTTTCTCGAACCGCCATACTTCTGTAGGGCCTTGATGTTCTCCTCAGGCTGCGCAACCCAACCCAGTTCACCCTCGGAGAACTTGGCAACCACGATGCTGCCATCGAGACTCGAGGCGTACAGGGTCTGGCCGTCCGGAGTCCACGCCAGGTCGGATATCGACTTCCCTGCAAGGTCCTGAAGAATAACCACGGGTCTTGATGTATTTGTATTCCATATGCTCAGAGTCTTGTCCTGACCGGCCGATGCAATCACCGTCACGAGCGACCCAGTATTGCCGTTAGATGCTGCGTTCGCGTCCGGCTTTACTGTATGGAAAAGTCGCGGTGAAAACATGCAGACTTCGGTAGGGGCCTCGTGGCCGATCAGGTTGATCTCACTGTCCCATCTCGTCCGCTCGATGATAGCGACAGAACTGACGGGTCCGTTCACAGCATTGGCGGCGGCAATGTGATTGCCATCAGGGGACCAAGAACAACGTCGGAAGTATGTTGTAAGAGGAGAGCTCTTGAACGGCGCACTAATCGTAGTCTCGAGGACAAAGTTGTTAACCATGTCATGCTGAGTCGCGTTGGGCGCAGGCGAGGTAAATCGGAAAATCTTGATAGTACGATCGTCGCTAGCGGTCGCAAAGAACTTGTTGGCAGGGTCAAAGGTGATACCCTTGACGTGACTCTGGTGGGCGGGCAGTGTCTTGAGCTTCTCAAAGGTATGGCCGGACCAGACGACCACCTTGGAGTCAAGGCCAACAGAGACGAGTATCGAGGAGTCGTAGGACCACGCGAGGTCTTGGACATCATTGTCGTGGCCAATCAAGCGCTTGTACGTCTTCCAATTCTCAACCGGGGGTTCCTCGTTGGTGCCAAACGTCGCTGTGGGAGGTCCTTTGTCGAGATGGTACACACAGATGATCTTGTCGTCGGCGCCGCTGGCAAGGTAGCGGCCGTTGGGGGAGAATCGAACTGAGTGAATCGTGCCAAGGTGGTGGCTCATATGGCAAAGCTGACGTGGCTTGTTGTAGTCGGAGTTGTTGGCATTGTAGATGGATTCGGTCGACCAGATTCGCACGTGTCCATCGCCACCTGCAGTCGCAAGACGTTTCCCGTCGGGAGAGACATGACAGCTGTAGACCTCAAAGTCCTTTTGCTCGCCACTATGGCTCAGCCATGAAGGCTTGATGATGTGCATGTTGGAAGGGCGAGCTACATGCCCGAGGGACAATCGCGATGGGAGGTACCCTTGAGCCGAGGGACGGCGGGATCGGGATCGATGTCGGAGGTGATTTGTCTCGGGTTCGCGATCAATTTGATTGCGATGCGATAGCGATAATCGGTGAAATACGTTGAGAGCGTTGGGTGATAATTGGTGATGGTGATGCTAAAGTTGGAGTTGAATGTTGGATGTGACGCGCTGTCGCGTTTTTCGAGCTCCGTCAATCAAAAAAAGCCAGGGTCAGCTCCTGCCTCCAAGCACCCGCAAACGCAGGCAGTCATTGGGCAAGGTCGAGCCGGTTAGACTGGGGCACGGCCGGGGTCACCCAAGGAAAAATGGCACAGCAGAGCAGGTGTCGAATCCTCCTCCAACGGTGACAATGAAACGATAACAAGCTGATGAAATAGCAGATAGAAGTATTCTACAGATATGAATTGCTATATGCTAATTTACATTTACTATTATTCTTAGGGATTTATGTATCTCTAGTCATCAGAAACGTCACAGCCTTGATAGAGCTCGAGTTGCTTCGTCCTGGTGCTCGTTTATTTCTTGACTCGCGCGCACCACCAAGAGCACAAAGTCATTGGACAAGCTCCCACCGATTGACTGGGGCTTTGCAGAGCATGCCTTGCCTTCCCCAAAATAAACCGTAGCACCGACTTGATTGGCCATCCCGGAGCAACTTTGATGCGCTAATCCCCTCCAGTTGCCGCGTCCCCGTGTAAGTTTCCTTCACCGAGTCCCTTTGTTCAACAACTCCTCCGGGCCAATCCCACGATGCGGCCTCTTGTCCATTCACGTTTCTTTTCTGATTCCAGTGCGGTCAAAGCTCAGATGGCGTGTCACGGACATTTTTCCAAGCATCGGAAATCACAAGGGTTTCCTGTTGCTCCTCGTCGAGTTGCACCATAGTCATCCTCCAATCTTTGCCCCCTGGCAAATGTGCGAGATGGTTGGATGCAAGAATCGCCCTACCAATGCCCTTGGATCACATGTTCTTGACCGGTCAGAAGCGCCTCCGGGCGACAAGTGCCACTCTCTGTGTTTGTCCTTGGGTCGCAATGGGGCCCCTTTGGAATGGATCCTAGAGGCTGCCCGTAATTGAGGGCGTCGAGGGAAACACCATTGCGAAATCATGATCATCTCAGACCACCTCCTCCCGGCGGAGCGGCCGGGTCTGCACCAGTCGATGCTCTTGTCTGGGTTGCAGCATTTCCTCGAGGAGCCTCTGGGGGCGTAAGAGCTGCCAATGGTGGGCACACACAAAGTTACATTCCCCTTTTTCTGCTCTTTGAGGCGCCCTTTGGTCTGACCGCTCTTCGTTCAACGAGTGTTGGCGAATTGCCCAGCCATGTTTCGGAACACCCTTGAACGTCAGCATCCTTTCAAACATGAAAATCTCCTCCTCCAGGAATTGACCACGAACAACACGGATCTTCTGTACGCAAACTCGTCAAGCTCATCCACCAAGATGGCATCGTCAAGTATAAAATCAGAGCCCTTGCTGGCTCACTTCTCGTCGGCAGCATCTTGCATCACTGATGCGAGACATTACCGACGACGACAGAGAAAACCGCAACTCCCCTACCTGCAGAGAATAATCGCAACCCGCAAAGACATGTCGATCCCAGCCTCGATCTGTGTTGGTTTGGAAGTGGAGTTCTTGGTGGCTATATCGACCGTTGGAACTCCTCCCGGTGAAGGTCGGTGGATATGCATTGCATCAAAGAAAGATGTTGATGGCCTCGCCATTAGCGACTTCAGGCCCATGGAGGCCCCATGCATTCTCAAGGTATGCCAAGTCATGGCCAGTGGCGGTGCCCCCGTTGGGTGCAACGACATGCCGCTTCTCAAGCCCAGTCCTGGGCAAGTCTCCGGATCTAGCCTCGTTCAGCTCACAAAGACCAGAGAAGACATCCGGGTCTGGAATAAGGAGGCTGCGGAATCAACTTCTGGAACTGTGGCACCATCCAACTACTGGTTCGTGGTGCCGGAGCGACATCTGACCCAGGACTGCGTTAGTAAGTCCAGCAAGACGCCCTCTGTCAAGTACGCCTGGTTCGGAACTGAAATAAACAGTCCAATCCTTACGCGACCTCAAGAGTTCAGCCAAGGGCTCCCGACACTGAGAAGGTGTCTGAAGGGTATCCAGGACAACATGGTGGTTGGACTTAACTCGGGCTGTGGTCTGCATTTACATGTCAACAACGCCGGCAACATGAAGCTACAGACGGCGCTCCGGGTTGTGACCTTGGTGTGGCACCTCGAGGATACGCTACTCTACCCGTTGTGCCACCCTCATCGATCCCAGTCAGCTTTCTCGATGCGTGTTAGTGTCGAGTCTTCGATCGCCATGGAGAAGGGGGAGCCCTCAGTTTCCGGCGAGGGTGCCGCGCTTATTGCGGTACTCACGGGGCTCATGGAAAAGTTCAAGGGCCGCAAGAAGGTTGACAAGAAACTCGTCGGAGCCATGAAGCGGCTCTGGGCCCAACCGGACCTCACCAGCCTCGGACTCGCACTTCGAAAGTTCAACGAGGGGCCTGTCCACACGACCACGCGCTGTGCTCTGGTCGTAAGCAAGTACAACACGCTCGAGTTCCGTTACCCAGAGTCGACGTTCGACGCCGACTTCATCTCCTGCTGGACCGACTTGGTACGACACTTGTACGGCGTCGCCATGAAGCCGCAGGCTGACTTCAACCGGGTTCTCAGTCGCGTGTACGATCTGGCGACTCGTGATCAAATGCCCAGATGGGGTGATATGATGGCGGCTATCGAGTTCAAGACGAACATCGGCCGCTGGCAGATGCGATTGGAGCAGTATACCAACAACCTGAAGGATCTGGACAACCAAGGCATCCTTCCAGCATCCGGGCGTTAAGGGAGCTGTAGTGCTATTTCTGGATTTGTAAATTGAGGACATTGGCAGGTTGGCGTTTGGAACACAAAAGGAATCACGGGGATATCAGCAGGATCGCTGAATGGGATCCTCGGTTTCACGGGATCCGGAGTTTGGAGTTTGTGAATGGTAACGTAGACAAAATGATGAAGATTTTTTGTCCCTCGATAGGATCCACGACATGTGAACGCGAATCCATGACACATCATAAGCTGACAGCATTGTACATTGCAGAAGCTCTTTAGACGTGAAGTACTGACGAAATTATAACTGGTCTCAGGTATAACTAAGCATGAAGCAAATTAGCCATTGAACATCAACTCGAGTGCCAAGATGAACTCGAGTTGGAGGAGTTGCAGGAAGCGGCCAAGGAGGTAAAGAAAAAAGCCCACCCAGAGCGATCGCGTACAGAGCTACCTACTGGGACAACATCTGTACAAAGCCGTAGCTTACTTCAAGGGTCCTGTTCTAATCTTCCGAATGCCTATAACAAGAAAGCATTGCTAGAGTTAGGCTGTGTGAGGGCTGTGCAAAGCGGACAACGTGAATCACAGACCAGCTGTTTACCTACGAGCCTCGAGAAGATAGAACAAGTCTAACCTTGCCAGAGCATTGCCGCTAAGGTGGCGTCGCTAAGAAACAGCCATTTAACCAGAGGGCAGATAAACTTGTCAATGCCCATATTCAGCATCTGCACTTGAAGACATGCTCCCCCTTCCTCCGCCCTCTGGCGCAGGCTTCTTCTTCTCTTCCATCAGTGCTCTAGCCTCGTTAGTCCCGTACCTCTCCATCTCCCCCATCACCTCGACGTCCTTCTCCCTAACGGCATCATCCATAGTCCTCCACCCCTGCCAATCGACGACATTGCGAGCAGCCATGTTCCAGGCGCTCGCTGCGGCGCAGACAATGTTCATCTCGTACTCGAGGATGCGGCGGTACAGGTCCAACAGCGTCTGTCGGACCTGTAGTTGCAGACGGTCATAGTCACCGGGGGATGTCCATGACGAGGGGTATGTGCACCGGGCAAGGCTCATGTAGTGTGGGATGGTGGCTATCAGATGGACGAAGCCGCTGCGGAGGTCGTCGTGACGGAGGAGAGGGTCGAGGAGGAGCTACATCAGTCAGCCTTGTCCCTAAATAAAGATTCAGTGTACCTACAGGTGTTAAAGAGCAGATGCCCGCAAAGGCTAGAGCGGCGCTCGGTTGTTGAGGCATCAAAGAAGCAACAGTAGATCTCGCCTCGACAAGAATCTCACGAGCATCGTCATCACCCGAATCCGACTTGGATGTAACGCCGACTTCGCGGTTCAAGCCTGAAGACGCAATCATGGACATGAGCTCTAGGCGTCGTTCGCCATCCATCGGCAGCTCATTCGGGTTCCCATGATGACCGGGTCTATGCGCCTCGGGCAGTTCGTGACCGATAATGTTCTCGTAGGCGAGCACAAGACCGTTGGATCGAGCATCCTTCTTGAGGGCATCGTAGGCTGCGTTCCATAGCTCGATATCGCGTGCACGCTCCTCTTCTGCTACCGACCCGCGACGACTCTGGCTATTTCTGTGATAGCGCAGAGGACAATTTGATGATATACTGGAGGCGTGGGTGGAGGATGGAGCAGAGACAGAGAACTTGGAGGTGGCGGAAGGAGGATGAGTATGACGACGAATCTTGCCGACGATGCGTTTTACTTTGCCAACTGAGCCAAGATGGCCTGGTGGTGTTTGTGTAGAGGTCTTCATGTTGATGGTATAGATCTGGTGTATGGACTGACGACGAATGTATTCATTGATGGGTAGGAATGCGAGAGAAGAAAAGATGTACCAATTCCTTACAAGCAGCAACTTACAAAGGGTCACGAATCCTGTTTAATTGGCAAATAAGCCCAGCTGAAGCGGGCTATTGATAGTTTATCATCGTCATCGTGAACCACCCCAGAACGGGGAACCACCAGAACAAAGAGGAACGATCTGGGGCAAAATTGAGGGGGTGAGCCGGGTCAATGGGTCTCTTGGATCTGACGAGAGAGAGAATAATCCCGGCACAACGGCAGTTGTTTTTTTTCTTCTGGTGACACCCAGCGCTCGGGGCCAAGATGACAGGCAGCGAAGATCACGAGGTCCATCGTTCCAGCAATCGGCCGAGATGTCAAAACGCCGCGAGTAAACGAGCCAGTGACGTTTGCGAATTGACCCAAGGACCGACGAGTCAGGAGCGAGCCTTGGGAACGGGTTCCGATGCTTGGAAGATCCGCGGGGTCGATGAAGTCATCCCAGAGCTCCAGCTCTTGGAGCTTCGCCCGGGCGAGCATCCATTGTTGGTTGTTGGCCGTGCCGCGGCGGCCGAGAAAGGAGGGGGTCGTCATCGGTCGGAGCACGGATGATGATGGGGCCGAGAGGAGGGTGCCTTGGCGAGTTGCTCATCAGGGTTTTCTTGATTTTATTATATAAGAGTAATCATGGATTAGGAAAGGCTATACAAGATCAAGTATGGTTATTATTCCAACTATTATTTATTCAACATAATACTGAGTGACATCCAAGTCATGAATTAGGTCGTGTTAGCCAGGGCCAAATCCAGGTCCAACTTTTTTTTTTTCTTCAACCAGGCGCGGGGTGGATGAACTGCGGGTCGGGTTAGTGGGCTTCAGTGGAACCCCTCCACTGAAAGTGCTTGCAGATCAACTAGCAGGATAGCCTCAATCTGGATCCATGGATGATGATGTTGGCCTGGGAATCGATCATGGTCGCCTATCGTTTGAGGAGTGTTGTATTAGTCGGTAAGGTCTCTTCACAGGATGGTGTAAGCAAGAATCAAGATAATGCCTATCTCTCTGGCTCCTGTATTCTCGCCCACGCACCCCGTAGTCAACTCGTAGGCTTGGGATCCATGGGGTCTGAGCTGAGGTTGTTTATGCGCATGGCATCCGGAACAAGGCAAAGCAGACAAGTTGTTTCAACCTTATCAATTGCCCATTTATACAATTACTCAAGGGCACGAGAACCCACTGTAGGTGTCGGTTGACGAGTAGAAACAGGTATTCTTGACGAGGTCAACGTTGCGAGATGGGACGAATCCTCGAGGATGGAAATGCCGGTAATTGAATCAATTAAAAGAACATGTCTCATCTGATGATTCAAGTCTACCTGTCAACTACCATGTCTGTGCATGAATTCCATGTTTAACTCGAAACAAAGCCGTTGAGAAACGTCAACGGTAAACACCAGTCACAGATATCACGACGCCACGACCAATGAAGCAAACGGGCTTCAAGGGCTGACGCTGTAAACCAGCCGGCAGCCTCGCACAACAGAAACAACATTTATCACAAATTAATTGACAAAAATTGCTTCCAAAACACCGCCCTCTTCATTGTGATCCCAAGTCAATAACAGACGATCTACTCTACTTGAAACGCCCCCATCACTCCTGTGATCGCATCCCACATTCCTCCTCCACGAGATAATAACCCATCATCTCCCCCATCAACTTCCACTCTTCATCCGCCTTTTCACGCTTTTCCCTTGTGCCGCCGCGCAGCACCTTCTTTTCTACCTTCTCAGTCTCTCCTTAACAAAGGTGTTGATCACCTTTTTTACCATTCACCCACGCTCATTGAATCACCTTCACACCCTCAACCATATCTCTAGGTTCTTTTCGTCTCGAACTTTCTTTCAAACCATCTCCAGTAAAGTCATCATGCGCGTCCTCGCTGTCACGGCTGCCCTCATGGGTCTTGCGGCTGCTGCTCCCGCGCCCGCCCCCTCGGCCACCCTGTTTGACGACATCGTCGCCGTCTCTACCTCTACGGCTTGCGCAACGCCCTCTGCCACTCCCATCGCCTCTACTTTTTGGGTCCCCAGCGATAACTCTCGCAAGACGTGTGACAAGGCGACCTACAAGGCCAAGTTCGCCCCCTCCGACGTGAAGCGAGGCGACTTCCGCGACTGCGCATCCCTCCTCTCAGCTTTTGGACCTCACAACGGCACCTTTACCATCCCCGCCGTCACCAACGCCGCTGATGAGTATGGTACTGGCTTCGTCCCCATCGTCAAGTCAGACTCGTGCTCCCTGGGCGTCCGAGCCAAGGGCGGCGTTATGCTGGGCGACGACGACGTCGACTGGATCGTGCAGAAGACGCTGCAGGATTATTCTTCCGGTTTCTTGATGGCAGCCCGTGGATCTGTCGACTGCGATGCTCTGGATGGTGGGAAGAAGGCCAAGCTTTACTGGCAGGTTTACGATTCTGAGAAGGGTTCTTAGATGGATTGGTCTTGAGGGTTGTCTGAACGGTGGTGTTGGATGATCTTGATGATCGTCGGTTCTGTTCTACCTGTTACGATACCCGATGGAAGCAAGAAGATGACAGCTGATAAAGCATTGTCGTCTATGTGATGATTCTGCATGACTCTATTCTGATGTGTTTGTGTGACTTGAAGATCCAGTTCACGATGCTGGCAGCTTAGCTTGTTGGTGAAACAACTCTCGGTCGGCCCGGACAGTGTCCATAATGTGAGCAGTCTGTACACTTCTTTAGGGAGGGAACTAGTAGACAAGGAAGAGAACAAGTAGACTCTAGGAACAATACCCAACTCACCCTTGTCCTATGCCGGGGAACAAGGTCCTCCTCGCTGTCACTCGAGGGCAGAGTGCAACACCCTCTGTCTACCATACACGTAGCATAACGAGTTGAAGCAACGATGGTGCTGATTTGGGATTTGGAATTCACCAATCGAGGCGTTTATTTACCCTACTCAATAGCGTAAGACTGGGCTAGATTGGACTGCATTCCTCCCCTTAACCGCGAATAAGGCTAGCATCAAGACCTTGCCATAGCCACCACAGGAATAAATGTCAGTCCGGATCCGGCAGCTACACTACGGATTTCTCCGTCGAATGGATAGATGGTGAAGAATTTTCAACAAGGCTTGGCTGGGTGTGTGGGTGAGGGCATCGCCAAGGTCATGGTTGTAATGATTTGGAAGGTCAGGTATGTAGAGGCTGCTTGCGAAATGTCAAGACAGAATTCTCGTCCCAGACACAGTCGCGAGCCGCGAAGTCGCAATGAACAGAATAGCTAGCGTCACAAGGGCTGTCCAGGCCGTCTAGACTTTCGGTCAAAGGAGCGGCGATGCTGGTCAGGCTTGGCTGCGGTCGAGCAAAGACAGTTGATCGTATGGATGAAGACTTCACTTTGAGATCAAAGCTCCAAGCAAGCACCAACAGCATGTCACTTTATCAGATGTCATTACTAAGACTTTGTCAAATTCAATTGTATACAACACGAAACCGTACAATCCTTTCCGGGCCCCCATGCCAGGCCATGTCTAAATCCTTGATCCGTCTATATCCTTTTGTGTCAATCAAACAAATATGTGTAGCAACCCCCAATGCCTTCCGTGTAAATGCAGTCGTTCGCGAACATAATGTCGCAGAGTTCATTAGTCGTCAAGTTCCAGTCGTTGAATGTTAGTGGCCAGCACTGCGCCGCTCTTGGCGGACTTTGCATCCTTGGTTGCGTGAGGCACCCGCTTCTAAGGGGAGTATGCCGTCATCTTGAGCTTCTTGTGGCTCAGGTCGATGCTGTCGAGTCTAGCGATCTCGTCGCTCAGCTCTTCGATCCGGCGGGCGCATCGCTGCTTGGTGTTCTCGGCGCTGATCTGGGCTCGCTCCGTGATTCTAACAATGCGGGTGAGCTTCTCCTGGCAGTCGGTGTAGTCGGCGCGCATGGCACATGCGACGGCGCTCTGATCGTGAGGGTCGATTCGGGCTTGGAGGCTGGTGAGTGCGTCTCGTACTCTTGGGTGGGACTGCTGGATGTAAGTCACAATTTTCTTAATCTCGGGAGGATACTCGGCCAACAGGGCCTTGAATCGGAGCTTCTCGCGTGCGTTGTCTCCCTTGACGGCGGCGATCTCGGGGCGAGGGAGGAGAGCTGTGGTGGGTGAGATCGAGGCCATTTGAGTCGAAGCGCAGCTTTGCTTGTGGAATTGGCTGATGAGGGTCTTGAGGTGCTTAGCCTCACTGTTCATCTGAACAAGCTCGCGTTCGGCGGAAGAGAGGATGCCCCCGAACCACTGGTACCTGAGCTCGTTGTCAACGGGTCGGTCCTGCTGGTGAGAGCTGATGCGTTGGAAGTTGGTAGAGCGCTTGGGCGTGAGATGCTTCGGGTTGATGCCGTTAGAAGCCAGATAGCGCTTGGCCTTGGGAGAGACTTTTTGATAGGACGCTCCAGGGGGTTTGATGGACGATACAGGCTTGGGCTTGATGTAGGCAGCTCCGGGCGGCTTGATGGAGGAGAAGGGATTGCGTCTGGTGTCAGGAGCTCCAGAAGGTGTGGTGAAGAGCCAGGGATAGCGTTTGATGGCTTCAGGTTCGGGGGGTGAGGTCCAGTCGAATGCACGGGGAGGCGAAGGAGGCGACGGAGTGGGAGGTGGTGTCCTGGGTGTCCTGGGCGAAGGAGGGTTGGAGAAGCGAACCGAAAAGGGGACAGGCTGGTTGCATCGGGGTTCAGGCTCAGGGAGACGAAGCCAGTCAGGGTAGCGAAGCCATTCAGGGCGAGGGGGGCAAATGCTGTAGAGGTACAGAGCAATCTGTAAGAAGGGGATTCCGACGACTCCACAAATGACGAGGAAGCTGATGGCGTTGAGAACGGTGGGGATGCTGAAAAAGATGTAGAGGAGGACGGATCCAACACAGCGGAGGCGATGAAGCCAAATGTCGGCGTAGAAGGGCACCCATTGCCGATGGAGCCACTTCAAGAGGTCGCAGAGAACGAAGCTGAGAGAGTAGCTGGTGCGATAAAGCCAGAAGATGAGCAGGAAGCCGTGGATCATGTTGCAGCCATCAGCCGTGATGAACTCGTTGCCGAGCCATCTAACAGCGGTGGGGACGTTCAAGAGGTTGTAGTCAATGATGGTGAAGAACTGGATCATGATGTTCCAGGTGATGACGAGGATGTGCCAGCTGGCGGCAATGAAGTTGACAATAGCGGGCTTGTAGTCGAGCAGCTTGGCAAAGAAGGATCGTTGCTCTGGGAAGAGCTCGCGATACCGAGGAAATTCCTTCGGATCGTAGTCGAGTTTGCGACGGAAGAACATGCTCGCGTGAGTGAATCAGAGTGAATATGGGGCGAAAATGTCGTCGGGATGAAGGTGAATGTGTGGATATTTGAAGTGTTCGCGATGTGAGATGAGGTTGCTTTTGTTCTTGCTTCATCGTTGTGGTGATGAAAGAAGCGTGAACAATGCAGGTGAAGAAAAATAAACAAATGTTTTCTCCATTGTGAATCATTTTGGCTGCTGCCTTGTGCGGAGACTTTTCTGTGCGTTTGTCGGCTGTTTGGCAGTGCCAGCTAGTGGTAAAAAGTGAGGGTATTCGCGAGTGCCAGTGCCAGTGTCCGCCAGCTGCCAAGGTGGGTTGCAAAAGCCTGCACCTCCAAAAAAAAGCACAACGTACCAAAGAAACGGCATGCTGATCGATAACGTCCGTGCTCAGGGTAACAATGGGTCGATCTTGCACTCGCGAAGTCCCTTAATCAAGAGCCTCAGATCTGGAACCACTTTCATAGCACAAAGGGTTATTGTCTCCATCGCCTTCTAACACGGAGTAGTGTTTGGGCGAGAGTGGGCTCTGTCGCAGGCCCCTTAACTCTTTGACACCCACATCAGGCGATTTGACTTGACCTGAAGCCTCCGTCGAGACTTTGATTCATCCTCATTGTCAGGTTGACCGAAGCAGACTTTGAGCCACAATCCCAGTCTCCTGGTAACAACGCCTCGAGCAACTGGGCATCTCCGTTTTTTCCCAAGAACCGGGAACCTCGAATACCAGGAACCGATCTGAATTGGCACGTCACACTGAAAGCATAACCCACAATAAACCCAGCATCTCTGGAATTCCATCGAGTCAAGAGGCTTCTCGAGAGGCTTGAGGAGAAGGCTTCTGGGCTTCACCCGCCCGCACAACAAGTCCCCAATGGCGGACGCCGCTCGGTGCCCGATGCTCCGCCTCGCCGTCTCGTCCTCATTCCTCTGTACCTGTCGCGTCGCGGATAGCGGACAGATGCCTCTTTGGGAAAGCGGATGCGACCCAATCACATGCGCCGATGGCGCCCCAATCAGAGGCCAAGACGCTTCAGAGTGAAGAGGGAGGGCACTGGCGGGCGGATGGATGGAATGTGGCCGCAACCTTGAGAGGAGGGAGGAGAGCGACTTCGGTCTCGTTTATACTGATCAGCCACCTACGCAGATTAGCACTCTCCTTCCCCCCCGGGCTGTTCTCTTCTGGACGTTCCGTCGGCATGGGTGCGATGGGGACTCAGTCCCAAAGGGGGAACAACATGGAAGATGCCGTGCAAAGAGAGTTTTGCTGTCACCTGGCAGTTGGAAACCTTGATTTTCTCATCACAGAAGGATGGGAAGGGCAGTGCAAACGAGGGCGTTCCGAAGCCGACGGATATTCCGGGCTTGCTCGGTCCGCGTTAGTTTGCCGAGTCTCGGTAACATAACACACACCTATTTGCGGCACCGAGAGGGCTCCTGTAGTATCCGTAGGTAGAGTGCTGACTGCAGCATCCGTTGCGAGTAAGGCACACAAGGCAAGGGAGCAAAGAAGTCGGTCGAAGTGCGTTTCAAACTCATCAAAGACAGACGCCTCGCGACATGCGGGACGACAATAAAGGCTCAACAGCTGTGGACCTCAGCCCTTTCTTTTTTTTGGTGTGTGATTGTGGCAGAAAGGGACTTGCCGTCCATTCATTCAAGACGCTATTGACAGACAAGTCTGGATAAGGTGAATGAAATCTGGGGTTTACTCGATGGCATTTTCTCGATGGGATCTGATCAGGGGGGGTCAAGGCGGCGGAGGTGGCGATTGTGGATGTTGAATAGGGACCCGACGACCTGGTTCAAGGACACCAACGCCCACCCGTAGGGAAAAAGAGGAGCCTGGTCCAAGGTCGATTATGGCCACATGCCGGTTGCTCTATCGGAGTCTGTATCCACGGTGGACATGGCTTTTGCCGGTTGCCCTTGTTGAGGCTTCAATAGCGTCCGCCTTGCTATTGATGGAACGGGAACGGGGTCCCGCGGACAGCGTCGCCCCTCCTTGTGAAATGACTGGGGGACCTGGGCAGCTGATTAGCCGCTTACAGTGTGTCGGGTCGGTACCAAATAACGGGACAACCTGGCACTGACGTGCTCGCCCTGAGGATGCCTGTCCGCTGTCCCTTTGTGTCAGGCCCTGTCAGGCAGCTTTGGTAGCACCAGACCGCAAAGAGGCAATGTTTCCAGCTATCAGGGGACCCCCCCATGTCTAGGACGCTCTTTTCCCCTGCAGCTCTGTCCGCCGGAACATGATGCCGGTGGTCCTCTTCCCCCAACCGTGCGAGATCCTGACGTGCCCCGTGCCCCCTTTTCCCGTCCAGTGTCTGGTTGAGGAATCTCTGGCCTGTTGCTCGCACGGGCGGGATCGTGTTGCGCGGAGACTAGGAACCCACGGGTAGCTGCCCACTAAGGACGGGACGGAATCACGGAGCGTGTCATGATAGCGCGCGCGTGTGTGTGTGTGTGTGTGTGTCGTCGTGTCGGGGAAGTGAAGGAGCGGTTTCCGAGACCAGACCCCCCCCCCCAGCAACGGGGTATTGCTCGGCGGGCAAACACCCAGCGAGCGATGCGATGCGATGGAGTGACATGGGCAAAGAGGATGGAAAGCTTCGTCATCAATTTTACCGGGTTTGCCTGCTTTTACCAACAACATTCCACCGAGATGGGCCCCCTCGGTCGTCGGTCAAGCTTTCGGCCAACTCGGTACTTGGAGGATGTGGACGGGACGACAGCCACGTACAAAGCCAACAATGGAACCGGCTGGACCTGACTGACAGCACACAGACAGACCGCCGGACGGACTGTCAGACTGCCCGAGCAAGAAAATTTACACTGTAGAAAAAGCAACAAGCCCAAAGCAAATAACTTGCTCGGCTGTGCTTGTGATGAGCGTGTGTCGCGGCTCCGCTCCCTCCCTAGTCGCAAGCCGCAAATGACCCCGGTCTGGGGGTGGACATCCAATAGAATGGCGGCCAAACAAGAAATGTCGCCTAAACTCTGGTTCCTCGAGGCTGTTTACTCGGCTCCCTGAGGCTGGCTGGCTAGGCTCGAGACGGCTGCCTCCTCTCACGAAGACGAAGACGACGGCCCGGGTCCTTGGGCTGGGCTGGCGCACTTGGCGAAACTCTGTTGAATACGCCGTTGGGCTAGGCACTGATGGCATCCCCGGGGGAATGTTCCGTCTCTTGTCGTGGTGATCTAGCCATCATGGCCCTGACAAGCAGGACGGCATCATTAAAAAGCAGACCCTCCTCTCCCGAGCGAGGCTGCAGATCTTTTGTTGTGAAGCTCCATCTCCATCTACGATCTTCAAAGCAAGGACCCGCGAACTCCCGACCCGGAATTACGGCCACCGCATACGCACCACGCAAGGCTTACTACGGTTACTACCCAAAATAGCCGCGGATCCCCATCACATTTATTACCTGTTGGAAACTCTTGGCGATTATCTGATATCCAGTAATCCCGAACAAATCTTTTTTTCCCTCGTCTCCTCTCCCTCGGAGCCAGACCCCCCCAGCCCTTCATATACCCAATACCCTCCCACCTCACCCCCTACATCTGCTGTTTTACCTTGGAAACAAAGTCCAGACCCAACACGAGTCGACGAGCTGGACTCTCGGTTGCCAATCAGACAAGCCCAGCTGTGTGTTTGCTTTTATTAGCTCCTGACGACACGACAACTCACACTGTTTTACTCGACCACGACTCCTGTCTCATATAATCAGCGATCCCTCCATCCTCTCAACACAGCCGACTCACTTTTTCACACAACAACAACAACAACCACACACACAATCACCATGATGCTTCGAGGAACCGCCCACAACGTCCCCAAGGTTCCCCTCTTTGGGAACCCCAAGAAGCGCAAGCAGAAGCAGCAGCAGGAGCAAAGGGTCAAGGAGGAGCAGCTCCGCCTACAGGCCCTCGAGGAGGCCGAGTTCGCGACAAAGGCAGAGACCTCCGACTTCCTCACCTACTACCTCGAGCGCTCCCCCTTCAAGGACCAGTGCGACCAGATCTCCATCGCCTGGGATAGCCTCCCCAGCCTGGGCGAGCTCCAGTCCTACGGCGAGCTCGACAAGACAGAGGGCACACAGGCCTGCCGTCGACTCTTCAAGGCCGTTGTCATCTGGGACGATCTTGGCCTCGACCTCTGGGAGACGCTCAGCAGCAACATTGAGCAGCAAAATATGTACGACGAGCTTGACGACGACGACCTCCTCGATGAGATTTGCGAGGAGCCCGCCGACTGGGACTACACCAGCACCCCTCGCTCGCGCTCCCGCGGCAGCTCAAGAACCACCTCCTCCGACAACTTTTCTGGACGATCGCGCCAAACATCAGCCGACAGATACAGCCAGCGCGAGGACTCGAGAGAGTCGCGGCGGGGCTCAGCGACAGACCAGATGCGACGACCATCAACCGCCTCTGGCAAGCTCCCCCCGCGGAGAGCCACAGCGCCTCACGGCATGATCAGCGAGTACTATGACAGCCCATCGCGGTACCGGCTACCCAAGATCGTGCGGGTCCTATAGGCAGGGGCCCTACGATGAAAAGAGATTGATTACTACTGTTTTCGGGGTTTCTGGTACATGCTTTTTGGGATACAAACGACTTGGGAAACGGCATTTAAAAAAAAAAAGGGCCGATATACTATTATATTTTTTTTTTACTTTACTATTTGAGCATGGCGTTTTGGAACCATGGCAAGGCCGGTGGATGGAACAACGGATACGGAATACCTAACTATACCTACACAGCTGAGAAAGCTTCAGCTTCAGATACCATTTTATTACTAGTAACAGACATGAACTATTCACATCAAACAAACCTGAGCCTCACATCCCTTCCTCTTTTGATCGAGCTGTCACCTCAAAGCCACCTTGCCTATGCCGGCAGTGGGTGGTGTCTGAGAGGCAGACGTCATGATCTTTCAACTGCCACAAGGTTCAATAGCCGAGGGTCCGAGTGGTTGGACCGACTCGCGGGAAAGCCTGGAGTAGCATCCGGGGTACCCACGTGATGCGACCTCGGCATCACCTAAACTTAGTCAGCGGGGAAAGCAAGCATCACAATCGGCTGCATGCTTGCTCCCTCGTCGCGTGAATCACCCAAACAGCGCTTGGCTTCGCCTAATACCCTCCGCTCGTTCGCTCCTCTGTGCGTTCAACACACTTGGCGTTGTTTGACCACTCTGCAGGCGCCTCTGCTAATTTCACAAGAGGCCAATGGGAGCTGAGCTGCCTCAGTCACTATCCGAGTGGCGCTGCGGCCCTTGACTTCATTGGGGAATGGCTGCCCCCTCTGCGAGATGGAGACAGTTTCTCTACTGTCTCCATCCTCTCTACGCCCGACTGCTGAGGAGAACAAGCGAGTGCTTTAATGCCCAGCCCTACGGGATATACGAGTTCCCGATCCTGAAAAGCCGATCAGGTAGGGATATCCCATTATCCGTTTGTTGACCGCATATGTCCACTGTGATCGACGTTTGGGTATCTAGTGTTTTCCCGCTCGTTAGGCTGGAAAAGGGCTCATTTTACACTTTGGCTCTGACCATGGCGCGGAGCATTCACCTCAGGGACGCTAAGGGAAAAAACAAACCTGTGCTTGGAATTCACGCTCAGTGTGCGAATGCCTTCATGGCGTTTGACATCTAACCGGGTCATCAAGTCTGCCAATCTTACGATATGATCATCTCCCAAGCATACCAATATGCATGAATCCTCCTTGATATCATCTCAGGAGCAAAAATTTCTGCCCTCTGCAAATCAGAGACTCATGCAGGAACACGCTCAATGTCAGCACGGGATTGTATGCAGCCGGTCCTTCAGCTGGAGAAGCCATCCGGACTAGCTTCAGGGGTCCCGGCGCCAGGTGCATCTGGACTCGCCAAGGCGCGTTTTGGGGGCTCCTCAAGGCTCCCCCACCAGATAGAGAGGAAGGGCATTTTGCAGCCTCGAACGAGGCTTTTGGGCCTGGTCCTTTACTCTCGGAAACTTCCTTCTGTGTAGTTCTCGTGGTTGAGATCCCCTCGGTTGAGGGTGCCGTTCCTTTTCTTGTTCCTTCTCTCGTTGATACACCCGTTGTGACTGGGCCATGAAGCACTTACACAGCCTCTCGCTGGCTTGTCTTGTCGGCCTGGCCGCCTTTTCGACCGCCGCGGACATTTCCTACGTGACTGACCTCGAAATCTTTACATACCTGGTACGACTCTTCGACGACGACTTTGAAGTAATGATACTGACCCCTTAGGCGCCATGTGTGTCCAGCGCTATCTCGTACAATGTCGCGATGCAGACTTACTCGACCATGTGCGGCGACTCGGAGACTGAGCTGCAGAAGTGCATCTGCTCCACCAGATTCAACCAGGTCGCGTCTTCCATCTCGAGCGACGTCACGTATAGCTGCGGTTCGAGCGCAAGCGATGATCTTTCGAGCGCGTCCAAGTTGATGGACAAGTACTGTCACCAAGACAAGGACATCACATTCTTTTCTCCGACGACCAATGTTGTTGAGGCGTACATCACCGATCTCCCAGAGCTGGCTTACTTGCCGCCATGTGCGCAGTCAGGAATCTCATATGCTGTTGTTGGAGTGGTATGTTGAAGAACATGGAGGCTCATGGCCATGGCTGACAGAGGGATAGGCTGCATATCGATGCCCTGAAGCGGCCGAGTTGAATGCGCCTTGCGTCTGCAACAAGAAGGACGTGGTTCACGACATAACCGAAACACTCAAGAGCTCAGTCAAGTACTCTTGCTCCAATAACCAGGATGTCACCTCGGCGCAAAACTTTTACAGCGAATTTTGCGCCATGAACGACGGCACCACATCCTTTGCAACTCCAAAGGGTCCTCCTGGAGATAGTCAGTTACGCGACCTGCTTCTGGGAGTATCTGCTGACCCTTTGTAGTGTCTTACTACATCACCGCTTTGCCTCAGTATCAGTCCCTCAACAAGTGCGCCCAGAGCGGTATCGAGTCTGTTGTCTTGGGGGTAACTATTCCTACTTATAATCTGCTTTCTCTCGCTGACTCGACTACAGCAAAGCTCTTGGCTATGCGGCGAAGGACCTCAGGAACTCGCCTCGTGTGTGTGTATCAAAAGCGGCATGTCCAAGATCATCTCGAGCAGTCTGACCGAGCTAGTCAAGGGCTACTGCGACAGCACGAATATCGGCAACGTGACCTCGGCTGTTGATGTTTTCAGGTACTACTGCAGTGCGGCTGAGAGTCTGGTTGTCGCCACTGTTGGTGAATCCATTCATCAATCGTACCCGACTGCGAGCTCCGGAGCTGGTGCTGGCGCTGGTGCGACTGGTCCTGTTCGGACGGGTTCAGGACATGCGACTTTAACTGGCAGCGATGGTCTTCCTGAAGAAACCGGTTCTTCGGGTTCGAGCGGCGATGGTGACAGTGCAGGAAACGACAAGAACAAGGACGAATCAGGAGGGACGAACATCATACCGATCGCGGGAGGAATTGCTGGCGCCGTGGTCGTCGCCGCCATCGGTGTTGGCCTGTTCATGTTCATCCGACGAAGACGACAACGTGAGGCTCGAGGGGTAGAGATCTCGAACGCTGGCGATGGTCGTGGTGATGGTCCTCCAGAATACACCGGCCAGCCAGAACTCATGGGCAACAGCGAGTACATCAAGGGCCACTACGCACCACCGGCCGTGTCTGAGCTCTCATCAACATCCTCCCCAAAACCAGAGCTCTACGGAGGAAAGCCGGTCGTTGAACTCCCCCCTAACCACGCACCAACCCCTGAGTTACAGTCTCATCCCGCCAAGGTACCCTACGGCCATGCATCACCACAAGCCAAGTACGTCTCGCCAATGACACCCCAGAACCCCCAACAAACCGGTTGGGGGGGCCAGCCCGTGTACGAATTTCCCTCGAACCCAGCACCGACGTATAACCCGCAGTCAAACATGGGATTTCAGTCTGGACCCGTGGAGTCGTATGAGCTGGACTCGAATGTAGGACGATGGGCAAAGTAGATGGGTGTTATGGGCGATTGTCTTTCTGAGCCGGCGTTGGGATTGGGATTGGAGTAACGAGTTACAAAACCGTTGGATATGTTAGACTCGGGTGTATATGGCTGTATTATGAGATGATTGACCATGTAGATAGGCGTACGTTCTAACTTGTATTCTTACGACCGTGTAATCGAGGGCAGAGTCTGTTATTTGTGAGCCTCGTGCACCTGTTACTCTCGAGTTCCTTTGGATCCAAGAGTCATAAATTCAACAGGTTAATATTTACAAGGTTATCAGTTGGTATCTTCCAGGATGGGGTTATCGAAGCCGATTGGGCTCTCAGGGGGGGACGACAGTAACTAGATGCTCTCAGAGTATGGTAGGTGACTGTCGATAACATGGAGATGCAGCGATGAATGCTCACTATGGTTGTGGAGTGGGTAAGGGCCATATCCGCTCCAGTTTGGAGCCCCCTGGAGCTATCAACAGCTCAGCATCACACGGCCTTCACTATGCCCCGACATACGAGTGAACTCATGATAATTTTAGCGTAGCTCTGCTTACCCTTGTAACCGTAGTATACGATAGCTGGACGGAATAATGTTTTGTTGGATACCCAATACTCCCTATTGTTTTGACATTCATCAAGCTGAGTTGTCATTACCTTGCACCACAACTCGTATACCATAAGAGATCAGCTGTGGCGTTTTGCCCCGCTGCACAGACTATTTAGGTTCCTTTGTTTATCACCTAGGCATGGCTTACAGCGGCCTGGAGCTAGAAACCAACAGCGGAATCGCATGGCCGATGGTAAGCAAGTGTCTGACAGGTTGCTCTTCGTTCACCCAAACTTGCTGATGGTGGAGACGTGTAATCGTCCAGCAGCAAGGGGTAACATCACACTGAGCCCACTGACTTTACTTTTATTTTGGCTTTGAAGGTACACCAATAGTACTCGAATAATGAGAGAGATACATTAAATCCTCAAACAAAGCCAAAAGACAGACAGAGCTCAACCAATTCCTTTGTTACAACAGGAATGTCTGTCTCAAGCTCAATGGGTGAATACAGGGTAGTTGGGCCCTCGGAAAAGCAATTCTCCGACGCCCCAGCGCAGCTCCAGCTCCAAATGGCCCGTGCACGTTGCTCCTCAGACAGCAACAGCCTTGGGTGTTGACTTTCCAAAAACAGTGTCTCCAGATCTTCAGCCTGGAAGCTCCAGCCAGATTCTTTCACTCCAACAACGAAATCCTTTCCTTTGTCGGAGATATTTCATCAACATCACCCACACTCATTCGTCACGACGCCCGATACTTAGCGACGCGATCAATCACGTGGATCTTTCATAAGAGCTGCCTTTTTTCCGACGCGCAGCTGCGGGAATGACGAGTGCCGCGCTCTCAGCCTGATTCGATCACCACCATGGCGGCCGCGGATGTGGACACGGGCTACATCGCAGGCCACCTTGGCCTCGATCAGCCTGTCCTAACGACCCTGGCGACCGAACCGACTGTTGAACTCGTCAACATTCTCTTTCAGGCCATCGCGGCCAAGGCGCACGAATTCGACACCCTGTACGCTGAGAAGCTTCAGACGGATATTGAGCTAGAGAACGCGGTTCGTAGCTCCGAGTCGCGCTCGCAAACGTCCAAGGCTACCGCCGACAAGGCCCTGAAGGACGTGGAAGAGGCTAGACAGCTTCTCAAGGACGAAGGTATGTGTTGGTGGGGATGCGCGAAGCAAGGTTACACGGTTGTTGACATTTATCCCCATTGCAGAAACGAAGCGCCAATCCGTCGAGAACGAACTTCAGGTGTTGAAGGCCAAGAAGTCTGACTATGATGCCGAGATCAAGTCTCTCAACGACAAGATTGAAACCCTTCAATCGTCGAATCGCACCAACTTGAGCATCATCGAATCGAACAACAAGCGCGATCAGACCATTACTGAGGAGCTCACCAAGCAGCACCAGCGAAATGTTGAGCTCGCACGCGAGATTACAACTCTTCAGCAGTCTGAACAGAACGCCAGGGGTCAGCTCAACAGCGCCAAATACCGAGAGGAATCGCTCCAGCAGCAGCTGGACCTGGCCCGAAAGAACAGTGAATGGCTCGAGAATGAACTCAAGACAAAGAGCGAGGAGGGCCTCAAGTACCGAAAGGAAAAGGGCGCCCGCATCGCCGAACTTCAGCGCCAGAACGAAGACATTCAATCCGAAGTCGAAGCCCTGAAGCGAACCGAACAGCAACTCCGCGAACGACTCGACGCCATGCAAGCCAAGGCAGATGAAGCCCTTGTCAAGCTCCAGAAGCAGGAGGGCACCTTTGCCCAGACTGTCGAGAGCTACAAACATGAACTTGAGGACCAGCGACGCCTTGTCGACATGTCTGATCAGCTTAGCAAGAAGCACTCGGAACGTGTGCGCGACCTCGAGTCTGAAAAGGAGCGCCTCAAGGACAACTACGAGAACGAGATTCGACGCATCCGAGTCGAGCTTGAGGAGGAGCGACAGAACTCGCGCGCAATGGAGGAGCGCATCCAGCAACTTGAGTCAGAGATTGACGGACTCCAAGTTCGACTGGAGCAGAATGTTCCCCCGCCTGAGTCTGCACCTGCGACTCCTCGTCCCAACGGCATGCTACGACCTTCATCTCCTTTCGGAACCCCGGCCTCCATCCGTAGCAAGGGTGCTATGACCGCGACACAAGCCATTGACCAACTCTACCAGGTCAAGGCCCAGCTGGCCAGCGAACGACGCCGCAACCAGCAGCTCTCCGAAGAGCTTGATGGCATGATGTCGGCACTCGAGGCCAAGGCTCCAGAGATGCAAGAACTGCAAGCCGAGTCGGAGACTCTTCGAGAAGAGATCACCCGCATGTCGGAGCTGTCGCAACAGAGCTTCGAGGAACGAGATGCTGCTCGACGTGCAGCACGAAAGGCAGAGGGTGCACTCGCGACGGCCCAGTCTGAGAACAAGATCATGCGCACTCAGCTCCGTGATCTTGGAACCCAGATCCAAATGCTCGTGTTCAACATCTATGCCATCGAGAAGGGCATGGAACAGTTGACCGATGAGGAGGTTTTCCGCCTCAAGCAGCTGGAGAAGGGCGAGATCACGGAGGAAGCATTGTCTGACATGTCCGACACCCACCAGTTCATCACCCAGAAGCTGGTGGTCTTCAAGGATGTCCAGTCATTGCAGGCCAAGAACGAGGAGCTCATGCGCATCACCCGAGAGCTTGCCGAGCAACTTGAGAGTGAGGAGGCACTTGCGGCCAAGCATCAGGCTAAGGAGGATCACGACATGGTTGAGAAGCTTCAGCAGGAGCTGGTACATATGACGGAGGAGACCAAGTCCATCAAGACGACGATGGAGAGTTACAAGATGGAGCGAGACATGTTCCGACGACTGTTGCAGCAGCGAGGAGTTAACGGTGACGAGGCATCCATGATGCGCCATTCTCTCGACGGTGGCCAACGTCCACCTCTGGCTAGCATCGAAGCGACCGAGCAAACCGAGGCTCTGAATGAGGCCCTCCGCAAACTCCAGGGCGAGTACGATAGTTTCCGCGACGCCCAAGATGGAGTTCGCAAGGACCTTCGTGATCAGATCGACAGCCTGTCAGCTGAACGAAATTCGCTGCAGACAGACAAGGTGAAGCTTCACGCCGAGGCTAGACTTGAGTCTGAGCGACGAGAGATGTTGCACACCAACTTTGTCGCTCTCCAGGGCGAGAACCGCGAGCTTCAGAAGCGCAACCAGGCCCTGTCCGAAACCGCCGCCAAGCAGGATATCCGAACCCAACAAGTTGCCGAGGAGCTCATTGAGGCCAAGGGCTTGCTCGACAGCGTACGAAACGAGGCGGCTAACCTCAAGGCCGAGAAGAAGCTTTGGAAGGATATCCAGGATCGACTCAGCAAGGACAACGAGAACTTGATAGAGGAGAAGAACCGACTCAACAACCTCCTTGCGACCCAGCAGTCCCTCGAGAACGAGCGTAACAGGACCGAATCCGAGACGCGACGCAAGGCCCAGGCCAGAATCGAGAGTCTGGAACAGGAATTGAGTGATACCCAGAGGAAGCTGTCTTATGAAGCAGAGGAGACCAAGAAACTGCAGCTACGAAAGGAGTTCGAGGCCAAGGAGGCCCAGAAGCGAATCGACGAGCTCATGGCAAGCCTGAGCCAGATCCGGGAGGAGCATGTCGCTGTTAAGACCAGCAGAGATCATCTTCAGGCTCGCGTTGACGAGCTGTCGGTTGAACTGAGAAACGCCGAGGAGCGGGCTGGACGTCTCCAGCCCCGACCTACGCCAAGGCCCGGCACTATCGAACTCAGCGAACAGCAGCAGCAGCTTGAGGCTGAGATCCAAGAGCTCAATGTTGAGATTTCCGACCTTAAGCGAGACTTGGACATGGCCAACACTCACCTCGAGAACGCCAAGGCACAGGCTGAGCAGTTCAAGGAGCTCAGCCAGGCCAACGAGGAGGCACTGGAGGATCTGCGAGCATCCCAGGGCCAGTACCAGCAAGAGATGGAGGCACTTATTGAAGAGAAGGATGCAAAGGTTAAGGAGCTTGGCCAACGACTTGAGGACGTGTCTGCCGAGTTGTCTCGATCTAACACTGAGCTCTCGAGCCTACGGGATTCTCAGGGTGAGGTTGCGAGAAGGTACGAAGATGAGAAGGCCATCTTGCAAGAAGAGGTGAACCGACTCAAGGAGGAGAGCGCGAGGCACTTGGAGGCTACTCGATATCATCAGCAGGATCTCCGTGCCCAGGCCGAGATTGCCTCGAAGGCTCAGCAGGATTACGAGCAAGAGCTTGTGAAGCATGCCGAAGCCGCCAAGCTCGTTCAACAACTGCGAGCCGAGCACAATGAACTCAAGAGCGAAGCAGCTTCCTTGAGATCTGAGGCAGAGTCTGCCAAGGTTACTCTGGCGCAGAGCGAGAGCTCATGGGAGGATCGCCGACAGCAGTTGGAGCAGGAGATGGCTGAGCTCAAGACACGACGGGAGGATGTCAACTCGCAGAACAAGATCCTTCACCAGCAGTTAGAGGCTTTGACTTCGCAGGTTGCAGCCCTTCAGCAGAAGCGCAACGAGAACGACGAAAACGAGGACGAGAGGATGTCGCCTGTTCCTATCGGTGACGCAACTGAGGGTCTCCGTGAACTCAACAGCTACCTTCGACGCGAGAAGGAGATTCTCGAGGTTCAGTACGACCTCAAGGCCCAGGAGTCCAAGCGTCTGCAACAACAACTCGAGTACACTCAATCTCAGCTTGACGAGGCGCGTCTCAAGCTCGACCAGGAACGCACTCAGGCTACCCAAAGTGGCCGGACGTCGATGACACACCAGGATCTGATGGAGAAGTTGAACGAGCTCAACCTGTACCGCGAGAGCAGCATGACTCTCCGGAACGAGAACCAGCAACTGAAGGATCAGATCACCGAAAAGAACACTAAGATTGAAGAGATGGAGGCACGAATCCAGCCACTGGAGGCTGAAATTGACACGCTCAAGACACAAAAGTCGTTCCTCGAGGATGAGATAAAGCAAATCCAGGAGGATCGTGACCGATGGCAGAAGCGAACCGAGGGCATTCTGACCAAGTATGGACGAGTCGACCCTGCTGAGATGGAGCAACTTAAGGAGAAGATCACTAGCCTGGAGACGGAACGGGATGCCTTGAAGCAGGGTGAAGAGCCCCTCAAGGCCAAGGTGACCGAGCTCGAGACTACTCTTGAGACAGAGCGCAACAACTGGAGCACCACTCGCGGCAAGATCGTGGAGCAAGCTAAGGAGCGATCAAGGAAGCTTACTGGTGAGAAGAATGAGGCCATCCAGCGCGCCAACCATCTTCAGGAGAACTTGCACAAGGCCAATGGCGAGCTTGAGGGTGCCAAGAAGCAGGCCGAGGAGTTTGGAAGCCAGAAGACTGAGCTCGAGCGCCAGATCCAAAACTTCCAGAAGGAGGTGGAGCAACTACGACAACAAGCGCAGGCTGCCCAGTCAGCGTCCACACCCGCTCAGCCAGCCGAGGCTTCTGCTTCTGCAGAGGTTGTATCGCAGCTTGAGCAGCAGCTGGCGGATGCCCGCAAGGAACTTGAGGCCATCAACAGCCAGAAGCAGGGAGCCGAGCAGCAACTCGAATCACTCCGCGACGAGCTGCGAACCGCCATCTCTGAGCGGGATGAGGCCACCAAGAAGCTGCAGGAGGCAACTGAGGCCGCGAAGACTGCACCTAGTGTACCAGAGACACCTCAAGCTGCTCTCCAGGCTGGCGACGCCCCTGCACAGCCTTCCAGCGGCATCTCTGAAGAGGAGAAGAAGGCTTTGGAGGAGAAGGTCACGGCTGCTGAAGCCAAGGCGGCCGAGTTTGAGCAGAAGGCGAATGAGGTGGAGGCTAAAATCCAGAGCACGATCAAGGAGCGTTCCGACCGGATGCGGGATACTCTCAACGCCAAACTTAGGGAAAGCCGAGCTCGTATGGAGGAGGAGTACAAGAAGAAGGACGAGGATCTCAAGCTCAAGTTTGAGCAAGAGAAGCAGATCTGGCTGGCTGAGAATGCTACCACGAAGCCTGCAGCAGATGCACCAAAGACGGAGCCTACCGAACAACCCCCATCAACACCTGCCAAGGCGGAAGCTCCAGCCATCCCAGCGACACCCGCATCTGTTGGTCCGGCCGATCTGTCTCAATTGGACGATGCTGGTATCCGACAGTTCCTCTCGACCAACCCAACAGTCAAGAACATTGTTGCGGCTAACATCAAGAAGAAGCTGGAGGTGGAGAGCACCAAGCTGAAGACTGAGCTGGAGTCGACGATCAAGAACGAATATGAGTCGAAGATCACGTCGGCCAGGGAACAGGCCCAGCTGATGGAGTCTAAGAAGTCGACGTTGCGCATTAACATGGCGGAAAACAAGCTCAGATCTGCGAACGCCAAGATCGGAGTTGTTGAGAAGGCAGCGTCTGAGACGCCGCAGAAGCCTGTTGTCGAGGTCTGGGAAGTGGCTAAGACGGCACAGGCACCGCCCCCTCCGGCTGCCGCGAAGGCGACTGCTGCTCGCGGTTCGATCGCCAGTGTTCCTCCATCTCCAGCACCTGCAACACCTGCGCCTGCTCAAGCGACTCCGGCCCCGGCCCCGGCCCAGGCCCCGGCGGCGACACCAGCTGGAGCAAAGCCGGCACCAGCTGCTCAGCCAGTAACAAGCGGAATTCCTGCACCCAAAACAAGCAATCCGTTTGCTGCCGGCAATGCTGCTGGTACCGATATTCCGAACCCATTCGCCCCCAAGACTGAAGGAACAGCGGGTGCTAAGGAAGGACTACCTGCGGCACCAGCTCAGCAAGCTCCTCAGCAGTCAGCTCTCCCACAGCCAGTCAGGACTGGGCTTCCCATGCCCCGCGGCGGTGGCCGCGGCGGCAGAGGTGGTACCTACACGCACCCAGCTGGACGAGCGGCGAGCGGTAGTGAAGGCAGTGGTGGACGCGGTGGTCGCGGAGGACGTGGAGGAGGACGAGGTGGATTGAACCCTGGCGCCAATGATTTCCAGCCTGGGAACAAGCGACCAAGAGGTGATTCAGAGGTTGGAGGAGGAGCCAAGCGAGCTCGCGGGGCGCATTGAAGACAGGACGAGTAATGGGAGTTGGCATGTACAACAAAGAAAATACGCATCCATGTATCGCGATTTGACATTGAATGCAGGAAGACGGTTTGGGACGAGGCATGGGTTGCAAAGGATGTTACAGAAGCATTGTATCTTTTTACCACTGGGGCTCCTCTACGGACAACAAAAAGACAATTTCCTTATTTTTTATTGATATGAAAGGGTTATGGTTACAAAGACAAGATCGTGGAGAGATGGTGTTGTTTTGTTCATGTATCTAATGCTTATGGGGGTTAAGATAAATGGAGATGACCCTTGTTTTGGGCTATTTGTGTGTTTGACCTTTGTCTTGACTCTTTCAAGTGCTGTGTTGAGTTCATCTGTGGTTGTTGAGGCGTCGTGTGGTTGTAGGGCGAGCTGCTAGAAGCCACCACGACGCCAAACAATGCCGTGTGCACCATGGTAGGTAGGCAAGGCATCCCTTACTACCACCGCTCGTTACCCAGGCTAACCACATCGAGGTAGTAGATAAGAGGTCAATCACCACTATCGAGTGCCGCGGCAAGAAGGCATGAGGCCGTCATGTGGCAGCTCTTCGATCGGGTGCCTACACCGAGGCTGTGGATAACATGCCCAGACGTTGCCCTCGTGGGCAGCCAGGGCTGGGAATGTGGTCATATTCAAAATGCTCAAGGAGAAGTTCCAAGAGAGCAAGACAACACGGATACAAATTATGTGCTTTGCTGTTCTAACCACGATGTGAAGCCGGCCAAGACCTCCAGTATTACACTCTAGCTTCCAAGATCCCCGCTCACAAATACAACCAAAACAGCAGCATATCTATAACGATTAGCAACAAGATACTTGGGGCTGGTCTGTTTACTCACGCTGCCGTCGCTCCAAACACTTCTGCTCGCCTCGCGTTGGTCAGAAGCCCAACACTGGCCGCAAAGAGGATGGTGAAGAGAGCGATCAAGCCTAGCTTCAAGTCGTCCGTCTTTATATTGTACAAAACAACAATCGCGCCGATTAGTAGTAATGCAGCCAAAATGGTGCTGAGATATGAGATGAAAACCGAGATCCTCTTGCCTGACGCGTATCCTACTGAAGAACTTGTAGTGGCCTTGTGATGATCTTCATCCTGTTGTTGCTTGTGAGCCAGAAACAGAATGAGGATAATAATGAGGCAATACATACCTTGAAAAGGAAGCCAAAATAGTTCTGGATAAACATCGTCAGTCTATCTGGGGGTTCCGCCGTATGTAGAACGACCAAGTCATCCGGATCATCGTATAGACTGGAGCTGTGCCCGCCAAGCATCGGCCAGTCCTTGCTCTCTTCTGGCCTTCCGTGAAAGAAATTGATTCGAAATGCCTTAAGTGTCTTTCTATCTGGGGGTGGTATCGTGGCGAGGGTGCTCTCGAAGATCATGGCTTCTCCTGCGCAACATAAGCATTTGTTCGGGGTTCAGATTGGATGCCATACTGTAATCCTTCAAAGTTGTCCTGATCTTTTCAAGTAACCTTATCCGATCTGATTCCTTATCATTCATTGTCTTGTAATCTTCCCAGTTTCTCAGAGACTGCAGAGCCTCGGCACCTTTGCTCTTGTCTTCGCTATCGTATTCGTCGAGCTTTGCTTCTAGCTCTGCCAACTCGCTTTGTAATATAAGCAGGTTTCTTGCTGCCAAGCGGTTGAATCTCTTAAATATTGTAGATGTTCCATCTCTATCGCTTGCAATAAAATTGGCCAGAGATGGAAACCCATCCACATAGAATGGCTGCCTTTCCCCTCCCATGCCTTTGTGAGTACTGGGACGCCTGAAGTCGAGTTTAGCCGTCTCTAGTACTCCGCAATTCGTGTATATCTGATGAAAGAAGTATTTCTCTGGGGAGAGTTGATATTATTTTTACTGCAACTTGAAGAGATTGTACGGTTCTCCGACGCAATCGCGGCTGGTTGCTCAGCGCTGGTGCTGAGAATCAGGCTGTCAACACCCACCCTCACGTGCACTCTTGCATGTCAAGACAGCCCAGCGAGACGCCTTACCACATGCAGGCGCCTGATTGGCAAAGAATGAAAGTCTTGAGCAGTTCGTCTTCAGCTTCACCGACACCGTCAGGCTGTCTTAGTTATCGGGGGTAGCTGATCATCCCAACGTTCCTCCGTTTCCTCCAACTCCAACTCCTTCACTCCTTGGACGAACATTCATAAAACCTCAAAACTCGATGGAATACTATGACCCTGAAGACATCGGACCTCGCAAATCGCCGCTGCTTGCGCCGGTTCGGCCCAGGCTGGAGCCTGACCCGCTGAACTGGGGAAGCGACGATGAAACTGACCTCGAGGACATCATAGATAGCGTAGGTGCCTTGTTTAGGTTACCTTTGTTTGTACATACCTTTCAAATGACTAATTCAGAGACTCTAGCAGGATACGCCCTGGAACCGAGCCCTTCGAGATGGAAAACGACCCCATGGACGGGATGATGATTTACAGCCGAGCCTGCGCAAAAAGAACCGACATGCAGCAAATTGGAGAGACATGATTCTTGTGCACGAGATGGATCCTCGACGTGGCTGGGATGTGGCAGCCGAGGCCGCACGAGACCCTTTGCCACCCGATGAGTCTGACTATCTGGATGATTTGGACAACCGAGGCAAGCTTACAGCTCCAAGTCAGAGAACCCTTGCGGCTGAAGCCATCCAGGCTGTGTACATGCCTCCAAATGCCAGAAAACCCCTCGAACCTGAGAGCCAGTACTCCCCAGAAACACCACCGCCTCCAAAGGACGTTCGATCAAGAAGGCGAAGAAAGCGCTTTGCTCTTCCTCTACTTGTGGCTCGTCCCTCAGGCGCACCCATTGAGGTCATGGCCTGCCCCGACAGCGGCTCAGACGAAAACATTATATCGCTGGAGCTGGCAACTAGCTTGGGACTAAAGACGCAGCAGAACAGCTCTGATGAGCCAAGACAATTCACAGTCGCCAACGGGAAGACCGTCACGGCAGTCGGGCAAGTCTCTACCAGTTGCAGATTTGCTGCCGGCACTCCTTCGGATATCACGAATCTCGAGTGTATTTTCCATGTTTTCAACACCCTGGCCGTTCCTCTGATCATGGGTGTCGACTTTTTACAGCGGACAGAGACCTTGAGCAAGCATAGAGATCGACTTGTCGAGCAAGTGGTTCCAGCTATGCAGTCACTGAGAGTGAATAGCGTAGGAAGACCCAAGCGAAGCTTGGTCTGCCGGCTTGACACCTACGTGGGTTGTGCTACCGTGGATACTGGATCGGACATGGATCTTGTCAGTCCCGCGTTTGCCAAGGCGAGAGCTTACAAGATTGAACCCGCATATGAGCAGCTTCAGTTTGCAGACTGTAGCGTAGGCTGTACCTCGGGCGTTATCAAGACTTCACTCACCGTGGGAAACGTCAACGACGTAGGATTTCATCCGCGTGGGGAGCCGATTGACCTTGAGCTCTTCGTGTTGGATAACCTCAACGCAGATATTCTAGTTGGCCAAGACACTGTCGACATGCTGGATGTTTTCAACTTGCACAGCGAATCACTTATCCCCAGCATGCCTCGACTAGGAGAGTCGGACATCAACATCATCCGTCACATAGGAAGCTTAGAGAAGGGTGTCGCAAATTTATGGAACAAAGTCAAGAGAAATCTTGGCGGTAATTCACCAGGTAGTTCCGGTAAATTCAGGAAGTGTGGGGGATGACTTGGAGCTGACTGCATCTTAGATGGTGTGACTGGCGGCCCTGAAGCCCAAGTTGACATCGATCAACGAGAAAATGCTCGACGGGAGCGTGAGCGAGCAAGGATCGCGACCCTCTCGGGCTCCGACAGACAACGAGCCCAAGAGCTTGAAGACATGACTATCCAAGCCTTTGAAACCGGAAGGCAATGGCGTCTCTCAACCCCCCCTAGCATTCCAGATTCGCTCGCCGCCATGACGCCCAGTTCTCCAACGTCATCCGTCTCACCGAGCACCGATCATTCTGTCTCAACCCCCGCTGCCTCTGTCTCTATTACCGACCGCATGAGCATCGATGGAATCACAAATCCTCAGCCTACCACAGGAACAGGAGCATACGTTTGCAATTTTGCGGGATGCACTGCTTCGCCCTTTCAAACGCAGTATCTTCTCAACTCTCACGCCAATATGCATTCTTCGGCACGGCCGCATTATTGCCCAGTCAAAGGATGTCCAAGAGCCGAGGGAGGGAAAGGGTTCAAAAGAAAGAACGAGATGATTCGCCATGGCCTAGTTCATGATTCACCTGGTTATGTCTGCCCATTCTGCCCTGATAGAGAGAACAAGTTTCCACGGCCAGATCACCTGCAGCGGTAAGGCTACCGACCGAGAACCTTGGGAGAGCTCGAAGCTAACAGCACTTGACAACGTTGCAGGCATGTCCGTGTACATCACGTCGATAAAGACAAAGATGATTCGATACTTCGAGACGTATTGGCCCAACGGCCTGACGGCCCGAATAGAGGAAGACGAAGAAGAGGCCCAACCTCTTGACGTTTCATACGAGTTTGTTCTGAGTTTTAGATAGCTCCGGAAGACTTTTTGGGATGTGGATCGTCAAACAGCGGCTGATATGCCACTGCTTCGTCTTATGGCGGGATACCTGGGCGATTCGGGACTCTTTTGATCAGTCCAGTTTTTACAAGGCCATTAAATTTATAAACTTGGTTGCGCAATTGGCTTGATGACAGGAATGACAGACTCCTTGTGCAGGGTCGTTGTCGGTGATCGGCGAGAATATTCGCCGACGAAAAAAAAGTTCGGAAAAATAAACCGGGGCAGTTTTTACATTTACAGATTGACCTTCAACTCCATCACAAGCACAACTTGAAGCTTCCGCCGTGGAACCAAATCTTGACAGCAAGAGTAACCCGGCCAGCAACAAAAAGAAGGAGCGCCTTGGAAAGAGGCGACCTCTTCATCATCCGATGGTCCCCCCGGCAAAGAAGCGCAAGCTTCCCACCGCGACCGGCCCCGCCCCGAAGCGATCCAAGAACATCTCGAGCTCCAAGAAGAAGACAAACAAGGCGTCGCGTCGCGCTGTTGACGCCTCTGCACTTGCGTGGAAGTCTGTAGGCGAGGACTTTGGCGGTCTCGAGGTGATTGAGGGCGTCGACGTGGTCAAGGATGGGGATCGGGTGCAATTCTTGGTGGCCGGCGAGACGAACACGATAACCAACGACGACGACGACAACAACGAACATGCGGACGAATCTTTTGAAGGGTTTGGCGACGACCCTGTGGAGGTCGGGGATATCGATTCCGGCGAAGCTGGCAGTGGTGAAGCTGGCCTGGAGGGCGAGAAGTCTGAAGCAAAGACTGCGACAAAAGAAGAAAAAGCCAGCAAGAAGAACAAAAAGAAGCAGCGCAACAAAGAAGACGAGCAGCTGGTCAAGACCCAGAAAGTCGTACAAAAGTCCTCTTCACGGGGGGGCAACACGTTTGACGCGCTGGCCGATGGCCAAGAACAAGAAGAAGACGTCGACGTGGCGGCCTGGGTTCCGCTGAACCTCTCGCCGCAGATTCTTTCCGCTATTGCCAAGCTTGGGTTTACGAAGCCGACGCTGATTCAGGAAAAGACTATTCCTGAGATCGTGGCGGGTGAGGATGTCATTGGCAAGGCGCAGACGGGTTCGGGAAAGACGCTGGCTTTTGGTATTCCTATGGTGGAGAGGTGGTTGGAGTTGTATGAACAGGGTGTTGAGAGGACTGGACCTATGGCTGTGGTTCTCAGTCCGACGAGAGAGTTGGCAAAGCAGTTGGGTGATCACCTCAAGGCGCTTTGCGATGGCTTGTCGAATGCGCCGTACGTGTGCGTTGTGACGGGTGGATTGAGTATCCAGAAGCAGCAGCGACAGCTGGAGAAGGCGGATATCGTTATTGGAACGCCGGGACGACTGTGGGAGGTTCTCAGTGGAGACGCGACTCTGCAGAACACCTTTTCCAAGATCAAGTTTCTGGTTGTTGATGAGGCGGATAGGCTGTTCAAGGTTGGACAGTTTAAGGAGGCTGAGGATATTATCGGTGCTCTCGATGGAAAGAGGCCCAGCGATGATGCCGACAGCTCTGACGAGGAGGACGACGAAGAGGAGGATGATGAACGGAGTGCTCGACAGACACTCGTCTTCTCGGCCACATTCGACAAGGACCTGCAGACCAAGCTGGCAGGCAAGGGCAAATCTACAGGGAGCGACGAGGAGAAGATGGCGTATCTGATGAAGTGCCTCAAGTTCAGGGGCGAACCCAAGTTTATCGACGTCAACCCTGTCAGTCAGATGGCGGATGGTCTGAAGGAAGGACTCATTGAGTGTGGCGCCATGGAGAAGGTGAGTTTTAATGTCACGAGATGGATGATGATGCTAACTTTTTAGGATCTTTATCTCTACACTGTTCTCATTCTTAACCCTGGACGACGAACTCTTGTCTTTACCAATTCCATCTCGGCTGTTCGTCGTCTTACGCCTCTTCTTCAGAACCTCAACATGACGGCTCTCCCTCTCCACTCGCAGATGGCGCAAAAGGCTCGTCTTCGATCTCTTGAGCGTTTCACAGCTGCGCGAAACTCGGTCCTTATCGCCACCGATGTCGCGGCTCGTGGTCTCGATATCAAGGAGGTGGATCAGGTTCTGCACTACCATGTGCCACGCTCGGCAGATACGTATATTCATCGCTCGGGTCGTACGGCGCGTGGTGAGTCGAGTGGTGTTAGTGTTATTCTTTGTGCGCCTGAGGAGGTTTTGCCGACGAGGAGACTTGCGAGCAAGGTTCATGCGGAGCGTAGCTCGGGTGCTAAAAGGGAGCATTTTATTCAGACGCTTCCTGTGGATCGCAAGATGGCGTCGCGACTTAAGCCTCGAGTGGATTTGGCCAAGAAAATCGCGGATTCTGTTCTTGCCAAGGAGAAGGCTCACAGCGATGACACATGGCTACGCAACGCGGCCGACGAGCTCGGAGTTGAGTATGACTCTGATGATCTGGAGGCCGTCAACGCATCAGGCGGCGGTCGAGGTGGACGTGGAGGAGGCCGTCGGAGAAAGGAACAGGCAGCCAAGGGCCTGACAAAGGCCGAGATGGGAGCTCTTCGGGCACAGCTGAGGGAGGAGCTCTCGCGGAGGGTGAACCTGGGCGTGAGCGAGCGGTACATTACAGGTGGTAGAGTAGACGTTGGTGCCCTGTTGAGAGAGGGTGAGAAGGGGGGAGTGTTTTTGGGAGGCATGGATGGATTGGGGTTTGAATAGACAGGCAGGCCAGTATCTTAAAAGCTGTTTTATTTGGGTCATGACTTGTTCTTTTGTCGAATCTCTATGCATGCGTCGAGGGGTGGGATTATCGTTGCTCCTAGCCATTGTGGTTTGGGGCGTTTGTCAATCATTTTGATGTCGTAATTGAGGAGGAGGGCGGCCATGATGAGTTTGAGTTCGTGAGCGACAAAGAAGCGTCCGGGACTAGATAATTATTAGTTGTATGGGGTTCATTGGAAGATGTACTCACCATGCGTGTCGTCCATGGCCAAAGGCGAGATGTGCATCACTCGTCGTAACCATCCCCAACCCTCTCGCCTTTACCCCATCCTCATCCTTCCTCTCATCTTCACTCTTCTTCTCCCACGCCTCTCTAACTCTTGAGTATCTCCAAGGATCATAACTCATAGCATCCTCATAAATATCCTCATCATGATGCGTCCCCTGCAAATTAACCGTCACAAATGCACCCTTCGGAAGCGTCCACCCGTATTCCGGATTGTGTAGACCTGACGGGGAGACTACTTGTCGCTCAATCAGATTTGCTGCGAAATTGCTTAGACGTTGCGATTCGCGGATTGAAGAGTCGACGCGGAGGAGTGAGGTTAAAGCTTGTTTCGTCCAGCCTGTTGTCGGTTTGTGGGTGTGTATTTCGGAGAGTAGAGTATCGAGGACGTTTTCTGATGGTGGTGACGAGAGGATATCTAGCATCCATGAATGCCCGGTGAGAACAGTCGTGTGGATGGCTGCAAAGTTGATTGGGAGTAACCGCTTCGATATCACCACTGGATCAAGCTCAAACGTTTTCCCTTCTGCCATGGCGAGTCGTATATCCCACGTGATAAAGTCCTCCGGCGGAGTCCAATCTTTCAACTCTCCTGCTTCTTTGCGTCGCATGTTGTCTAGACGTTGCTGGATAATCGGGAGTACTCGACGTGATGCTGCGCGCCAGTGTAGATAGTTGGGGATGGTGAGTAGACGACCTACTATCGGGTGTAGGACTTTGGGGAATGCGTGGAGGAGGAAGCTATTCCTGACGACGTCGTCTGTAAAACGAATCATTGATTGGAGAAAAATGGTGTCGCGACATGTTTCTTCCCCAACGAGTAAACGATTCGTAACACGAGGAACAATAGCCATCCACAATTCCCAAAGGTTGACCCTCGTGTACCCATCCTCTAGAGTCAACGAATCTCTAACCGCGGCGTTGACCTCCTCCTCAATAGGTGATATAAGCGAGGGTAAATGTCGAGCTAGATATTTATGCACGACTCGACTTGCGAAAGGTTCTTGAGCTAGCTGTTTTCCAAGGAAATTGTATTCTGTGTAGAGAATCTGGTCATGCGCTTTAACAGCTGAGAGGACATGGTCGGGTTGATCCATCATCCATGGGATTTGAGATCTTGGAAGGATGACATCTGGAGGACGAGAGATTGGGGCCGGTGCAATAAAAGCAAGGCCATTTTTGCCATACTACTCTTTGTCAGTCAAATACAAACAAATTGAGAGGAGAGAGAGAATACTTTTTGGTAGCCTTGATCAATCCACGATTGATGTTTTGTAAAATACGCAAAACTATTCCGAATCTTGGAAAACCATCCTTTAGATCCAAGAATAGGTATTTCGGAGGGGTATTTTGGTTGGGATAGTGCATCTACTATGAATGATACGACGAGGAATACCACGCCGTAAAGAAGAAGGCGAGAAAGGTCAATCGACTCCATTTTTTACAGAAACAAATTATTAGAGAAACAAGTTGGATTGTGAGGATGACATGGCGGAGAGCTAGATGATAAGCAACATCTTGGGGGCCGGCTTACTCGGTATGTAATGACATGGTAGGGAAACGTGAGACGTCTCAGACGAGTAACAATGACGCTACTGCTGACAATTCCAAGCGCCCGTTGAGGTTCTTGGCCGAGCTAGCGATTTGATGTGAGGCAGGGGTTGAGAGGGGGGATCTAGACCACCAAAGTGTATTCAGTGGGGGGTGGGGGATGTTGTCTCTCTTCTCAAACAGATGATCATGGAGATAAGATGAAGATGAGACAGGCTGTGTCTAGAAGAGGTTGTCTATCATTGTTCAATTATGACTGCGGAAATGTGTCTACTCAGGCCTGGGGTAATAACTTGCCCATATCTAATGCTTCTTGGCCTAATAACCCGTCCATCTACATCTTTCCATCATGACAAAAGAAACAAGGCCCGTTGCCCTTGAGAATCACTCAATCCAAACATGCCTCCAAACGCCATACATCAAACATTCTGATCAGACTCCAAACTCTCCATAGTAGCAGCCCTCTTCTTCCTCCCCCCAACCTTGACCAACTCAAGCCCATTCCTAATCGGTTCATCACCCCTAAGCAAAAGCCCAATCTCACCCGGATGAAACCAATTCATCCACACCAAAACGATCAACATCAACAACCCGTCAAAGACAAAAACCCATACTTCGCTGCGCATCAAGTGTCCGTCGTTTCCCTCGATAAACTCAATGACTCGGAATAAACTTCGGATCCAGATTAGGATTCCCGTGACGTATAGAGTAATGAGGTATGTCTGCCATCGGATCGTGGGCTCCATTGATTTCGGTGTCGGTGCGAGGCGCATTCGTCGGTGAAAGATGCCGCCCGTGACGATGAAGCAGCCAAAGAAGAGGAGTTGAACAAAGAGACCGCCGATAATAACATTTTGTCCAATCTTTTGGAGATCTTCGTTGACTGCCATTAAACCACCACCTAAAACACGATTAGCTTTATCTTCTATATCTTTATAATGTGAACGTACCCGATGATTGAAGCAGCAGAGAAGCAACATCGCCAAACACAAAAATCTTGGTTAACCAACGACGTCGGATCAACGCATGGTGTTCGCCCTCTGTCAGCAGAATGATTCGTCCCAAGATCATGTAGATAGATGCCGCCATGAGTGCCGGCGCGATCAAGATCAAGACGTTCTGCATAATGTACGGCCCCATGGTCCAACATCCTGGATCCTCCTTGGCGTTTAATATTCGACCGATATATCCGATAATCTCAGCTGCGACGCATCATGTTAGTATGCCTTCCATGGCTCATAGCCATGTTGTAGTAGACGTACCACATCCACCCGCCACCAGCGCTGTCAGGTACCATGTTCGTGTCCTGAAGATCTGGAAGATGTGTAGAAGTGTCGACACCGAGAACAGAACGACAAAAACGACATTGGCCTCTACCGAAGGCTCGAACCGGTAAAACGCCCAAACGGCATCTTTATAGTTGGGGTTGCAGCGATCCATGTTGTCGATGTCTTGCTGTCACGCCTCGATCCGACAAAGGAGGCCTCGATAAACACCCCAGAAGAAAGATGAAAAGTCGTTACTCCAGATCCATCCTCTATGGGCGCCCCATTCCCTTTAAGCACAACCTCTGCCAAGATCCACTTGCGCGTCCATACTCGTATCTGTCGGGAAACAAGACTTTCCCGCGCATCCCTTTCACATCCTCTTTACAGTAACCGCATCTGCAAGACTCTGCCACTTCATGCTGCGCAGCCTCAGCTGGTGGGGCATCATCGAGCTTCAAACCCTGTCAACTCGTCCTCTAGCTCCAGCTTATTCCCCAATCGCAGGGATTCCTTAAATCATCTTTCCCGCATAAAGCCTAGCGTATCCGAGTACGCGGTCCGAGCATCTCTTTCCGAGTATTCGCTTCGGATTCGCGCCCCCTTCGCATTCCTCCTCCACTCAACACAGCACCGCCATGTCAAGATCCTCGTAAAGTCGGGTATTATTCATCCATTCCCGCTCACCCTCTTCTCTTTGCTTCGTCTTCATCTTCCTCTTGGTTCGCTTTCCTGCTTGTCTTGTGCGAACCCGCGGATAGGAAGCCGATCATGTCGAGCCGAAGAACTCACACCAAGTCAAGAACTGGCTGCATAAACTGTAAGCGCCGTAAAGTAAAGGTATGTAACTGCATCATATCCCATGTTATGGCGTTTCTCCATTGTACTGCTTGCCAAGTCTCTTTGAGCCTTCAAGAGTAGACCCGGGGCTGCCGCCAAGAGACCTAATACTGACGACTGACAGTGTGATGAAGCCCGCCCTTCATGCTTCCACTGCAAACGACATGGAGTTCCCTGTAGCTTGTCGAGTTCCAGTATCAGTGCTGCCGAATCTCCAATCGACCTCGGTCGTAGTGTACACTCAGCTCACCTCCCAAACCTAACACCTTCAACCCCAGGATCCATCGGGAGCCCTGCAGATCCCTCCATCTTTGTCAACCTGAGCCATCCCAGTCCTTCAGATCAGATGGCTCCATTCCCTCCACAGGAACTCTGGGCCCGTGATTGCGAACTCATGCACCACTACTGCACCGTAACCTCCCCCACACTATCCGTCCGCAAGGACATGATACACGTCTGGAACGTCGCTATTCCCCGGTTAGGCTACCAGAGTCCCTTTGTCATGCATGGAATACTTGCCCTTGCTGCCGCTCAGAAGGCCTATCTGATCCCCTCCAGTCGGAGGACATACCTGCCCTTGGCTGACTATCACCAAACACTTGGTTCTGAGGGTTATCGCCATGAACTGCAGACCTTGGACATGTCAAATTGGATGCCCGTATTTGGCTTTGCCTCCGTCGTGGTCCTGCATATGCTGACTCTCCCGACACGCATGGAGAACCACACACTCGAGTCTCCCCTCACGAATCTCCGCGAACTTGCCAACCTCCTGAGAGGCATCAAGACCACTCTGCAGCCTATAATGCCTCGAGTTGTGAGGACAGAGTTTGCTCCAGTTGTCTATGGTGTCTGGCTTCTCGAGTCTGATGAAAAGTTGGAACCGTAAGTATATCCCCCAGCCAGTTGACCAGCCTAGTTAACACTTATCAGCTGCCCACCCCTCGACAATTCCCTTCTGCCACCAGATACCTGGGACGCCCTTAAAAGACTCCGCGCTTTTCAAGAGGCCGATATGCCTTCGGGTGGCGTCAGCCATTATACACACGCCGTCGGGCAATTGGAAACCTCTGCAAAGCTCTTCGCCTTTGCCGGCTTGTATGCAGAGGCGGGAGCCTCCCTCTTCTGGCTGTATACCATTGATGACAGTATCTTTATCGACCTTGATGCCCAAAGGCCTCACGCACTCCTTCTCTTTGCTCACTTCCTCGTCCATATGGCAGCGCTCGAGAGAAGCTTTTGGTTCATGAGGGGTTGGGCCCGACAGGCAATGGTCAAGATAGAGGAAGGCTTGATTGGCCAGCCAAAGTTCCAAGAGTTGCTGCAATGGCCCAAGGCAAGGATTTCCGAGGCCCTCGCATTGACGTAGACTCAGACGCGAATGCCATTTCGTTGACTCGCTTAAACGATCTTAGGACGGTTACTAGACCGAAGATGCTGTTCCCAGGCTACCATCAGAGCTCCTGATCCATGGTCGTATACTCGTTGCTCGTCGATATCAGTGGCACTGGGTCCCAATTATCTGCAGTCAAGTTCTGCACCATTCGTTGGTATGCCTCTTGACGAGCCAGAGAAGGTTCCTCCGACATGACCGAGCTGAATGACTCTCCAGCCTGACTGGGCTTAGACTCTTCATTATCGCTGCCCGAAATTTCACCAAAACTCCGCTTCCGCGTGGGGGAGCCAGTTCTCGGTTCGGTCAAGTAATCTTCGGGCGCGCTTGCTGACGAGGAAGCTTCACGATCCTGCGACTGGTCTGCTACTGGGACTGGTGTTGATTCAGGGCCATACCAAGGGTCTTGAAATGTATCTTCTGACAAAGGCTCTGACACTCGCGACGCCTGGGGCTGATGCTCAGGCTCAGTTGCCACGTAGATGGTATCCTGGGTGCCCATGAGAGTGCTCACAAACTTCACGGGAGTGGTGCCCGAGAGACGAGTTGGGCTTTGAGGTGTGCCTCGAGCTCTGTCGCGTTGGTGAATCGCTTGCGCCTCGCCGACCAGCGAGCTTGATGGAGGTGAATCGGCCGTGGTCTGGCTGTCGTGCTGTTGATGTGGATTGTTCAACGCATATCGTTCAGCAAAGGATTGCATGACGACATCATGATCGAACTTATCTCCGGAACAGAGAGGCCCAAAGAGAGATACAATCGAAGTTCCTGAGTACGAGGTCAGCGTCGCTCTATGGGTTTGCAGAGTCCATTACCATTTCTCATCCATTCTGCGGGACTGGCGGTACATGGCCAAACGTCCTTGGGTCGAAATGTCTCGACGAAATGGCAAAGCTCTGCATACGAGGAATGTCTGGAGTACGGGAAATGGATTGTTTTGGGTAGTTCGGCTTGGCCTGTTGCGTCTTCGGCAACAGCTTTCTTGGAACTGTTCACCAGTCTTTCTGCAAGCATCTGGACAATCTCCTGTACTGAATGGTTGTCCAACGACGTGATGTCCCAGTCAAGCGGGATATTTCTGCCGGTCGAGACGGCCTGTGTCAAGACCTCCTTCAATGCTTGAATAGTCTCTGACGGTAGTAGCATATCGGACGAAAGGACGCTGGACTCGGTCAGATCTGGCTCAAATTGGAGGGACATCGACGAACAGGTTGACCAAAGTAGCCAAGCTGGCTTGGTCTAGAAAATCCAGTTCAGCCTCCCGTTGGAGGTCATCGCCCCCTCCTCCGACTCCAACTTCGGCTAGATGCTGCCCAGTAGGAAGGTGGGCGATGATGGGTTGAATCGTGACTGTAGACGGCCGTCGTGCCACCTCACACATCGCTCCCTTCTCACAGCTGTGCAGGCGAACATTCTCGTTAGGCGTCAGACACCCTTGGTGTGGGGTGTTTCCGCACATGTGGCCTGTCAAGGCTGGCGATTCGGGAGTAAGGTGGACGTCTGAACTGAAGCGTGCTTCAGATGGCCGCGACTTGAGGGATCCATAGATGCGGAGTTTGTAGTCGTCGACATGTACCTAAAATGTTAATTCCGCGTATATAACCACGCTCAATGGGCCAAGTTACCTGGGACTTGAGAGCCTTGGACAGAGCTACCCAAACGTCTTCATACCCATAGGTCCATGCTTGGAAGTGAAAGACGGTGTCGCTAGGGTACTTGGATACCTTGCACAACAACTCGGCGATACCTTGAGCCTTGGTCTGGAAGGGCACATCTTCTGTAAAGGATGTATCTAGATAGATCTTGTCCAATGTCTTGAGACCTGAGGTGTACTCGACAAGGTTGGGGTTCCGGGAGATGGTGTTGACAAACCATGGCTCACTCCGGATATCGCCTGTGTAAAGGATGGCTTTGTTGTCGCTCTCAATCACTTTGATACTTGGTGAGCAGGGCATAAAAAATGCCATCGGCCATGGTGGTCTCACAAAACATGACAGCTCCGGGGCAATGATTGGCGTCAAACAGGGTCACCTGAATCTCGCAGCCAGGGCGGAGCTCGATAGTCGTCGGTGTTTCTAGAGGCAGCGGTTTCTGAAGGTGGTCAGGGGTGTGCCATGCAAATCGCGGCAGAGGCACATACTAAGACATTGCTGAGATGCTTGTAGGTCTGTTGCCTGGCCTCCAAGAGGCCCTTGGCATAGTTGATCCGGCAGGGATAGCGCTCCAGACGAAGCAGGATCTCTCGAGTGGCAGCCGAACAGTACACGCTAAAGAATGTCAGCAGCTTGATGCAGAACCTTGAGATGATACGAACAATGGAGACCGCAGGCTCTCTAAGCCAGCGAGGTGATCGCTGTGGACATGGCTCAAAAAGCAAGCAAGAGGGGGCTGGACATCTGCATTGTGACGGAAGAAGTCAACTAAAAATATTAGCTGGCTGTTACAGAGCGTCATGAAGGTTAACCATACTCCGTATGTCTGGAAACTCAGACACGATGCCATTGAAAGTCGACATGAGCTGCCGATGCCAATGGCCGCGGAGTCGCGTAGCACGTGAGAATGAGCGGATCTCACAAACAAAGACTAGAGCAATCAGAGAGAACAGATTTCACGGCTGGGTGAATTGAGATTATCATGATCAATCGTGATTGCTGTAAGACCGAAGTCGTGCTTGCTGAGCTTGGGCCGTCATGAATGACAAACTCCTTTGTGCGGAGGAGAGAAGTGTCGTGTGGAAGGCGGTGGTCTTGCACTGTGTTTTAGGCCCAGGCACCACCTCTCATCGCGCAAAAAGTGCTGTACGACAGGGGTGAAAAGCGGGGCTTTTCACAGTGCGAGACTTCACGGTTGTCGGTGCTGCCTGGATCTACGGTGAGCTGTCCTTCAACACCAACACAAACATCATCACTATTCCAAGCAGGTGTTTATGTTAGCAACCACTTGACAAGCCATAGAGAAATGCCAGTTAACTTATAGCGAGTATCCCTTTCCAAATACTTCCAGTCCTTCGGTCATCGCCCCACAGGTCCCTTTCCACGCACTTTGATACTGCCTCTTGTCCCCAACCCAGGCACATACGACCACATCTGCCAGAAAACTCGGGATCCCGTCCGATCTCCCATCGATAACCTGGCAAGAGTTGGATTAGTAGCTAGGTCGGTGACGACTAGCGAATCCCCAATGTTGTATGTTTTTTTTTTGTCCTTTATTTTTGCTTATTGAAACGCGCATGTATACTCTATACCCTCTTACTCCACGATCGCCGCGTGCATCAACACGCCCTGCTTTCCAGCTGTAATCTCCAACTTGACTCCCTGTGCTACAAAGTACACATGTCCTTCTGACAGCTCAAATGCATCATCATTCGCCTTGACTGTTGCACTTCCTTTCGTCGCGATGAGGATCGCGGCACCACCTTCACCCAAAACCTCCCGCTCACCCGCACCCAAGTCCGTCGCCAACACATTAAACTCGCTCGTAGGCGGTCGAAAAATGTTTGTCTTTCCCTCTTTGCTAAGAGGATAGCCCTCTGGCGGGAGAACCGTCTTCATCTTGGTTGTGGGCTCCCAGTCCAGGACAGAGCAAAACTCATCCACATTGTCACGGTCTGCCTTGGGACAGAAGCCAGTGTTGAGGACATTGTCGGAGCGTGCCATGCACTCGATGATGTCGCCTGCAATGTATGCGTGGATACCGCCAGCGGGGATGTAGATGACGTCTCCTGGTTGGAGGAGCATGTAGTTCATGCATAGAAGGCCGACTAGTAGGCCGGGATCGGTCTTCGGGAATTGGCCCTCGAGTCGTTTTGAGACTTGCGGGATGGCAGAGTTGAGACCAACAAAAGCAGAGTCTGGAAGTTCCCTGATTGCTTCAAACATCTTCTTGATGTCTTCGTCAGAAGACTTGAGGATGGTCTTGACGACTTGACGCAAGCCCTCTTCAGAAAGCTTCTCATCTGCCACAGTCGCACCGCCAGCAACCAGCAAATGCCTCAAAGGCTTGCGACGAAGCACATCCACGATGGCTTCCACAGGCTTGAAACCGCAGAATGCCTCAAACTCGGTCAAAGCCAGAGCAATTTCGGGCTTGTGGTTCGAGTCGGTGAATGAATCAGGGTCTTCCTTGTGCTTCTTGCTCGAAAACTCCTTGTTGGGATGCACTTGCAAAGGAAGCGCTTTCGCGATCGATAGGACCTTGGGGAGGTATGGGAGCTTTGTGTGGCCAAACTTTGCGATGACCTTTTCCCCAAGAAGCTCCTTTGGATACCGGTCCAAGACATCTTGAAGATCCTCGCCTGTGCTTGCGACGTAGGAGGGCAAGACGGGATATGTACCCATCCACATCTCAGCGTAAGGCGTGTTCTCGTCAATGGTAAAGTCCTTCTTATCATCTCCCTCCCATCCTGGTGTCTTTGCGCATAGGCGCGCTGCCAAAGAGTCGGATCCTTGTTTGCCCCATGGGTATTGATTGCAGCCGCAACGGAGCTGGTAGAAAGGCGCCAACGGTGTCGACATGTTGAAAGAAGTCTAATGAACTGAGGACGTTGAGTTTAGAACCGGGATGGAAGCCAAGCTTCAAATACGACTTGATGGCAGATGCGGGTCAGGTCGTCATCCTTTCATCACTGTCACTGACGTCAGACAAGATCGATGATCATCGAGATTGATGAAGCCAAGACACATGGGCCTCAAGAAGAAGCCAGCAACGAAATCCTGAATCCAGCACCTCAATTCGGTCATAATCACCTGTATTGCTCCACAGGTTCATGGCGACCGAGAAATCTTGCGTCCACACAGACTGCTCAAGGAGCTTATATCCTCCTTGATGATAAACTGATGATTGGCATCGCCTCGATTTCAGCGAGTTTACCAGGACCTGAACAATTAAAGAGCCCAGGCCTGGACTACCGGGCCCAGTGAAGCACTTTTCTGACCTTTGATCGGTTTCAATGGTTCTCGTGATGTCAAAGTAGACCTCCGATCCGACCGGAGGTGACCTTCCGGATATGGCCCACTTTTCTTTCGGCATGGTCCGGAAGCAACGATCATGGACGAGCTCTCACGAAGGCAGTTGCTGGTTCCTCGGGCATTAAAAGCAATTTGATATAGAAGGCTTGATACTATTCCTCCTGTTCTATTTATTTACATGGTTACAATTTACTATATTTACATGGAATATTGTCAAATCGCTGTCTCGCGCTCTTGGTTGTCAAGAAAGTCTCCCAACTCCAACCAACACCAACAATCCGGTATGGTGTAGTGGCTAACATTTCGCGCTCTCATAACCTGAGGGAATAGCACCGCGGAGCCCAGGGTTCGATTCCCTGTACCGGAGTTTCTTTTTGCCTGTTCTCAGGCCTGGTTGGTGTTTTCTTTTTGTCGGTGTCGGGAGATTGAGATTGCTACGCCGGGTAGGGGCTGTTTAGAGGCACTGAGAGTACCATGGGTTGTGCTCGGTGCAGGTTCCCGACTGGCAGCAGGTTGCCCCGGTCCAGCTCTGGCCGCCGCATTGGCCCCATTGGGGAGCGCACTATGAAGAGTGTAAGTCAATCATGAGGTAAGAGTTGTCGTCCAAGTGGGACTTACGTTTGCCCCAGAGCCAGAACCAGAACCAGAACCGGAGCCGGAGCTGGAGCCAGGCTGGGATGTCACCGGCGAAGCCTCACTCTTAGCAGGCTCACTCTGAACAGGCTCGCTCTGGGCGGGCTGAGTGGCAGCAGGCTGGCTCTGAGCAGGTGCGCTGGCAGCGGGTGCGCTCGCGACAGGCTCAGTCTCAGTCTCCTCGTTGCTACCAGTGCTGTCATCACCACCCGAAGAAGACGATCCACCGACAGTAATCGTCGCAGAGCCGCTGCTGAAGTATCCCTCGGTAGCCATGATCATGTAGTCAAACGATCCAAGCTTCAGACCAGCCTCGGCCCACGCGTCAAAGTGGTTGCCGGTGGTGATGGTTCCACCGACGCGCTTCTCCCGGCGAACCGACCAGTACTGCTGGAAGGTCTGGGTACCCTCGATGGACGGCGCGTTGGTGCGAGTGCTAACGTAGATGTCGTAGGTTGCGCCGTCGCTCGTAACCTCGCCCTTCTTCTCGCCGCCGCTGGAGGGGTTATACGTGCCGAACGACTCAACGACGTAGTACTCGATCAGGGGGTTCTTGGTCCAGCCGTACAGCGCGAGGTAGCTGTTGCCCTCGGGGCTATAGGTGCCCGAGTACTCGACGGTTCTAGATGTGTTAGAGTCGTTCGGTAGGTGGGAGTCAGAGACTTACCGTCGACCACCGGGGTTGTATCCCTTGCCGCCGACCAAGTTACCTCCATCCGACCACTTGACAGTGTATTCACCGCCGGGACCGTTGGTGTATGTCGCGTCAGCTCCGCCATCAGTCCACCAAGAGTAATAGAATCTGGAACATGTTAGTACACCTCCAGCGTCGCAGTCAATTGGCTTACCCATCGTGGGTTCCGGTGCTGCTTGGAGTTCCAGCTCTCTTAGACAACGGAATCGCACCCGGAGCAGACAAAGCGCCAGTAGCAAGGGTCAACCCTGCGAAAAGGAAAGAGAAAGCAACCATGATGAAAAATGAATGTAAGGTTTTTTGGGGGGAAATAAACGAAAGGATTTAGTTTGTTACGTAGGAAGGATAAAATCGCACTGAAGAAACAAGAGGGTCCAACAGGAAACGCGCCCCTTTTCATACAAGACTTGTTTCCCCATAACAACCAGTACTATTGACAGCGAAACATGCTCAATCATGAATTCTCCGGGCGTCGCATTGACTTGGCCGAGGCACAAGAAACAGGCCTGAAACAGCGCGTGGTTGACCCCTGTCGTCTCATCGGGCCATCGCAAATTGGAAGGGGATCGCCCCACGAATTTTCCGTCCGCTCAGGCAACGTCTTGGCTCTTCGGTAGTGTTTCCGACCGGATAGATATGGTGCTGCCACCTGCGGCTCAGTCGATTGGACTCGTGATTTTGAGCAGAGGAGCTGAGTGTGGTGCTGAAGTGCATAGCTCGCTACTGGGTTTGTCGCAAGGCGTTCGGTTGGAAGCCGACATGTGTGACGGTGGTCGGTAGATGTGGGCCGAGATCGGGACGATATAACAATAGGGAATGCTATATTTCGTGCGACTCGTTTCTAATCCCATCTTTCCTTGTCTTGGCACTGTCCATCATGAACCTGTCACCCTTACACTCGGGCCATCACCTACATGGGACCTTTATTCTGGCCAATGATTGACTGTATAGTTCGCCCGTTAAAGCGTATCACCGAGACCGTATATAGCCGTTGGCTCGGTTACTTCTTCTCTCGTAGAGAACGAGAGACCATCACCATTGGTCACTTTTAGCATTCTGTCAGGCCGCCTCAAGTGCAAAAAGCATTCTTTTCGAGCCCTTTATAGCCTTTCACGTCTCACTGGGGACCTCCTTGATGGTGATGATTGACAACGACCCGAGATATCTCCCCCCAAGAGACCCTGATTAATCGTCCCCCATGAAGGCATGGCATACCAAGGTATATGAAACGCCGCGTCTTCCTGTGTTCGCATGGAATTCTTCGGTCTCATTGTTTGGCACTTCGAGGAAATCAGTTGATCTACCATTAGTTGCCAATAGTGAAGTTACCGAGAACAAGCACGCTGTACAAGTTGGATCTTAGAAGGAAACCCAACTCGTCTAATGGTGGATGAGTTATCCTTCGAGGCGAGTAAAATGAGGCCATCGGTTGTCAACTTTTTTGGAGAATGAGTCAATATAAATCTAGTGACTGTTGTCCGCAACCTATTCCATGTCATGCTTTCAGTCTGCATGAATCGCTACCAGGACTGGTCGAGTTAGAGACGAACGACCATCTTCGCCAACATCAACATGTGGGAAAGTGCTGGACAAGGCCTTGGCCATCGTCTAGTTGCCAACGTATAAAAACTTCCCCTGAGGTCTTATTTCTAAGCTAGGTAACCCCTCATCTTAGTTCCAGGAGGTTCTTCATTGTAACTGAATTCTCTCAGAGTACATCATATCACGAGGAGCCGCCGATAAATACAAGTTTGGGTATGAGGGGTCTCTTTGGTCCAACTCAGTTTGCATGCTATTGGAAATTTCTATGAGCATATCTAAGATATCTATTCCTTCTACGTTCAACCTAGACGTCCTCACTTCTTCACACCATTCAACTTCTCTGGTGGCTTCTCCCCAACATACAACAACACCCTACCAAAGTCAGTTGCCGTACAAACTAGCCATACGAAGTTCAATACTCACCATGAAATCCTCCAGTAAGGCTTCCCGTTCAACCTCTTACACATCCCCCTACTTCCATCATTATCAGGTGCCACATCGGCTGAGCACCATCCATCATCAGCAAAAGCACCCGATTTTTCGCGAAACAGCTTTGCGGCGAGGGTCTTGGCTAAACCGCGGCGACGATAGCCCTCCTAGATACATCTATTAGTTGGATGTTACTTGTTGGGCTGTTTGGGTGGTTACCTCGCAGTGAAGGCTGACCAATGAGCCATCGAAACCTAATTTGTGAGATGTTTGTTGAGAGTTCTGGGGTTCTCACGTACCTAGGAATGCCCAGGATATAGGTGTTCCGTCATCGAGCTTAATCACCAAGCTCGGCATCCGGCTCAAAACCTCGCTATATCCAAGTTAACTCCACTCTCAACTATCATAAACTCAACTTACACTGTCCGTGGAATATTTGTCCTGGAAACGACAACTGCACAATCATCCTCATTGGCAGTTCCCCAGTTCATTCCCTCTGGTAACTTGGTTTCGTCATTGGGAATGTCTTGATATTGGAAGAGCCACTTGTCGTAGGCTCCTGTTTCCCGTGCCTCAACCCGTCCCGTCTTTGCGAGGAGGGCACGTGTCGTGTCGTGGATGGTTCCTAGCAGAACTGCACCAGGATATGCAAGTTTCTTGTTGTATTTCTTGGTGATTCCGATGGCTTCATCTACCAATCTTGCGAGTTGTCTCTCATAGATGATGGTTTCCTTGGTGTCTGGGTCGCCGGGCTTCTCTACTGTCGAGTACACCCACATCTGCGTATCCGGACCACCCCCAATATCGAGGTACGCAGCCGAGAACCTCTGAGGTGTCGATTCACCTTCAAGGTCTCCATGTTCCGAGACAAGAATAATTTTAGCAGTCTTTGTCAACCCGCCCTCAAACTTGGTAAACTGTATCCGTCGCAGCAAAGGAAGCGAATAGGGAAGATTATCACCAAGAAGCTTCAACAACCCCTCGGGAATTGTAGAGTAGACTTGAGCGTATTCAGCCATGGCGATAATGTCTCAGTTGAAGTTGAAAAGGCACAGCCAGATAGTGAGGAACCGGGCATATCCGCAGCAAGGCTAAACGTCGGATACCAAGAAGGTGACGCCTTTGTGCGGAGAAGTGAGTCAATTGGGAGAATTTTGCTTACGAGTTCGCGAAACACCTCCGATAATGGCCATGTATGGATCAGTGGTAATACGGCCCCTTGATGCCTTCAGGTTTGCATGCCCATACGCTGGGTGGGCCGTAGTGGTGCTGCTTTGGGTTGATGTGAGATAGTAAGGCCGTGCACATGGTGAACAAGCAGACGAGGAATGGAGCAGAAGAGCAATGAAACAACGGAAAATTTCCACAGTTTGCCCAGCTTTTCTATCATTCTATGTGCAGATTTCAGGCGAATCTCTCTTTGTGTGTAGTTGCTGAGCTCTAGATAAAGGACTTGGATGGACCAAACTCTCATGACAAACTTGGATGCAGCTGAACCATGATCGTCCATGCTTGGTCGGAATAAGTGGGAATTACCGTGTCTGGTATTTCTGATAATCTGGGCAAGGGAGAAGATGCCTCTTGGGGGCAGAGTCAACCTCGCAAGACAAATTAAGGGTCAGAAGGGTACCAGAAGTCAGCTTCTAAGACATGAAGACAACCAGAGAGGAATAAATCCAGCTCACGAGAAACACCAAGCAAACAAGAACATTCATTGCCGTCAAGCACAGACCTCGGTGAATGTCGAAGTGGGCTGAGTCCCAAGTCACCTGTTCATACACACTCTCCCCAAGCTACCCTAGAACATGGCCAAGATGCCTCAGTTTAACCACGAAGACGATTCATTCATTGCCTCCGGCATGGATGGCTGGAGTATCAGCTGCATACTTTCCCTATTAGTCTATCTGTCGTGATCAAACCTTGCCATACTGGGCGTAATCAACCATGATTGCTTTTCTGAAAAAAACAAGAATCAAGTTGAGATGTAAAACCTCATTTGCCAAGCTAAGACGAGCTGAAAAAATAGGTGCATAGTAAATGACCTCAAGATCCAGGCTAGATTTAGTAAAACTGCCCATCTCCGAATATTGGAATCCCTCTCTGCAGGCTACCTCGGCTGCTCAACTGCTGTGATGATCTCGATGCTCTTTGACGCCTTGGTGGCGTATCGTCACCCTTAGACACCACAAACGCCTCGTCCGGGCCAGACCAAAAATGTTTACACCCTTTGGACCGTTACAAGCCAACTTACAGTACTCTTTTGCCACATTTTTTCACTCATCCTTCCGTGCAGCTGAATCGGCGACGCCAACTTGGTGATCATCTGCCCATCCCCACCCAACTCCCCGAAAGGTGCCCTCACCAACTCCCCGAGAAAACATGAACTCCCCGAGAAATCCCAGTAAAATGGACACTGGAAAATGCCCCGGCCCGATCCGATCAAATCAGAGCCCTTGAAGCTTTTCGACGCAGCTTGAGCCGCTGCGTGAATTGTCCTTTTTTCAACTTCACTCCAGTATTGCGCCGACGTCGACCCACGACAACCAACACCATGCGACTCGGAGGCAGCCAGATCGAACGACCAGGGCAACAGGAATGTCAGATAATGCTGGGGATAGCGTATGTGGGTCTGAATAAGCTTAATGAACACTGCTTATGAGGTAAAATCACAGGCAAAGCCGATCCCCATGACGCGTGCAGCACGCGATGGACTCCCTCGTCGACCTTCCCTGATTGCTGCGAGCATTCATGCGGTTCATCGATGACATTCAGCCGGTGATTGTTGATCAGATCGACATCATCTCGGTATCGCGGCAATTCTGGTTAACTGCCCGTCTTTCACCATCGCCGTGGCTGTCGACGCAATTGTCTAGACGAGACACGATTGCTCTTTTTTCGACCTCAACAAGGCTCTGATGAGCCATGCCGGGTCGCGAACACTGCCGCCGGTCGATAGCATGCCTCGATGCAGCGGAAGACAACCAATAGTGGCAAGTGGAGAGTCCAGCTCGCGATGCCGACGCTATTCGCGTCCAATGGGAACCTGAGCTAATTGATGTGAAGTAGAGTTTGCAAGCCTCGGGGATTCTAAGACCATACTCGGTGGAGCCGATTGTCACCAAGCTGGAAGTTGAAGCAGCAAATCCCACGTATTGGCACCAATATCTCGACAGTCGTGCAGTCGCCTCGCAGGGTTGTGTGCCGTGATGCCGAGAAAGGTGTGCTGCCAAGACGCTGCAAAGACGGGAGTGAGCCACACAGAGCCGCTTGATTCACAACAAGGGGAAGACGTGCTCGCGTGCAGCTGGAGGCTTCGGTGATTACCGCATTCCCGGTAAAGACAACGGTTACCTGCGTCGCCGAGCAGCTAACGCGTGGAGGGGGGTACGTGGGCCTCGGCAGGGGAACGAGTACCAAGTACATCTGAGCTGCGACCCTCGAGCCAAGGCGAGCCAAAGAGAGGCGAGCCAAGAGGAGGGATGCCGGAACTGAACTGGCGCCGGGACTCCAGGTCCACGACGCCACCAAATGCAGACTCCCCGGCACCACACCATCACTAAATCTCTTGGTTCTGGAGGCGACAAGGGTAGATCTAGGTGCCGTCTGCACCAGGTTCCGCCCCTACCCTCCCTCCTTCTCAAAAGCGACAAAGGCAAACCAGGAGTTGTCTCTTTGGCGAGGGAGGCGAGCAGGGAATCAGTCACCGCAGGGCTGGGATTGCAATGTGCGATTGTTGGTTCCTCGCCAAGCTGTCGCATATTCGTCAACGACTCCAAAAGTCTCGTCATGTGAGGATCGACATTTGCGACTGTCGCAAGCCAATGGCTTCACACCGAGTTTGTCATCACATCTGCCAAGGCATTATCGCGATGCCCAGGACGCCCAAACCGTTGCCATGACGGGAACTTGTGCCGGAGCATGTCTTGGCCGTGGGGGGACAAGACGGGAGCAGATGGAGGTAGTGAAGCATGCTTACATCGCTCGCTTGGCAGTTTGAGCGGCCTAGCTTACGGGCCTTCTAGATCAAGTCATTTCCCACAGCCAAGCTGGACCATCGGCGCTCGTCCGACGACCCGAAGCATGGGCGGCCTGTCAGCCCCATCAAACCTGCAGAAGCATGAAAGGGGAGCTCATGAACGAGGTTGCTCCCAGCATGTGTGCCAACGAGAGTTCAGCGCAGGTGGGGATGAGACGAACATCCTCATGACGTGCTCCGGGGCGACCGCGTCGACCAGTGTTCCTAGCTACAATAGGGTACCGATCCTATTTCGATCTCGTAACCGCAAAAGACGGGGAAAGGCCGACGTTCCAAGCTCAGAGGCGATGGCCCGTGATGATGACGGGGCGGACAACGCGGTCTCATCAGAGAATCCCTTTTTGGCGTGAAAGACGGTCATGGTCGACCCAGGTTGGTGATCCGTGTGCCTGCAAAGGATCAGAAAGAGTCGAGGCGCAACACACTATGATAGAGCAATGCATCAGGGTCCATTGCGTCAGATCTAGTGTGATGGGGCCCGACAAATTGTCCCACGCCGGAACATCGAATGCGAGTCTGGGCCATGGACGGACAATTTCCAGCGCGCTGGATACAGCATCCATTTCGGTCTGGATCGACAAGATGGAAGATCGGCAACTCGACGTTGAGAGCTGTCGAGTCGACATGCTTTTTCCTGCAAAGTAACCGTAGTTTATTGGGATCTAGACTCGATACGTGACCGTGACCTCAGCCTTGGGAAGCTAGATGCCAAGACTAATTTGGGTGCACTCACAAAGTCTCACTCGAGGGATCCTCCACGCTTGTCCAGGGGGTTGCGTCTTCTGGCGAATGGATGACGGGGCGTAGCATCTGGCGCACATGGCCGATCCAGGGAGTGAGAGTTTCCATGGGAAACAAGGGTGAGCCCATTGTGTTTCTCGAGCTGCATTGCATGGTGCCATTATGGTCAAACAAGAGTCATCGCGAGTTGATGCCGAATCACTGTTGTGGACTGTCGGGCTGGGCGACGAGCCGGCGGAACGTGCCCGCCAAATCTGGACTCGATAACCCAGAAAACTGGTGATGAGAGATTTTGTTCGCCACGCTTTCGGTACAGCTTCCGTGACAGAAGGGGGTGTATGGATGGTGACATTCTGGCGGGAGTATCGATCGCAGGGTTGGTGTTGCGTTGGTGGCAGCGGTGGTGCATGGTCCTGGGGGAAGTGGGGCCGAAACACCAGCTACAGGGACCTCAAGAGGAAAGCATCAGATTGCACGGGGAGTTGGGTTATGGCCCGTGATGAGGCAATGTAGATGGGAGTTGTGGTCATGGTGAAATTTGGTCATTAGAGGATGGACAGATGGAGTTGCTGGTGAATAATTACAGCGGGCGTGAGGGTCAATTTTCATTGTGCGTGCCGCCTTCCGTCACCGACTTTGTAACCTTCCGTGGCTGACAAAACAATCTCCCCGAGAGAAGAAGGAACGATGCAGAAAAGAAGAACTTTCGGGGAAACCAAGATGCACACGGCCAGGGAGGAAGCTACTACCTGAACTCCCCGCGCTCCCCGTGCCTGCCCTGTCTCCCCTGCCCTCGGCCTGTCGCCCCCTCAATCTCATGTCTTCATCAAAATGGAGGCGCACATGTACGGTGATGTTTTTCTCTGATAAATCTTTTGTTCATGGTTCAATTTGATCCAATGATTTCGCCGCGCGGCAAATCAGCCTTTCGTCTTTGGCTCGTCACAGAAAAAACTCCCACGACGCGGCTTCAACTAAGCCCGCCCCCACCAAACCGAAACGGGCCAAAGCGTCCCGCTTCAGAAGGCTTCTCTATCTGCCATTGGTTTGGTGCCGATGGCGCAATCGGGGACGATATCGTCGTGCGGGTGGTCTAGCAAGGATCCGTTTGTTTGTCGAGTCTGCTCACGGGGAGAAGAGTTTGCTGTCAGCTCTATCGAGTACTGAAAGAAACCTTGGGAGTGTTGGAGATGACAGACTGCGATTGCGGTTTTACAGATACTACAGGTGAGCCGAAACCTGTGCTGCTGATCCTCTCGGGGAGATTCCATCTACAAAAAAAAAACAGCCGCGTTCAGCTTCATCATCCGCCCCACGGAGGCAACGCGAATGTGGGTGGGTTTTTGGCGGAGCCGAACAATGACATGCTCAGATCCTGGCCAGCACGCAATCTGGCCGGTCGAATTTGCAGAGGACCGGCTTGCACCCAACTCCCCACGTCTTCCCGCCCTCTCCGCGACCAGGCTTCCCGAAGTTGACGAGGCCCACGGGTCATGGCCGTTTGAAAGCAAAAGCTGGGGGTGTGCGAGGAAGCGTCCAGCCACACACCGCGCGATGCTCCGAGGAGACACACGAGCCGGTACTTGGGACACGCGGTACGGAGTACAGGATACAATTTGGAGGCGCCTGCAGCATGTCGCTTGTGGACATGGGTCGTCACAGGCCATGTCGCTCCCCAGGCCCTGGTGTTCGTCGATCCCTGGTCATCAGACATCTGCGCGCCGAACGGGTGTGCACTACGCACAGCTCTGACCATTTCGTCAGAATAATACGCAAGATGGGCATGGTATCGAAACGTCCGTGGGCGTCTCCCAAAAAAAGAGCTGATGGAGAGGATGGGACGGAGAAGGGTCCACCGTTAGGGAGGGAGTGGCCTCGAGCAAGCATCAACCAGCAACCATGCTCGACTCGACTCTTTCATCGACTCCATCCGGATCGCCGCTGTCGGTGGCCACCTCTCGATCAAACTTAAATTTATACCCCGTCCTCGCCTCTCTTCTCGAGCATCCAACAACCTCTCATCCTCTCATCCTCCATCACATCGGGTCGAGTCTCAGCAACGCTCGTATCCCCTCACACGACTCTTCAGTCCTACCCTCCTGTCGACCGTTGCTTTTGGATTGGCGGTCACTAGCCCCATCCCATCCCCCCTCCGACTCTTGTCCCATCTTGGCGACAGCCCAGCTGCTAGGTTTTAGTGCCACAGCCCGACCGACCGAGCGATAGTCCGAATCGCCTGCATCCGGCTCCACGACCATCCTTCGACTCAAATAGCCACGCTCCGCCGTTGCTAATCCACCTCATCATCTCCCCGTTCTTGGAGACTTGACCTCTTCTTTTCAGCAATTGTCCTTTTTGTCTATTCGATTGGCATTGTTGTCAACCATGACGTCCTCCGCCAAGCCCAACAGGTCCATCCTGGAAAAATTCATCGGCGCCGACCATCACGAGCCTGAGGAGAAGGCTCCGTCCATCACCAATGCCGACCCTTACGTCGAGTTTGAGCCTACCGTTGGCGAGTTCCTGAGCGAGATTACTCCCACTGCTCACGGCATTGCCCAGTATTTCTGGAGCCTGTTCCCCTTCCTGTCATGGATTCACAAATATAACTGGGTGTGGTTCCTTGGTGACTTCATTGCTGGTGAGTAGTTTAGCCGCTCGGGGAGAATTATCCATCGCTAACCTCGACTCCCCGATAGGTGTCACTGTGGGCGCTGTTGTCGTCCCCCAGTCCATGGCTTACGCCCAGCTCGCCCAACTCCCCGTTCAGTATGGCTTGTACTCTTCTTTTATGGGTGTCCTCATCTATTGGTTCTTTGCTACCTCCAAGGATATCACCATCGGAGTAAGTCAAACATGCTCCCCGCACCGCGCAAATGAGCCCAGCTGACCATTGTTTTCAGCCCGTCGCTGTCATGTCTCAGGTCACGGGCAATATTGTTCTTCATGCCCAGGATGTGATCCCTGATGTTGAGGGCCACATTGTTGCTTCAGCTCTTGCTGTTATTGTTGGCTCGATTGTCACATTCCTCGGCCTCGCCCGACTTGGCTGGATTGTCGAGGTCATTCCCCTGCCCTCCATCTGTGCCTTCATGACAGGATCTGCCATCAACATTATTGCTGGCCAAGTTTCCAAGCTTATGGGCATCAAGGGTGTCAACACCCGTGCCGCTCCTTACCGAGTCATCATCGATACTCTCAAGGCTCTTCCCAAGACTAAGCTGGACGCTGCCCTCGGTCTGAGCTCTCTCGTCATGCTCTACGGCATCCGTGGTCTTTGCTCGTTCCTCGCCAAGAAGCAGCCCCAGCGTGCCAAGCTCTTCTTCTTCATCTCAACCCTGCGAACCGCCTTTGTCATCCTGCTGTACGTCGCTATCAGCGCTGGTATGAACATCCACCACAGGGATAAGCCCAGAGTCAGCGTTGTTGGAGATGTTCCTAGCGGTGAGTCCCTGCATGTTTCTGTACCACGTGCCCAAGACCCTTGTGACTAACTTCAGCTCCCCAGGTTTCACCCACGCTGCCGTTCCTGAGATCAACTCCCGTATCATCAAGGCCTTTGCTTCTGAGTTGCCCGCCGCCGTCATCGTCGTCCTGATTGAGCACATCTCTATCTCCAAGTCCTTTGGCCGCATCAACAACTACGTCATCGACCCCTCGCAGGAGCTTGTCGCTATTGGTGTCACCAACCTGCTCGCACCCTTCCTTGGTGCCTACCCCGCCACTGGTTCCTTCTCTCGTACTGCCATCAAGTCTAAGGCTGGTGTCCGCACTCCCTTCGCTGGTGTCATCACTGCTATCGTTGTCCTCCTGGCTCTCTACGCCCTCACTGCTCTCTTCTGGTACATCCCTAACGCGGCCCTCGCTGGTGTCATCATTCACGCCGTCGGAGATGTTATCACCCCTCCCAAGGTTGTGTACCAGTTCTGGCGTGTCTCTCCCATTGAGGTGATCATCTTCTTCGCCGGTGTCTTGGTCACTGTCTTCTCTACCATTGAGAATGGCATCTACACCACCGTCTCGATCTCTTTCGCTGTTGTCATCTTCCGTCTCTTCCAGACCCGTGGCCGCTTCCTCGGTGTTGTCCGCATCCGAACCATGAAGGCCAATGTCAGCAACGGAACTTCAAGCCCCGGATCCATTGCCAAGGAGGTCGCTGTTGACGAGAGTGAGAGCTCTCTCCGAGCTGGATTCCTTCCCATCGACCACGCCGACGGTTCCAACCCCAACGTCATTGTCCACAGCCCCTATCCTGGCGTCTTTATCTACCGCTTCGCCGAGGGCTTCAACTACCCCAACGCCTCGCGATACCTCAACCACCTTACCGAGACCATCTTTGTCGAGTGTCGCAGGACCAACCCCGCTCTCCTGGGTAGACTGGGTGACCGTCCTTGGAACGATGGCGAGCCCCGCAACATTAAGCTTGAGACCAACGATGAGCGCCCTATCCTCAAGGCTGTTATCTTTGACTTCTCCACTGTTAACAACGTCGATGTCACTTCTATCCAGGCTTTGATTGATGTGCGCAACCAGCTTGACAAGTTTGCTGCGCCCGAGATTGTTGACTGGCACTTTGCCAACATTGAGAACCGATGGACCAAGCGTGCCCTGGCGGCTGCTGGTTTTGGCTTCCGAACTCCCCGCGAATCGGATGGTGCTGGTCAATGGAAGGCCATCTTCAGCATTGCTGATCTCGGTGGCTCCGACAGCGCTGCCACGGCTGCTGCTTTTGACGAGAAGGCCAAGATTTCCCCTGTCCGCCAGGACATTGAGGCTGTTGACGATTCCATCAACAGCCAGTCGGAGAAGGGCGTGTCAAGGGACCCCTCCCGCTCGCGCCTGGTCGCTGTGCAGGGTCTCAACCGACCTTACTTCCATCTCGACTTGCAGGAGGCTGTCGACGCTGCCATCTCCAACGCGGAGACCAAGCAGCACTAATTGCGCCAGCCTGCTTTCTACCATCTACGATTTACCATTATCTAATTCTGTCGTTTTACGGGCATTGAGCGGTGTTTATGAGGGGTCTATGCGATGGGGGTTTGCGGCTCATGCCTTTGAGTGGATTTTGTTTTCTGGTTTCACGTCGCCTTTAGAAGTTGTCCGGCGATATCATGTCAATACCCCCCTATCCAGTTCGTTGTTCTGCATGGAAAGTCGATTGGAATGTTTGTCAGTTTATACCATGCCTGTTGTATAGTGTTTACACGTCTGTCCTGGCCCTGGTCGGCACAAGAGCATAGCAGCATAACTAAATGATGACATAACGAGCATAAGAATACTGTCTGTCCTGATTTGCGAATGGTATGAGATACGAGTTACGTCAGATGGCGATTAGATGGCGAGCTTGGATGCAAGGCGGTAGCGGAGAGGGTGCAGATACCGCGCGGACGGAACTGTGACTCTTCACCGTGTGTAGTGTCGCATTGCGTGGGGTGATGATATGCAGATTAATCTACCTTCCTGATTGTGTTTTGCCGGTATGAGTATGATTGTGAAGGGAGTTTGCATTGGTGGATGAATGTGTTTGGCGTTGACGATCGCGTAGCACGTGCTTGTCAGGATGGATTGCTTCATGTCTTTTATGCCAAAGCGCAGAATTAAGAATGCAATAACGATGGATAAGAAGGAATATTTCGGACAACGCTGTTAATCCGGCCCCTGAGTCGTGTGTCTAATTAATTATTGAGGCTTGTCTGGCACGCGATATCCGACTTCCACTGACTGAGCCCTGGTTGTAGTTGGCTGAGAGAGACCCTGCGATTTTGCCCCTTTTCGCATCTTATGTACGTATTATGAGTGAATTTGACCTTTGAGTTTATCATCTCTTGCATTTGCTGGAGCTGCCATCGGTGCTGGTTGCGTTATAGGCATCGCCCATGTCGCGCACGCTATCATGACACCTGTGTCTGCAACCTCTCAACTTGGCTCTCGTCAGTCAGCGATAATTGGCTATCCCATTCGTATTTGATGGTGTTTCCGATAGTCCATCGCCATTGTTTTTCTCGCAAATCTGCTTTGTCAGAAGGCGAATCTGCCGCTCGTATTCGACGCCGATGGCGCGATCTGCTTGGCCGAGGACATCCTGTTGGCGGTTCTGAGGGGATCGAGTTAACATGACTCCAATTGGAGCACGACATGTTGCATGCGAGTGTCGCTATGAGGAAACAATCGTCGTGATGAGCGAATCAAGTCATGGAGAGACCGAAACCCGAGGGTTATTGGTGGTCCTGCCGAAAGCTTGGCAGGTTTGCTTCCCCGCCCGTTGAGATGATCTGTTCTGTGTATAAGAAGACTGCGATATCCCAGGAAGAGAAGTCTCATCTCTAGCAATTACACTTTCTTTGGCAGTGTATACAATATGGCGCCTGCTGCCGTTGAAGCCGACATTCCTGTTCATTCCAAGAGTCAGAGCCGTGAGCCATTGAAGCTCTCGGGCGCGCTCAAGGATGTTCAGCACTTTGATGTGACTCCTGCCATTGGACGCGAGTTTCCTAAGGCAAACTTGGTTGAATGGCTTGAAGCTCCTAATTCAGATGAGCTGATCCGCGACCTCGCAATCACGAGTGAGTTCCCCAGTGAATACTGTGAATCGCTATCTGACCTGTTGCAGTCTCTCAACGCGGCGTCGTCTTCTTCCGCGCTCAGAACAATCTCACAAATGATCTTCAGAAGAAGCTTATCCTACGTCTTGGAGAGTTGACGGGTCGTCCAGCTAGTTCGACGCTACACATCCATCCGCTGCTCAATTCGGAGCGTGAGCTTGGTGGCGATGACCTTGAGGTCAGCACCATCAGCTCTAAGCAGCATGCCAAGTTTTACCGCAAGACGCAAGACAACGGTGTCGTCGTCACTAAGCAGAACAATGAAATTTGGCACTCCGATGTTGCATTTGAGCCTGCTCCTGCTGATTACACGAGCTTGAGGCTCGTTGAGCTGCCCAAGACTGGTGGCGATACGCTCTGGGCTTCGGGCTACGACGTCTACGACCACCTGAGCCCGGCGTATCAAAAGTTCCTCGAAAGACTAACGGCGACTTTTGAGCAGCCCAACTTTGCCAAAATCGCCGAGCGCTCCGGCTTCGAGCTGTACGACAAACCACGCGGATCCCCCGACAACGTCGGCCGCGAACTCCGCGCAATCCACCCCGTCGTACGAACAAACCCCGTAACAGGCTGGAAGAGCGTCTTCCCGATCGGCGCACACGTGGGTCACATCAACGATGTGACAGCCGAAGAGAGCGAAAACCTCCTCAAGTGGTTTTATGATCTTGTGGCAAAGGACCACTCGATCCAGGTGCGGCTGCGGTGGGAGAACCCGAATGATATTGCCATTTGGGATAACCGGAGTGTGTTTCACTCGGCGACTTTTGACTATGATGGGTTGGGGGATCGGTTTGGGAATAGGGTTGTGGGAGTTGGGGAGAGACCCTATTTTGATCCCAAGAGTGCTTCGAAGCGGGAGACTTTGCAGGCGGAGGGGAACTAAGCAACGGGATATAGGATTGGGGAGGTAGCACTTTGAAGATATCTTTGCTGTCACGCCTTGAACTCGTTTGGGAAGTAGTAGAGTGATTGCGTGTAAGTTGGCTGTGAGTGATACAGTTGACTTGCAAGAATTGAGGACGGCATGTCTTGACTCCGCCACAAAGCGTACTTCCCCGAATAACATGTGGCCTACAATCTTAAGAAAGAATCGTCCTCCGAGCGAAGTCTAGTGACTGCCTAAATATTGCCCATATAAATAGATGTGGCTGGCGTGACACCCTGTTGTGGCCAGACTGCCTGGAGGTCCATGCCAACCTATGAGATGGCTCTTGCTCCAGTTCTCAGGAGCAGATAAGAGTATACCGACTAGGTATATATTATAGAGATAGAACACGATTGGTCGCAAGCTGTTGAGTATTCGATGACATGGATGTGTGCGGTGGATGTCATTCTGTGAGGCCGAGGGCTAGCGTGCAAGGATCGACCAGTTTACTGTCTGATTTCAACCCAGGCTGATAGATATTTTAGTAAAGAGGACTTGAAGTTTAATAAAAAGTCGGTTTCGCCTTGAAAAGTATTCCCGGTCTAACTCGGTCAGCCAATTTCACGGGTAACCTGGTCTAGGACATGCTTGCAACTAAGAGTGAGGGCCACCACTCCCCACAGAGTTGCTAACAATTTAGAAGTGTTTACCTTCTTATAGAAGTCTTAAGAAGTTAAACTAAGCCTCTAGATCTATGTTGTTTCTTCTACTCTCAAGATATGTTGAATTGAACCCCCCTCCTGGCGAAGGACTAACAACATCGAATTGACGCGATCCCGGTATAGTGAATGCCTAAAATCGCTAATCATCATTACTAATATGTCAAAATAAGACAAAAAGATGCTTCCCACTATCTGTATAAAGGATGTGATGAGGCTTCAGTCGAGTGTTGAGAGATCTCTTGGATCGAAACACCACAAGGCATCCACCTTGACACGGGCTCAGCTTTTGGTTTCAGAACACATCGAAGATCTAAAATAGATCTGATATATAGTTTGATATGAGATGTGGCAGTCTACATGAACGGCACAATGACAATAGAAAGGCCACCGGGTCTTCTTTCACCTTGCTGCCTTTGTTGGAATTACATGTCAATGGGAGATACACAATTGTCATAGCAGGGCCTAAAAACAGAAGCCTTTCAATGATAGCAGCTCTACCAAGTTTCAATTCTCGATTCTGGCTGTCAACTTAGCCGTGGTCCTTGAATGTGAGACAGCCATCCGATTTTTTGACGGACCTACTAGCGGGCGAGTTCTGCAAAGATGGCAAGATGCAGAGAGAATGTGTCTGGAAAATTCATAATGTCTCGGGGTCCCCTTGAAGTGATATAGTCATTCAATAAGACCCTGTAGTTGGGTGGTTTCGTTATTTAGGTCGCACTGAAGCTGGGGGTCAAGTTGCTCAGAGTCTTTATCTTGGGCTTGTTATTTAAGACATCCATAGCCTGGGTACTTATCTTATGTCCAAGTCATCCTTGCGTAAATATTCGCAGTTCAATACGCTAGACGATCACATCCCGATGAATCTCGGCGCTGGCATACCCTGGTTGCCCACTATCCGAGTGAAGTGACCGACCCGCTTCTATTGGAGCCTCGATGAACGGCGATGGCGCTGCTCGATGCCTGACCATCTCTTTACACTCATGGGGGGTATATCAAAAACTTTGCTTCTCTTCCACGCTTCATCACCATGCGTCTGGGTTTCCCTTTGCTCTTGGAAATTCTCAAGACTTTGGAGATCCTTCTTGACAACGCTCAGGTTTTGGAAGCACTTTGTCCGTCCCACGATGTAACGTAACTCCTGAACAACCATGCCCTCTCCCATCGGGATGTGGGATGCTACGGATCCAGACAGAGCGTGCCCTAACGTCAATAGTTAATAATCGGCACGCGGTGCGGGCGACGATGGCTCGTTCTGGATCTTATTCCCGGAAACATGACTAGGAGCTCCCTGCCCAGCGGGTCTCGCTTGACGCATGAGTCTGCATGGCGTCGAGCCCATAGGGCTGCTGCCAAGTCGAGGAGGTAGCCCACCGAGACTCGACGCGTAGTAATCGTACCCTTGGTGATGGTATGGAGGTATCTCGGCGGGTTCCCCCACGTTGTGGACGCGAGGGCACCGTTCGGAGGGTCCGGAAGAAGGTTTTGCGAGCTAATGGTGACATGCTTCTTTGAGTCCTCGAAGGTGATCTGATCACGATCTTGTTCAAGCTGTACACGATAGAACAATTCATCATTGACAGCTTTTGCCTGAAATCCAGACTCTTAACAAGAAGCCAATTCGTTGACATTCAGTCTTGATCACAGAACTGCGGCGAGGTTGCGAAAGCTCCGAAGCCCCTCCCGTCCAAGCTCCCAGACCGGTCGATTGGGACGAACTGTTTTCTTGTCCTTGCTGATCATCTGATAAGATCAATCAACCATGCCCGTTTCAGACCAAATTACTCTACAACTCCACTTGGCACCAGACAAGCGATCCACGGATGGTCGTGGGGTGGACCTGGGCATGCCGTCTTAACCGCTTGGATGGAGCATCGAGACTCTTTTTGGGAAGAGAAAAAGTTCTCGCTCGCGGAGACGCCAGCCATCGTGCGAACGGTATACCCGGTTTAGATGATCGGCTCGTTCTGGACCCAATGGGATGGGCTTGTCGGTCAAATTAGAGCTTTGTGTTGAGCAGGGGGATGGTGTAGAGTACCCGACAGGGCTGGCAAAGCTTGACTTGCCCGAGTGGGATGCTGATTGATATATAATGCATACCTTTTGTCTCATCTTATCTGATCTTCCATCCCTCTCATCCAGCCTCTGCTTCAGCGGCCCAACTTGTCGGCAAGATGAGATTCAACGCCTTCCGCAACCCCATCAAGGAAGCTCCTGTCGTCGAGGAGCCGGCCCGTGCCAGCAATGATGATGAAGCTGCTGCAAAGGACAAGGAGACGCTTGCTGCGAACTTTGAGCAGGAAAAGTCTGATGGTGAGCTTGATCAGGGTGTTCAGGCTGTTCGGGCCATGACTCAGGTCTGGACGAGGAAGCACTTGATCATCGCCTACCTTCTGTAAGTCTACAACTTGCATTTCATCCATACTGTTGCTAACATGAGATTTCTAGGATCTGGCTCATCTCCTTCATCCAGGCCTTTTCGTCTGGCATCATCAGCACCCTGACCCCATTCGTCACCAGTAGCTTCCAGTCACACTCCCTCACGGCCACCACATCCATCGTCTCCAACCTGGTCTCGGGTCTCATCATTCTCCCTTACGCCAAGCTCATGAACCTCTGGGGACGACCTCAGTCCTTCAGTATCATGATCTTCATTGTCACTATCGGCATTATTATGATGGCTGGCTGCAACAATGTCAGGACATATGCGGCTGCCCAGGTCTTTTACGGCGTGGGATATACTGGCATCGACTTCACGACGACCATCTTTATTGCCGATACTTCGTCGCTTAAAAGTCGAGCCTTCATGATTGCCTTTGCCTCTTCGCCGTATCTTGCTACTGTCTGGGCGTACGGTCCTGCTGCTCAGCACGCATACGAGCACATCGGATTCCGCTGGGGTCTTGGTCTCTGGGCCATCGTCTACCCCGTCGTCACTCTCCCCCTGTGCGGTCTTTTCTGGTACTACCAGAGCCAAGCCGTCAAGCAGGGTCTGGTGAAGCGAGAGCCCAGCAACCGTACCTTTTCCCAGTCCTTGGTCTACTACCTCAAGGAATTCGACGTCATTGGGCTATTGCTCATCATCACCGGCCTGTCGCTCTTCCTTCTGGCTTTCTCGCTATACTCTTACCAGTCCAACACTTGGAAATCTCCCCTGATCATCTGCTTCTTGATCTTTGGTGGACTTTTGGTCATCGCCTTTGCCGCCTGGGAGAGGTTCCTCGCTCCGACCACTTTCATCCCGTGGTACCTCATCAACAATAGGACCGTCTTCTTCACCTTTACCATGGTGGCGAGTATCTACTGTGCTTGGTACATCTGGGATAGTTATTTCTACTCATTCCTGATTGTGGTCTTCCGCGAGTCTATCGCCCACGCCAGTTACATCACCAACATTTATACCGTGGGCTCTTGCTTCTGTGCCCTCTGCATGGGAGTCATCATCCGTATCAACGGCCGCCTCAAGTGGCAGGCTCTCTACTTTGGCGTTCCCCTTACCATCCTCGGAGTTGGTCTCATGATTCACTTCCGTCAGCCCGACTCTCACATTGGTTACATCGTCATGTGCCAAATTTTCATCGCCTTTGGAGGTGGTATCCTTGTCATCTGCGAACAAATGACCGTCATGGCTGTCTCTAAACACCAGGATATTCCTGCTATTCTGGCTGTCGAGCGTATGATCTCCTCCGTTGGCGGTGCCATTGGTCTGGCTATCGCTGCTGCTATGTGGACTGGCATCTTCCCTGCCAAGCTCACCAAGTACCTCCCAGCCGATGCCATGGGAGAGTTTGCCAGCATCTATGGTGATCTTACCGTTCAGTCCTCCTACCCTTGGGGATCGCCTACTCGCGACGCCATCAACAAGGCCTACGGTGATACCCAGCGCTTGATGCTGATTGCCGCTACTTGCTTGTACTCTATCACGATATTCTCGGTCATTATGTGGAAGAACATTAACGTGAAGAAGATTGAGCAGGTCAAGGGTCTGGTTTGGTAAGAGGATATGCCGGTGCCAAGCTGAGAAGGAAATTAAATTAAGGAGTGTGGATAAGTTCAGTAATAAAGATACACCAAAACTTCTATGCTATCTATAATGCCATGCGGCCCGTCTCCGATATAGTCGACCAATATGGTACGGCTCAACATTGATGCATCTTACTCCCACCATGCAACGTCCTTCTCTCTCAAAGTGTTCGTCCCACAGTGAACCTCTCCACCTCGAACGTGATGAGACATGTAATCATCGATCAGCCAAACCGTCATATTGGCCCTGGCATACACGTCTTTGACAACCTCCTCGAGAATATCCCGGCCGTTAATAACAGGGCCCCACGGCTTGGGCGTCAGGTAGTCATGTCCGAGGACCAACCCATTGATAGACTGTGGAAAGAAGGACTTGACCTGACGTTCTCCTGGAGGAGCCCTGTTGAGACGTAGAGGATGGCCATCTGGGGTGTTGGGCCAGGGATAGGTGACGTCTTTCCAGAGCGTGGGGACGCGGAGGATATCTGACTCGGACAGGGGAACTTCTACAAGAAGGAGGTCGAGGGTTTCGTTGATGAAGCTCTGTGCGTACTCGTTAATGGAGATAAAGTCTTTGTCGTTGAGTAAATCTTTGATCGTAAGATTTCGGACCTCTGGATCGATGAAGATGGTTTCGTTGTCGGGTGTCATGTCTCCATTGTAACTGATGACTTTTGCATCACCATGGCCGTCTTTCCAAGCCGTCTCCAAGAGACTGAAAGCTGAAAGTGTATCAACGATAGCAATGGTAAAGCCAAGTTCGTTATCGTATGGAACGAATTGAACCAGTTCGTCGACATGTCCGACAGCAAGCCACCCAGTCTCGAGAACCAATGGCTTCTGAACACCCTGAGCTTCCAAAAAATTGACCATCGACTCTGCTGGATATTTGTCGAAGTGTTTCCCAGCGATAGCTCGTCCGCTCTTGTACTCGACTCCTGCTCTTGAGACGTATGGTGGGATGGTCTCAAAGTTGCCTCCAGAGTTGATCTCCTCGTGGCCAAAGCCTGAACCGAGACCTGGCTGGAAACCGCCAATTCCAGGACCCCGAAGGCGAGAAAAGACTTGACGGCCTGCTGTGCGTCCCGATTGAGCGGAGCGTAGGAGCACGCGAATGGAGATTGGTCCGTTGGGGCCGGGCATGCTTGCGTATCCGGGTTCGAGAAAGTCTTGGGCCCAGATGTCACCCGTTTCGTTGAACAGTACGAAGGGGAGGCTTTGATCAAGACTATCGAGGGTGTTTTGGATTGAGTCGATGAAGCCGGTCTGCCAGGTCGAAGAGGTGACGTTTCCATCGGTACTGAGAACCACTTGAGGGGCTTGTAAGTGGTGATGGATCAGCACGGGGGCCTGTTTCATAGCTACAGTATCGCTTGCGGTTGCATTACCGTCAGTAACACTGAATGTGATGTTTACAAGTCCATCCCAGATAGAAGAGTCAGTCACCAGTTCTCGCCCGTCGATGGCCAGCGTGAGGCCTGTTGCAAGGCTCGTCGCGTTGAAGGTGATCTGCGGGTCGACCAAGGACCAGTCTGTAGAATCTTGACTCTTCCAGAAAATTCGAACACGGCCAAGGGTGGACTTGGGAGTAGTGTAGATGGAACCGATAGCATTCTTGCTCAAGTTACTCAGCGGAAGAGTCTTGAGACGAGCTGCGTATTCAGGGGTGAGAAGACGGTCTCCAGATGCGTCGTTACAGGCGGCTAGTTCAAAGTTGCTGAGAGGTTGCTTTACAAGATCAACCCCGGGACAGCGATGCTGCTGATCTCCTATGTTGGGGAGGAATATCGCGCCGCGGCTGGAAGTCCAGATGTGCTTGTTTGCAGCGTCGAGATGGTTGATGATGCCGTCGCGATTGGTGTCGGCCAGAATCCGTGGGTTGAAATTTGGCGTGGCCAACACGACATTGATGCTAAGAAAAAGAGCCAGCAATAAATGCCGAAGATGAAGATAAAAAAACATGGTGTCTTTTGAGATCAGAATGAGTAAGTGAATGGACTGTGTTGAGATGTTTGGTTCAGTTCGTGTCTGTCAACCTACCTTTATATCTTCTCAGAGACAATACTTTCACGATATGTTCCACAGCGTACTATCTAGCCCGCTGCGCAATTGAAATAAAGTTACCCATTTGGGCCAAATTGTAGTTTACAAGCTGCTTCATTAGAGTACGTCAACTGAGAGGCGGTGTTGGGATGGCTGAGTCGATCAATTGCCCAAAGCGGTAATATGAATGGCCAAGACCTGCTGTGGCTATGGGGATAACGGTATTACGAAGAATACGACAATCGCACTTTCGGGGTTTTTAGCATTGCTTACTTCAAGTCGGGAGAATAATTGGCTTTGTATTACTTATAAAAAGTTTAGAGATTCTCTACCTATCTGTTCTCATCACGTCCTGGGTGCTGTGGCTGGCGAACACCTATTCTGTCCACTTGACCAAGGATTGCTTTAAGGGAATTGGATCGATGAGTCTGGCAGAAGTAAATAGTGTGCGAAAGACTATGCATTAGGGGAATAGTGCACTGAGAAATCATGAACATCGTAACTCTATCAATGGTGATGGAGTAGAGGGCATGATTCTTAACTGGGCGATCTATGAAGTGGAAGCATAGATTTAGACTCAGGTAGCTTTGTGGGCATTGGGATATGACGTTATCATGTGTTGATAATGTGTTCTTTGTTATAGTTGAAGCCCAGCCCTTGATGGGATAACTGAGTCAGAAGACCGTAGACTCAGATAGATTGAGACAAGTTGTGAATAGGTCAATGTGCTTTCATATATCACTTTGTTTGATCGTTTTCTCGTGTGTATTTGGGAAAATGTGGTTCTTCTTTGTTACTCTCATTGCGATGCATTCTCCAAGATCTCAGACCTCGGTGATGGTTACCGAGTGGGAGCCAATGACCTTTTCTGTTGGAGGATCCAATTCTCTCCCAGTTTTATGCTCCAATCAATACTCTTATGTTATGCTAATTTATTCTTCTTGCCTCAATGTTCCGGGCGGATGCTAGCGTCATGGTTGGCTACTTCGCATTGACCAGAGGCAGAGTAACCCAGGCAACGTGTAAGTTAACCAACTGATGGAACATGCTAGTCAAGTCGATCATTTGAAATGACACAAGCCACTCAATCAGGCGATTCAATCTCAAGACCGGATCCGCTTCCTATTTCGGGGGCGACTGGCGACCTTCCGTTAAAGCCGCGACTCCCGCGAGTCAGATACCACGTGGAATATGGCAATGCAATGCTACGGGGCAAAAAAACAAGCGGTTGCAAATTCAGGTCCCCCAACAGACTGTTCGCCTCAAATACGTTTCGAGCCGGAGGTCTTAACCCATCCGGAGTAGACGCCGTGTCCGGCTTGTTCGCGGACCCGGCACTAACATGCCAGATGAGGTCCATGCGCTTCATCTCATTGGCCTCTTGACCGGCGCTGAGTTTTTTTCAAGTAGTCAAAAGCCGTGCCGAGGCATATGGAGCCCACCGAGTTTCCACATTTACACCGAAGGGGATCCGCTCAGAGAAGATTCGAAGAGACTTCGAGGTTTCTAAATCTTCGATGAAAAATTATGCTGTATCCTTGTGGATCGACTGATGGTGGGTGCTGGGTTACGTCAGGGAAGATAAGAGTTTTACCCCTTATATAAACTCGTAGCCAGTTTTCAAAGTCTTTGACAGTAAAACATCCAGTAAATAATATACTACAAATAAAAGCAACAATGGCTCTCAAGTTCAACGTCTTCCGCGGTTCCTCTGAGGGAAAGATCTTTTCCGACAGCGTTGAGCGCGATCTTCAGCCCCACGAGGTCTTTATCGAGACGACGCATTCTGGCGTCTGTGGAACGGATAAGCTCTACCAGCCGAGCGGCATTGCGCTAGGCCACGAGGGAATTGGTGTTGTTCGTGAGGTTGGCTCTGGGGTCAACACTGTCAAGGTTGGCGATAGAGTTGGATTTGGGTATACGCATGAGATTTGCGGCAGCTGTGATAACTGCTGCAGAGGTAAGGCTCCAACTCAAGATGAAGGATCAACACACTGACATAAGTACAGATCTGGATCAGTACTGCAGAGAGAGAAAGATTTATGGCTTTGCCGACACCGACAATGGATCCTTCAGCTACGGTGCCGTCTGGGACGCCAAGTGTGTTGTTCCCATCCCCGACGGCTACGACTCAGCCGACGCCGCTCCTCTCATGTGCGCCGGCTCAACCGTCTGGACCGTTCTCACCAAGTATGGCGTTCGCTGCGACGACCGTGTGGCCGTGATGGGCATCGGAGGTCTTGGCCACTTGGCCATCAAGATTGCCGCCGCCATGGGATGCCAGGTTGTTGTCCTGTCTAGCTCCGAGTCAAAGAGGGAGGAGGCCATGGAGTATGGTGCTGCCGAGTACCATGTTTTCAAGTCTGGAGATGAGGCTCCGGCTGATTTCAAGCCTGTCAAGCACCTGCTTCTGTGCGGCAGCGCAAACGTTGACTACGCCAGGTATGTAAACATTTTTTTCAACCACGAATAACAATCACTAACTTCAACAGCCTGGTTCCTCTTGTGGACACGGATGGCATCATCTACCCCCTCACAGCCAGCCTGGAGGCCACACCAGTCCCCCTGACCCAGTTCTCCCTCAAGGGAATCCGAGTCCAGGGCTCCCTGGTCGGCTCTCGCGACAGTACCCGCAAGCTCCTCGAGTTTGCCGCCCGCAAGAACATTAAGCCCACAATCATGACATATCCTTTGAACGAGGAGGGCATCGAGTCAGCTCTGCATGATCTGAAGGAGGGCAAGGTTAGGTACAGGGCTGTTTTGGTTAAGGAGTAAATTAGTGGCGATGAGGCGTTGAGGTGTGGAATGATGAAGAAAAGCGATGATAGAATTAGAGATGTCATTATGCTAATGCAATATTGAGCCTGATGCCAACACTGTGCTGTGCACGCATTATTCGCCATGAATTTTCATCAGCTCGTGTATGGAATTCTAAATCTGTATTCTCGAGGGCGGCAACGGATGGAAAGCCGGCTAGGCCATCAAGTTTAAATCAAGTCAATTCATCACGACTGCATCAACGCATTTTACTCAACTTCCAGTAGCTAAGATCCCCTTCCTCAGCAGCATGTCATTATCCCTCCACTACTTCTTCTGCTTCTTCTTCTTCCTCTCCTCCTCCTCCAGCTGTGGCCCGCAGGTCGGGCAGTCAGGTCCTTCAACCCAGTCACAGTTGGAGTACTCGTCACTGAAACATCCCTTGCCCTCCAGAAACTTCTTGCACTTATTCCGATTTGTCTCTGTCTTGTGGAGGGTCTTCATGCACCGTCGGCACACCTGCTCGCGCCAGAAGATGACACACATGGTGGCGGTGTGTGGTTTTGAGGGTGAGCTTTGTCCAAGTCTGACGAGCTTTGGTTTTTCGAGGCTGAGATGGTTAGTTGGGATTTTATTGTCGATGGTAGGGTTTCGTTTGTTTACGGAGAGAAAGATGGGACCAAGGTTGGGAGAAACGAGATGATTTATACTTGATTTGATATTGTGATTCAGTCAAGAGTCGAGATGATGATGGACTTTTCACTCTTCATCTGACTCACTAATCTTTGATAGATGAAAGTTTTTATCAGTGAATCAAAGCTCACGCGTCAGAGAGCAATAGACTCGACATGCCATTGTGCCAAGAACAACTTCAAACCTGACAGTGATTGAAAGGGACGAACACTGATATAAAAACTAGAGCCGAGTCTGTGAAACGGCCATTCAGCACGTTTGGTGTGACTCGGTGCCCTGCGGTACATGTCGGTCCCGTGATACTTTGTGTCCCCTTTCTTCAATGATTTGGCCTTGAATAGAAATTGTTTGCTCACTGACACGTTGTTCGTGTCCCAAGTTTGTATCTACACAGACCGTGACTTGCGTACAAACGCAACCAATGGTCAGCTCCCATCCAGATTGTTCTCACCTGATCCGGAGTTCGGGGAGCACACCCGAAAGCCCAGAACGGACCGACCGGCGAATTCCCGTAATCCTAAAAGTACATGGCGATATATGTGATAATTAGACAAATGTCGCCGACTGTCTTCGGTCTATCACGTCACATTTCCGCGCAATTAACAACTCGCCGACATTTATAAGCAGATGACGTCAGGTTCATAAGTATTAGACCATCTTGACAAAGACCTGCCTATAGCTATAAGACGATTATCTTCCCCGCAAAGGGAATCGCTTTTCGGTTGACAACTTCATCTACTATCATATCTGATTGAAATAGTCACTATGGCCTCCAAGTCTTTCTACGCCCTTGTCGCCGGAGTCGGCCCTGGAACCGGTAAGCTGATCATCCCCACTCCACCCGAACATCCCCGCTTATCGCTTTGAGGTCGTGCTACGGCGTTGAGATTCGCGCAAAAGTACCCCGTCGTGCTTCTGGCCCGTCGACCCGAGAGCTACGAAGAAGCTGTTGCAGATATCAAGAAGGCGGGTGGTCAGGCGATTGGCGTCACGGCCGACGTTTCCGATCCTACGAATCTCAAGAATGCCCTTGCGTCGATTGACAAGGAGCTTCCTGGAAGTCGACTGGCTGCTGCTGTTTTCAATGTTAACAGTGGCTTTGCCAAGAAGCCTTTCTTGGAGTTGAAGGCTGAGGATATTGATGCTAGTCTTAATGGGAGCGTGTATGTGACTCTCGACAAGTTGGGGGTACTGGGCTGACAGTTCAAAGGCGGGCATTCTTCCACTTTGCCCAAGCTACACTACCTCTCCTCCAAAAGTCTGTTCCTGACTCTGAGTATCCTCCAACCCTGATCATCACAGGAGCAACCGCCTCGGTCAAGGGTTCAGCCCAGTTTGGCTCCTTCGCCGCTGGAAAGTGGGCTCTGCGAGCTCTAGGCCAGTCTCTGGCTCGGGAGTTCCATCCTCAGGGAATCCATGTGGCGCATGCGGTTATCGATGGTGTTATTGATATTCCTCGCACAAAGGATTGGCAGGTTAATGATGGTGCTGAGGATGGCAAGATTAAGCCAGAGGCGGTACGTATTTCTTATCTGTGAGAGAGGCTGAGACTGACTGTTATTAGATTGCCGAGAACTATTGGTATCTTCATACCCAGCATCGATCTGCTTTTACGCATGAGGTTGATATTCGGCCATATGTTGAGAAGTTCTAAGATGAACACGCCACTAAGATTAGCAATGTTGATGGTATAATATGACTATGATGAACTGGCTCGCTCCTTCAGACCTTGTGTAGATTCTTGAAACTTAGCAGCTAATATTTTCGCTCGTGACTCTATCAAGGCTCGATTTCTTCTGGGTGATACTGTAGCCGTGTGAATTAACCCAGTCCTTTGGACATCAAGTCACTGATGCGGACTTCTTCCCCGCTTCGCAAGCCAAGCTTAAGTTGATTACTATTAACGGCATTCAAACCCCGCCTCGCCTTGTGACCTCGGTTGTCAACAACGCCCTAATGGCCGGGTGTCACGACTCCAATCTGAACTACAAAGCCGGCAAACTGCACTTTGCCCGGTTGTTTGCTCATTTCAATCACCCAACAAAGGAAGAACCTTGATTGTCTCATAGGATGCCCTATTACCAAATCTATCACTCATATCCTCTCGACCAGGAGCAGCGACAGTCCATCGCTGCCTCCATCACCGACTTGCACTGCAAGACCTTCACTACGCCCTCGTTCTTTGTCCACGTGCACTTCATCCAAGAAGACTCCAGTGCCGGCAATTACTTCTTGGCCGGCAAACCTCACACAGCTACATCCAACCGCATCGTCGGCATCGTGCGAACGTCCGCTACCCGACCAAGGAGTGCTTTTGATCAACTAGGAGCTCAAATCGAAGACGCATGGTATGAGGCGTTGAAGATAGCTGCACCTGTTGACAAGAAGGAGTGGAGTCAAGAGGACGAAAACAAGCGGTTGATGATGGTGACGTTTGTGCCCATGATTACGATTCGGGAGGGAGGCATGGCTATTCCCGAGGCAGGACAAGAAGGAGGCTGGTTGAAGGGACAGATGCCCTTTTTCGAGGAGATGAGCGGCAAGGGTATCACTGATTTTACGGATTTGATAGAGGAGCTGAAGGAGAGGGATGACTTGAAGAAGCTGCTACAGTAATTGAACGAGAAGAGGGATAATAAAGAGAGTAACCGTGACCAAGAATAAGCAAATGGAATGTTTAGAAAGATGTTGGTAAATATGTTCTCGTGGACTTGGAATCTTTACATAACACCTGGTGCAAGCCTTCAGAGCCAGTTCGGTGCTCGCTGCTCAACGCTGCCAACATCATTGACCAATACACAAGCTCCCGTGCTCCGAATCCAAGAGAGTGAATTTTCGCAAAGGCATGCGAGATGCATGCCGATTGAGCCGCTTACCATCATTACCCTGCCGTGATGCCGCAAAACTGGCATCGGGATAAGCACCGAACCTTGGCTATCTCCGCAGGCTTCGCCACTATGTCCGGAAACACCGGCCTTTTCACCAGTTGGCTAACGCGACCTCGTATTCTCGAGATTCTGATTGGAGCTTTTCGGCCCATCGCCTGTTTTGACTTCCGCACAGCAGTCAAGATGTTTGTAGAACACAAGACTTCGTAGGTAGAGAATCGGATCAAGATTTAGAGGCCGGAGTTATTCGATCTTGTCAAGGACATTGTAGATATTCCCGACCCAGGAAATGGATCGCATCGTCTTTGAATCAAGTATAAGTAACACACCCCGAACGTGTCAATCCATCATTATCATTGACGCTTATATTTACCAACCTTCTATCTGCTCCAAGCTCTATAAACTTCACAAGCTCACTTCAACAATTTAATTTCCTTCATCAAAACTCCCAGTTTCAAAATGCCCAAGGTCCTCATTCTCGGCGCCACAGGCTATCTTGGCAAGAGACTCGCCAACGTCCTTGTCCGCAGCGGCCAGCATCGAGTCTACGGTGTAGCTCGCAACGAAGCCAAAGCTCAATCTCTCGCCGCAGCTGAAGTCATTCCCGTTATTTGCCCCAACCCTGTTGAAGAGCCCGAGCCTTATCTCAACGCTATCCGAGAGCATCACATCGATGTTGTCGTCGATGTCGCTGGGGCCAACCAGGACTCGGCAAAGTTTCTCAACGATGTTCAACAGATCGGTCAAGAACGCTTGAGCAAGTACAAAGCTTCTGGGCTACACACTGGCCCTAAGCTTGGATTTATCTATTGCTCAGGGACATGGGTTCATGGCTCTAGCAAGGAACCAGTCAATGATCTTGATGTTGCTGGACAGAGCGCAAACAACCAACCACCAGCCCTTGTTGCTTGGCGTACGGACTTGGAAAACTCCATCTTGGTTGCTTCAGACACACTCGACGTCGCCATTGTCCGACCAGCTTTGATCTACGGTCGCGAGAGCACCATTTGGACGCCTTTTGTGCTTCCGCTGCTACAGGCCGCTCGGAGTGGAAGCTCGGACACTGTCCAAATTCCCCTACTCGCCAACTCTAAGCCAGGACTTGTTCATGTTGACGATGTTGCGACGGGGTTCAAATGTGCGATTGAAAAGCTGTCTCTCATCAACGGCGGATCTACGTACCCAGTTTTTGATCTAGTCACAAGCCAAGAGAGCATGCAAGGTATCTTTGACGCTCTGGCTGGAGTTTGGAAATTCAAGGGGAAATATGAATTGGTTGGATCAGGGGACAACCTGTTCGCAGAGGCTATGAGCACGACTATGAGGGGATCATCTGATCGGGCAAAGCAGCTTCTTGGTTGGGAACCTACGCGAACGAATGGATTCATTACGGATATGGATGTGTATGCTGCGGCCTTTGCGTCTCAGCATTAGAGGCATCCGAGATTGGGGGGATGACGGTAGATGTAACAAATCAATTGTATGCTCATGTTCCTGAACTCCCTGCTCGTTTATGTTTGTCTGTTTTGAATCGCCATCCATCGCGGTTATCTGACCATTGCCATTTTAACCATCTTGCCTAGACTTCTACGTGCGTGTCTATAACATCTCCGCCCCTAACGTCTCAAGACCTTCTCTCATGTACCTAAACCTCACCCCCGATAGCATACTTCAAGATTAACCCACTCACGCCCAGCAACGCCCCTGCTGCCGGAAGCCCAATCTGACTCACCAGACTAAACGGAACAAGCCACTTTGTCTCGGCCGGTAGTTGAGCGGCATGGGCCAGATACCAAGGGGCTGTCAGAGTCATCCAGGTCGTAACCCAAACGTAGCCCACGAGTCTATGCCACAGGGGGACCTTGACATCCTTCTTCCTTGTGTCAACGCCAGTGATGCGGCGGCATAGATCTTGAACTGCGTCCTCCAACATGATGGCTAAAGCCATGGAGCCAAAAAAGGCGAGCGTGGGTGCTTTGGATGGGGGCTTGTAGGAAAACAGATCGATGGTGAGATGCATCGCGCCAGAAGCCAAGAACACGATGAGAATATTCAGGTAGCGCTCTATGAATGAAGGCCGTGAAAGACCTAGTAGGTCTCGGCATATATAGTTGCTGAGTGATTTCATAGGCCATAGGCAGTCCTGATGCCAAAAGGTGCTGCCATCTTGTAAGTCGGCGCATATCACAGCAGAGGGGAGTCTTACTTCCAGAAGCCGCGGATGGTGTATGCATCCCACATGCTTCCAAACAGAGGCGGCCATTGATCAGTAGAGGTGATTCCGAGGAGGACGGAGAGAATAGAGAAGCCTCGGTAGGGGATGTCGATGGACACTCGAGCCGGTGCAAGTCCCGCCACAGGACCAACAGCGACACGTCCTCCCCATTGCTCAGCAGTGGCATTGAGGTAGTTGAACTCTATACCAGGACCAAAGAGTCTCTGGGCATCCTCTGGCGGTGTCTCCAAGGAGGACATGTAGATGATGTCGAGGAGGAGGTATTGCCATGCCATGATGAGGACCTGTCGTGTGATGTACGCGCTGCGACTCGGCTTTGACCCTTTGTAGTAGCGTGGAAACTTGTTGAGGCGTTTGACCTCCCACGGATTCCCAACGTTTCGCAGATTGAACAAGAGACGCATCGTGACATAAAACCTGTCGATAAACCCATCAGAATGTCGAAAAATGTTGCCCTTCACCAAGTCATCAGAGTCAAGCTTCCTAATGATCAAACAATTGCAACACTGGATCAAGACGAGCACAACCCAGCCCATGATGACGCCGTTGATGACAAAGCTCGTGCCCGTGTCTGCTATCATTTCAAAGAGTCGCTTGCCGATCGCGACTACGACGACGGGCCAGATGTAGCGCGGTGTCGAGTTGATGCCTGACTTTGGAGTCGCGAGGATGATGGACGCGGTAGGGATACATGCGCCGAGCAGTAAAAACGCGCCCTTGATGAGATTGATGGGCACTGAGCCCTGATTGACCGACTCCATGATATCGAGGTGGTGATGTTGAGTTGGGCAAGAATGGTGAGATGAGCATTTTAATCAAAATTTCGGACAAGGCAGGCATGTCGCACAGCTGCGGGTCTGCAATATGCCAGATAGCTAATTAGAAGCCCTCTAGCAGTAGTACGACCGCTAGATGGCTGATTATTACGTGTCTCATTCGCGTTTGATAGCGAGGTGGCTTAGTGCTCACTAGGTGCGCACGCCCAGCCTCGTCTTACATGCGGCGAGGTTTGCTTTTTTTGTGCGGGAAGTGATTGGTCTGAAGTCCGAAGGCGACAATTTGAATACGGTGTACAGTATAACTATGCAGATACATTGAGGTATACCAAGGATTGTTACAATAGACATCTAAATTACAGCTTTGACTTTTCAGCCTTGACCTCTTGGTTCAGAGCCAAATCAGTCAAAATCTCTTCACTCCCACCCCCAACAACCATGACCCTAACATCCCGACTAATCTGCTCAATCCTGGCCCCCCTCCCATTCTTGGAATACCCAAGTCCACCCATAACCTGCTGACTCTCCCTATTCACCTTCTCCAGCGTCTGTCCCGCCAACACCTTTAAATTCGCAAACTGACCACCAAGCTTTGCGTTGGGGTTCGTCTTGGAGATGTAGACGAGCTGCTCCATCCACGAGTGCGTGGATTCAATGTGACGCGCCATGGTGCTGAATTTGGCCCGGATGACTTGGTTTTGGATTAGGGGTTTTCCAAAGGTTTCGCGGTTGAGGGCGTGTTTGTAGGCGTCGTGGAGGCAGACGCGGGCCATGCGGAGGGCGGTGCAGGCGAGCCAGAGACGTTCGTGGTTGAAGTCTGCATGGTCAGGATATGAGAAGAAGAGTTGTTGGTAGGTACTCACTGTTCATGATGATTGGGAAGCCCTTGTTCTCCTCGCCTAGAAGGTTGGACACGGGGACCTCTACATTGTCAAACTCGATGTAGGTGGATCCTATTAACCATTAGACATGCTTTACAATGGATATGCGTCATGTACTCACCACTGGCTTCGACACCAGAATTCTGAATCTTCTTGCATGTAACACCAGGAGCCTTGAGAGGAACGATCAACGCGGAGATACCAAAAGTACCATCTCCTCCAGTCCTGACAGCTGCAGTACAGTAATCCGCAAAGATGCCATTGGTAATCCACTTCTTTGCGCCGTTGACAATGTACTTGTCTCCTCTCCGTTCAGCCGTAGTTGTGAGTCCAGCGACATCAGAACCAGCTATTGAGTATCAGCCACTGCCGTATACCAGATCTCAGGGTCTTACCATCTGGTTCTGTTACGGCTAGACAGAATCTCGTCTTTCCAGAGAGGACATCAGGAAGGAATCGTCGCTTTTGCTCTGGATTGCCGAATTGGATGACGGGTGGAAGACCGATCGAGTTGCCGCATCCAAGAGCCCAGACAATTCCGAGGTATCCACACCTTGCGAGTTCATCAATCACGACAAGGTCGTGAAACGCGTCCCATTCGTGAGGGGGAATGTCACCAGGGAGTCTCTGGCCTTGTAGCTGATCAAATGCTACTGGGTAGGCAGCCACGGCGGTGTATCCAAGCTTTGCATGTCGTTGTTGGACCTGAAAGAAATGAGCAAGCTGAGAAGAGCAATGGGAAGAGGTGAAATACTTCTTGTGGTACGGCGCCTTTCCTCTCCCATTCATCACAGAATGGTGCGATATGCTCGTCGACATACGCTCGTACCTCCTTCTGCAAGCGCCTGTGAGATTCACCGTAGTAAGGACTTTCGCCTCTAGTCAGCCAGAGAGGGTCTGCAAAAGGAATGCCGGTCATTTTTGCGGTTGAAGTAGTTTAGTGAGAAGCGTTAGGGTACTTTGAGAGTGTGCAGCCAAGTAAAATGCTGCCTCATGAGTATATATACAATATCAATCCAAGACTCTCACGATATTAACCTCGGGAACCGTAAGATTGTCCACATTATAAAACTCTCGGAAAGCGTGCGGTCCGTGGATACGGTCCGTACATGGTCTCCCGAGGTATGTAAATAGAATCAACTGGCCACAGTTTCAAGAACAACGTTTGGACTTGTGAAGCTATCAACAGCCTTCTATTGTCCATATTCCAATCTCATTGACCACGAGTTCTTCATCCTGAATTCAATGAGCGTTATCTCGTCGCATCCGTCTGTGATGCTTCATTGGTCCGAAGCTGTCGGTCCGGCTCGATCAAAGGGCCCACTTCTCGGTCCGGGGCCGGAGAGCAACAACCGGGATTACATGGCAATGACGTCGTAGGAAACGGGAGTTTACCTCGAGAAAATGAATAGACGAAAAGCGCCAGGCTAGATTAGGTATCTGATCTTGGTCAAAGGGCTCCGAGCAACTCAACGGAAATAACACAGCCGTAACACAACTAAAGCTTACACTCAAGCTTCAATAACATAACTATCCAGTAAGGTTTATAACCGTGGGGAGATGAGGCCGCGATAGCCTTAACAAGGCTTCTTCTGGGATGGATAAAAGGGAGCATCTCTACCCTCGTACTAGGTCAAATGCCAAGAACAGGAGGCAACCAACATCCGTTGTGTTATTATCGCTGATGTGTTGTTATGTTGTATGAGAGCAAGTATGCTATTTACCTCCCCGGCTTCATACACCTCCTTATAAACGAGTCAATGGTTCCTGAGTCCCTACGAAAAGTAACTGATTCCTTGCCTCACTCGTCGGCGACGCAGCCATGTAGTCGCCACCTGGAATCCATTTACTCGGTGATGGTAGATTTGATAAGAATGACACATTCCCGGGAGAATTTCCAGGCACTTCCCTAGCCAGCATCCCGTAGTCGACGAGGGACCAGAGGGTATTTTCTGCAATGCCGTCTAATTCGTCGGCGAGACAGGCTGCGTTGAAGAGGTGGGCGTAGGACTCGGAGTGGGCGTCGAATTCTCGGAGTTTGGTCAACTGGAACAAGTCAGTATATGTGTTGATGGATCACAAAAGGGGACAAACCATGTTGGGAACCATAGGCCACAAAACACCCAGTCTCTCCAACACCTCTATGCACCGTTGATAATACCTCTGGCTGTCATACTGATCAACATCAACACCCTGATGCTGCGCCCCAAAAGCCAGAGAATGAATCCCCGCCGCGATGGAAGCACAGTACGTGTAAAACGAAGACTCCATCGGTACAACCCCAGTAGTTCCCGCCAAGAGCAGATCCGTGAGTTTCCTCGCGTTTTCTTGCGCTGCGTGGAACGCGTTGGATGTGAAACTTTTCGGAACCCTTGCTGCTATGGGACGTAGGCGGAGACGGATTAGGAATGGGTGGTTTAGGAGACAGTAGCAGAGATGGAAGAGAGCGTGTGAGAAGACGAGGTGGCCGACTTGTTTTTCGTCAATGTTGGTGTCTGCTTGAGGTCCGTTTTGAACAAGATCTAGAATCGGTTGATCGTGGTTCTTGAGGTAGGATTCGAGGAGTAGCAGTGAAGCATTCGTCAGGGCAAAGTCGGATTGGGGATCCAACGGCGTGAGCATTTCACCTGCACTTCTTCCATGGGCGTATTTCGTACAGCGTCCAAAGATGGACGTAGCCACAACAGCTAATCCAAACGGACTCGGAGGATTCGCAAGAGGAACATCCCAGCTGAGGACCTGACGCAGCGTAGGCACATTCTCACCATCTTCACCTCTATCTTGGAAGACGTCTTCGTTGCAGGGGAGGTGAAGAGTGCAGTCGTCATCGGCGACTGCTGCGGGTCTTGAACGGGCGCACGAGATTAGCTTGTCGACAAGGTAGATGGACCAGAATGTTCGTCTTCGTTCTTCACGTTCTGTTGGGGGAAGGAAGAATGACGGCTCGGACATGAGGTCGACATCTTGGGATAGACGGATTGCTAGGCCGAGACGTAGCCAGCCTGAACTGATTCTTGCAGCTGGAGATATCGTCAGCTAAGGTCATGGTGTTGTGGGGGATGGATGTACCCGTGTAATCGACGATTGCCAGTAGAGTAACAGTCTGAATAACAGACAAGTCGAGGTTATTATCAACACTCAAATGATCCTCTATCACGCACAGCCACGACTGCCGAGAATACGCATCCGAAGCTTGCTGAACCTTGCCCACGAAATAAGGCTGATCCGAGAACCTTACCGCATACGCAAGAACAGCAAACAGCAGACATCTCGGTATCGACATGGTTGAAAGACTCGCGTAGAAAGACGTGCGGTGGAAGAATGAGTATGGCTGGTTATGGACGCGGGCAAAGTAGGTGTCCACGAGGGATTGGACTACCTCTGGAGGTGGGAGTCCATCAAATGAGCTGGTTTGGTCAGTCCCTGATGTTACTATGCAGGTAGTTATCTTACAAGCTGTCCAAAACAGAATTCTGTACTATTGAGTCGAGATTCAAGTCTGGCTGATCTTGGTTATGATGTAGTGATGGCATGCGTCGAGGCGTCGAGCTGAACGCCGAGGAGGGTGATGTCTGGCTGAGAATAGAGTCAGCCGATACATTCAAGGAGATATCCAAATTCCCTCAAATAAAGAATCGTAGAATAAAGGAAACTCCTTCCAGGCATCCTTACACATGAGCGTCAAAGTTGCCTTGACTGAGCCTACTCAACGCCGACTCAAGCGATGAGATACGCTCCAACAACTGACTCTATCACACAGTTAGCATTAAAACTCTCGCATGCACATTCAAACATACACTTATCGTAGCATTAGAAACCCTAGGCACTGTATGGCCCGTCTCACCAGCCGTGACAGAGTACGGCTCATAGACGCAGCTCCGTCGGCTCTGTCGGCAGTGCGTGCACACCGGGCGCTCACCGGAGCACTTGACCTTGCGTCGCCTGCGCACATGTTAGATGTATGTATGTAACAGTGTCCGTGTATGACATTTACTAACCTGCAATTGGCACATGCTTGACGAATTCGCTTTATCACGCCCGCATTCGTGGGCCGCGTGTCGTGTGTCTCCATGCCGAGCGGACCGAGGTGAGGGGAAGGGCGTAGGGCGTAGAGGTAGGGGGTTCAAAGTAGGGAAACGAAACGTAAGATTCGAGTTGAACAGGAATAAGGCGAAATCACGGGACCTCCAACTCCCGAGGCATCAATGGTCGGCTTTGGCTTGTTTGACAAGTTTGGGTTCAGTTTGGCAAAGAGGGAGGAGAGAGAAGAATCCGGGGAAATCCTGGGGTCGAGCAAATCTCCCCGCAGCCAGGAAACATGGATATTTCACGAGCCAGACTAAACTACTTCCTAAACCGTACTAGTTCCTCTATTCTCTGTCGGAAGCTGATCCAATGAAATGGTCCGTCTTTCCGTTCATGCGTGTGTCCTCCTCTAGAGCTTGCTGCGCGTGCGTGGTGCGTCCCAATCTACTGCTCGTCCTGCTTGGAACTCGCTGACACCAAAGTGACCAGGCGCGGATGGCTTCATCATCTCATTGAAGAGCGTCTTGATGGTGTCGGCCTGCTCTGGGTGTCCTCCGTGGGCCCAGGCTGACGCGATCAATTCCTTGGACATTCGGAGAGCTTCAGGCGAGACAGACCGCAGTTTGACCAGCCAGGAATCCAGGGCCTCGTTTAACTTGCACTGATCCTCCACGACACTCATGACTACTCCCTTGGCGTGCAACTCTGATGGAGTAACGGGCCTTGCTGTCAAGATTGCCTCCCGAGCAAAAGGTACACCCCATTCCCGAATCACGTACTTGGAGATTGTCGCAGGACAAAGACCCAACTTGGCTTCACTCAATGTGACCTTGGCGCCTTTGACACAGAGTCGAAGATCGCAAGCAAATGCCAGACCGACTCCACCTCCAAATGCCGGCCCGTTGAGAGCGGCGATTGTCACCTTGGGGCTCTTGTCAATCGTGTCGAAAAGACGCTCGAGTCTGTTGAACTGCGCCTGGGCGACATCGTCATTCCCGCCGACGGGAGTGCTCTTGCTAAGATCCATACCCGTACAGAAGAACTTGCCACTGCCTGTAAGCGCGATGCGATTGACGCTCCTGTCGCTAGCAACGTCTCGGAAGATAGAGGTCAGGTCTTCGATCATAGCGGTGGTCAGGGCGTTGCCGTTGCGCGGTCGGTTCATGGTGATTCTCAGGTTCGCTCCCGATTGATCGATGATGAGACCGTCTGTTTCTTTGACGCGCTCCCAGGTCAACGGTCCGTGGGTCTTCTCTCGCGGTTTCTTCACGCGTCGCTCCTTGGACGACAAGGCAGCGCCGACGCGACTTGAAGTTGGCTGCGACAACTTGTCCGAGATCCAAGCCCCGACCGCTGCGAGTTTGGAGAGATTGACTCCCGTATGAACACCAGCTCGGTCAAACATGTAGACCAAGTCCTCGGTAGAAGCATTGCCTTTGGCCCCGGGCGCAAAGGGACATCCACCCAGGCCAGCAACACTGCTATCAAACACCCTAACCCCCCATGTATAAGCCTCCCAAACGTTGGCGAGAGCTTGTCCATATGTATCGTGGAAGTGACCAGCTATCCGATCGAGGGGGATGTCGTTTGTCTTGAGGAGATGAAGGAGGTTGCGCACGTCTTTGGGGGATCCGACTCCCAGGGTGTCACCGAGACTGACTTCGTAGCAGCCCATGTCGAGGAGGGTCTGTACGACCTTGAGAACGGCGGCCGGAGGAGTCCGTCCATCGAAGGGGTCTTCAAAGATGCAAGATACATAGCTGAAGCGGCGAGTTAGTGGCCGAATTGATAGAGCAAGTGTAGATACTCACCCGCGAACCTTGCAGTCAAACTTCTTGGCTTCTTCACAGACGAGACGTGCTCTGGCGATGCCTTGGTCCACGGTACAATTGATGTTTGCCCTGCTGAAGCCTTCCGATGCGCTCACAAACACAGCGACTTCTTTAACACCCAGTTGACGAGCAATATCGAGGCCCTTTCTGTTTGGAACCAAAACCGGGAGGCGTAGCGATGCATCTCCAAGAAGCGCCTGCACCGGTGAACTCGACAAGACGGCGCGACAATCTTGTAGCTGGGGAACAGCCTTGGGCGACACGATGGATGTAACTTCTATCGTCTCGAGTCCAGCATCGTAAAGTCTGCGCAGCAGCTCTATCTTGACATCTGTCGGGACTTGCTGCGAGATGTTTTGCAGGCCATCTCTGGCGCCGACTTCGACGATGCGGACGTGTGTAGTCATGATCAAAGATGAATGGATGAGATGCGCATGACAGCAGGTTCCAGAATTGTTAGAATAAATGAATGGAGCTGTTCCCTCGCTCTTTCCGTGGATGCGATTTCCTCGCGGTCCGCATTCAAGATCCGTCGAGAACCGAGATTCCCGTCGCGACCGGACCGATCCCCGCGGGGACCTTCCAGGGCATTAGTTACCCCGTCGGTCGCTGCCTTTGACAGGCATTTGAACCGAGGTATATTCTTCCATCTTTTTGTGCTTCTTTTCATCACAAAGACATCTTTGTTCAATTTTTAGCAATTTACTGTCGCAGCAGTGGCATTTCTGATTGACATCTTCCCGTTGTTGATGGAGTCGCTCCGCCTCGGTCCGAACCCCGAACAGCATCTTTATTTACACCCGTAATCCAGCTGGACATTGTTCTTCATCTTTAAATTACTCGATTCGGACTCTGAAGAGTTGCTTCAGTTCAATCATCGGCAACATGGCTTCCACACATCAATACCCAGTCGAGCGCTCCAAGGTGTCGCTTCGAGACCAAGCTCACAAGGACAATCTCGCAAACTGGGAGCCCATACTAGAAAAGTATGAGGATGCGCTACAACAGGTATCTAGCGAAGGTACAATTGCCTCGCTTGAGAGGCATCAGACTAGAGGCCAGCTCCTTCGTAAGTCCCAGCAGCACATGTTTTGGGGGGTGCACTAACCGGCTTCCAGCAAGAGATCGCATCGCTTTGCTTCTTGATCAAGACTCTCCATTCCTAGAGCTCTGTCCGTTTGCCGGCTTTGGGAATGCCAACTCGACGCCTTCTGCCAACATTATTGCTGGTATCGGCACAGTGAGGTAGGTCGACACTAGCATTCTTGTAGGAGTTCGTGTTGACGATGAATAGCGGAAAGATATGTCTTCTCATGTCGCATATACCCACACAGAGCGGCGGAGCTTGGAACGAGATGACTGGTGAGTGCACTATCGCTCAAGTCTACACATTCACTAACAAGTGGCAGTTGTCAAGGTGAACCGCATCTTGGAGATAGCCTCTGAGAACGACCTCCCCCTCATCTCCCTCGTCCAGTCTGTAAGTCTCAACCCCTCACACAACCTCCTCAACATCAACTCACCCTCCAAGGCCGGTGTCTTTCTCCCACAGCAGTTCCGAGTCTTCCACAGAGGTGGCCAGCTCTTCTACGACCTCGCCAACCGCTCATTCCAAGGAAAGCCCTCATGCGCCATCGTCTTTGGGTCTTCAACTGCTGGTGGAGCATATCACCCTGCTCTATCCGACTATAGTATCTTTGTGGAGAATCAAGCTCAAGTCTTTCTTGGTGGTCCACCGCTGGTCAAGATGGCTACTGGAGAAGAGGTCGAGGCGGAGGAGTTGGGCGGTGCTAATGTTCATGGGTCAAAGACTGGACTTGCCGATCAAGTCGCGACAGACGAGTGAGTCTAATGTCCCACTCTGAGTGAGTGATTGAAGCTGACAGGTACAGGTTCGATGCCATTCACAAAGCTAGGGATTGGGTTGCCTCTCTCAAGATCAAGCAGCGATTCCTCAAGACCAACGGTGAAATTTCGAATCCTCTTCCTCCACGGTATCCCATCGACGATATCCTTTCCTTGGTAAACCCCGACATTCGAAAGGCGTTTGATATGAAGGAGGTGGTGTTGAGACTTGTTGATGATTCGAGGCTGGCCGTCTTCAAGCCCAAGTATGGAGTCAACATTTTGACTACGTGGGCGCACATCATGGGTAAGCCGACGAGTGCTAATGCAAGAGCATGACTGACGAGGCGTTTAGGCTTTCGAGTGGGAATTGTGGCCAACCAGATATCCGTCATCAACCCCGATGAAGCTCTCAAAGCCGCCCAGTTTATCCGGCTCTGCAACCAAGAGTAAGTCATGTCATTACACCCCTCTCCCTGAAACTACTGACACTTCCCCAGGGCTACGCCCATCATCTTCCTTCACAACGTCACAGGCTTCATGGTAGGCACCAAAGCCGAGCACTCCGGCATCATCAAGGCTGGAGCGCAGCTCGTCTCTGCAGTTTCGTGCTCTCAAGTTCCTCACATCTCCATTATCATGGGGGCCTCCTACGGCGCTGGCAACTACGCCATGTGTGGCCGAGCCTACAAGCCTCGGTTCATCTTTACTTGGCCGACGGGCAAGTGCAGTGTCATGGGACCTGATCAGCTTGCCGGTGTCATGGAGCAGATCCAGTCGAAGAAGGCTCGGCCTGAGGGAGAAAAGGATTCAGCAGACAAGGTTCAGGAGAAGACGGCGCAGTTTAAGCGCCAGGTTCAGAGAGATGCTGAGAGCTACTCTACAAGCAGTATGCTTATTGATGACGGAATCATTGATCCCAGAGATACGAGGGAAGTGCTGGGTATGTGCTTGGAGATTGTTTCAGGAAACGACAAGTCTGCTGGTCAAGGGTTCAGAGCTCTTGCGAGAATATAGTCGGCATGGTGCTGCTGATCGTGTAAGCTACTAAATCAGGATAGAAGTTGGGTATGGCGTGGATAAATAGATGGCATATTATTATAACCAACAAATCGCAACCTGTGCCCGTCATACAAATCCAAACAATTCTATCCCATATTATACAAATCACATAAAGTACAAATCATCTTACACCCTCCTTTTGCTAGTTATTACTTCAAACTCCTTATCCGAAGTCTTTTCCAACTCCTTATTGACCCACCAAGCAATACTCGAAGCAGCCTCTTGAGGGCTCTCCAGATGAAGTTGAAAGAACCCCTGCAGCATAGAAGGCGTAAACGTATCTTCGGGTATCGCGCTGGCGAATTGCTTTGCCAGCGCGCGAATCTCTTGCATGTCTAGATGTGACGTGCAGCCTAGGTCGGGGGAGAACATGCGGATAAACATTTCTTCTGCTGACTTTTGGCTTATGTTTCCGAGGAGCACTTTCATGTCGACTCGGCCGGGTCTTATTAGTGCGCTGTCGAGCTGGTCTGGTCGATTTGTTGTCATTATGACGATGCGGCCCTCTTGTGACCCTACTCCGTCGAGGACGTTCAGGAGGCCGGATAGAGTGCAGTTTGGCGCGTGGTTTCCGTCTTGGTTGTTCTTTTCGTTGTTTGACCGGTCTACCCATACGGCGTCAATGTCTTCGAGTAGAACGACGCAACGTGGGGGAATCTCTTGGAACATTTGTTCCAAGTCGGCATCTGTGGCGACGCTTGGGATCTTGACTTCATACAAGTCAAGACCAAACTCGCCGGCAATGGCAACAGACAGTGATGACTTTCCAGTTCCAGGAGGACCGTAGAAGAGATAACCCCTCCGGTAAGGCATACTGCGGCTCTGATACCGCTTCTGGGTCTTGGGGTCGAGGTAGTTTCTGATGTCGACAAGGAGATCCTGCTTAATCTCGTTGTCAAAGTGAACCGTGTCGAGATGTCGAATTGGTTTCCGGGCTTTGGGCTTCCAGGCAAGACCATAGCGATCCCGGGAGTAGATGATGACAAAGAATTGTGTTTGTCTGTCGGAATATTCGCGACAGGTTTCGATAAATGTCTTGATGGGTTCTGCTGACCAACCGAAGCTGCTCACTGTGATTTCCTCGCCTCCGATGCCGTCGTAACTGGGATCAGATAAAGATGCAGAAAAATCATCAATTCTGCGGGTAATCAGAAAAAGACCTCTGCCGTACCAAATCCATCTCGTGTTCCAATGAGGACAATACTGAACCGAATGTCGCGTCTTTTTCAGCGCAGCAGCCCTATCACCATTCGAACGTCCGATGTCGGTGCGTCCAGTAAAAGATCGATAATGCCGACCCCTATGATCCATGATCCATTTAACGACGCTCCGATTAAGAGGATCACCCCCTGGAATTGTGACAGAGGCCAGGAAGAAGCGACGGATGTAACCGTATGCCTCGCGCCAGATGCGCTGCAGGAAGCGCCAGGCCGTGGGTACGGTTCCTGCAATGGCGATAAGCGACCCGATCTGCGTGATGTCGAGCTCCGACCAGCGCGAGCAGACATCGCTCATGACGCCTACGCCGTGGGACCAGGGGTCGAGGAGGTGCTGGCCTGCAGAGGGGCCGAGATGGAAAGACATTTCGGCTCAATTACGCCCAGCAGGCGTCGACAGCCTGGGGGATTGTTGATTGTTGGCCAGATTTGAGGCCAGCGACCATTAAAGATGCACCGCGATGCAGCAACAGGGGAACAAAAGCCACTGGAGCAAGTGGAAATGGAAGAAACCAACCAATTACATGAGCGAAAGAATGACAAGAAGGGCAACCATTTTAGGTGAACAGCACAGATTGATAATAACAATCGACGTGTCAAGCTGTCAAAGGGAGAAGATCTGGGGAAAAAGAGTTTTTTCGCTCTGGGAACTGCGCCACAGAAGAAGCCACATTGTTAGAGCTTTGTATGATGGGTTTGTAAGGGACACTAACACGGGGATCTCGGCTGTGATGTCAGACGGAAATGAGGGTGGAGACGGACTTTCTTTTGCGTACCCGGGACTTGATTTCTCATCTTCCGGGAATAGGGGCAAGGCTCCTTTTTATTGATTACAAATAGGCACAGGGTGAGGGCACAAAGTTGTCGTGATTCGTGACCGTTTTGACATTCACGTTGGCATTGTTGTTGAGGATGAAATACAGCAGAGTGTGATTGTAATCGATGGATTAGTCCCAAGGCGACCACCCCAGTTCGGCAGCAACCAGATATTTAATCAGTGCATTTTCTCTTGTCGATGAATGACTTCTGATTGGATGTCGCTGCAATTAGTAGCACGGGTTTTCTCTCGATATTGTTAACAAACATTTAAACCCTACCCGGAACCTGCAGTTTTCCTCAGCAATCTGAGCCCAAGCCCTTCTCGCTCTTCACTCCGGGATCGGCCAAAGCTGCCTAGCGAATATCTTTGACATGAAAAATTGATTAGAGTCTTGTCTAGGTATATTGGTCCAATCGTCCACAGCTGTGTTCTTAGCAGATGTAGTCATCTTAAGCTCAAGCGTCTTCCTTCGCGTTCAGCATCTTCCACTGCTTTCCAGCACCAACATCCTCATCTTCATGTCCCTTCATTTCCTTCACCCACTCGAAATCCCCTCGCTTTATATACATGAGAACAAGATCCTAATTTATTCATGTTAGCGTGGCAACTCTATAGTCCCAGTTGTTGAACGTACCCTTCCTAGAGTGAGGTTTAAGGCTCCCTCAAAGTAAATCGGCTTGTACTCTTCCATTCGTGTTCTGTTCTTGATCAGGCTGACGATGTTGCTTGTCACAACTTCGGACTGCATCAAGGCTGCACGGCCTTGTTTGGCTCCTCCAGACTGGGCCACGTCACCGATGGCGAAAATGTTTCCCTTGGATGATGGGAGGCGGTCAACTTGGAGAGTTGGCTTGACGAGTATTTCGCCAGTCGAGGCGATACTCTTGGGAGAATACGTAGCCAGAAGATCAGATCGAGGTCGCAGGCCAGTGCATGGAATCTATAATTCTCAATCAGTACGCATCCCTCAGCACGATAACATGACATATGCGTCGACGTACAATCAGGTCCCAGATCCTCTTCTCGCCGTTCGAAAGTGCAATTTGTGTCTCCCCTACAGCTTGACCAGACTGTGCGGGCAACGCCGGTCGTTCTTTCAGCAGCACCTCAATGTTCTTGGCGCGGAGAGCAGAAAGGACAAGCTCATGTAGCTTTGCTCCGAATCTTGGCAGAAGCTGGTCTCTCGAATGTATGAGCGTCAACTGCTTATCGGGATACTTCTCTCTGATCTCCGTTATCAACTCAACACCCACTGCACCTCCGCCAACAACCGCGATGCGTTCGGCTTTGCTGATTCGTTGTTGGAATCCCTGTAGTTCCGTGATGCATCCTTCTCGATCACGCGACTTGAGACGCGCGGGTGGTGGCTGAGCGGCTCCGGTGGCGATTACCAGATAATCGTAGCTCAACCGATTACCACTGGCCATTTCGATATCTGTTTCCGTAACTTCGAGAGCCTCGTCACAAACACGTTGGAAGATGCCCTCCGGCGCACCATCAGCGATGTTATCGTAGGGAATAAATGCCTTGGACTCTCGCCCCGAAAAGACCGAGTTTCTGGGAAACGCAAATGCATGGTTAAAGTGAGATTGTTTCTCAAGAAGAACAACTCGATACCCGGAAGGAAGTGTGTTGGCAAGTCGTTGTACAAGATAGGATCCTGCAAAGGAACCCCCCACGACTACCACATTGCGCGGGTTTGATGATGCTCGATAGGTGTGTTTGTGGATGACGGATTGTACTCGTTGAATAGCGAATCTGAAGGTGAATGTTGTGATGATCTTGACAAAGCTCAAATAGAGACCCAGCTCCTGGAGGTTCATCTTGACTAGCTGGACAAAGCATGAATACTCACATCAAGACAGATGCCTCCGACGTTCCATGTCATCCTTATAAGCTCTATGCCAAATAACGCGGCTTATAACAAAACATCGGTCTTCAGGGATACAATATGCCGTCTTCGGGGAATTCGCCTGCTCCACAACGGAGATAATCGGTATACGGTTGGCCAGAGCACAGGCTCACCCCGGACTGCGCCAATAACCAACCCTTTTAGCTCCTGTTTGTTTTCGTTATCGAGTGGATGGTCCACGGGCTTTCCACGGACTCGGTGCTAAAAATCGAGACTTGTCCGCCGGGTCAGCATGTTCGGCCGGTCCCCTCGGGCCCGTCATCTCCGGGAAGTGGGGCACTCTCGGAGACAGTCACGCAACATGCCATTCTGGAGTAGTCTTCATTTTGAGAGAGGTGATGCTCCAAAGAAGTACAGACGCAGTTCTATCACGAGGAATTACTCACCAGGGAATAATAGATCGAAGCTAGAATTTCAGGGGTAGCGACGTAGGCATAGAAACATACCTGTCATCGGCATTCAGTACTCTGGGGGCCAGATTTCATGGTGTTGGCAGTTCTGAAAGTGATGGCTTTGATAGTCTCTGAGGCTCTCATTAGTAATGGAGTTGGCAGTGTTTTGAAGCCAATAAATAGGTTTTCGTGGGATGATGATGTAAAAAGTGACCAAGAAGTGGACTTGTCAATTTGGGGAAACGCAGACGCCTAAAGAGACGGCCTTCTCTCCCAACGGCACTTCAATGATTGTGCTTCCTTCTTTTCTCGTGTGTTGCATAATTCCATCAATTCTTCCCCTTCATCAACATTGGTTGCTTCATCCTCTCCGTCGATTAAGACGAAACGGCCCATCCCCGTTCCCTCACACTTGAGATTCATCTCTGTTCATCCTTGGAGGTCCGATTGGAAAAACAGGTAGTCGGTATCCAAATTTTCAAGACCGTTACTGTCCGAAGGACCAGCAATAGACTCATACCCCGAGTCGGCAGACCGTATAGGCTCAAAGTTCCAGGAGTCAAGCTGAAAGTTTTCCAGTTGTGCCTCTGGCACAGAGAAATGCCCTTGATTTTGAACGATTGCCGGCCCAGAAACAGATAGGTTTAAACCTGGGCTAGTGGATGCGTATATCCCACCTGACGGGATAGTGAGACTGTTGTCCCAGATGTTAGTGAGGCGGCCAGGTTCTGGAATCGCGCTCTCTCTAGCTGTATGCTGGAATAAACTATCAGAGGTAGTCTCGTCAAGCGAGAACCGCCATTCAAGCTCCTCGGGGGTTGGCCCGGCTGGGTGCAGGAGAATCGGTTCAGCCATACCTCCAAACTGCGGATCAGGCGAAAGACTCAAAACTGAGCTGGTGGGGGTCTGGTACTCAGGTTTCAACCCGACTCCAGCCATGCTTTGGGGTTGCAGCAGATTATCTTGCAGTAGAGCCGGGCCTGCAGGCTGAGCTTGTGTCCCCTTCTCCATCGGGACTTTTGTGTCCTCCTCGAGATCTTCAAATTTCAGGGTTGGAATCGGGGGCTCGCTATTCGATTGTTTTGGTGCGTCCACCTGCGAGAGAGTCTTTCGCACCGCAGCCTCTACCGCGTTTTGGATCTGCTGTACCAGTTGTTCCTTCGCTGATACCTGGGTTGAACTTGGCAAGGTGTATCCTCCACTCAATTTCCTACCAGCATCTCTTGTTGAGATTTGCTGGTTTGCTACCGCATTGGTTGTGATGTGTTTCATCAACTCTGATCCCGGCGCTATCAACTGCTCTGTAACATTTCCAGGCAGTTTTCGTAAAAACATCTGTCGATAGTAGTCTGGGAACTCAGGAACCTCTGGTTCATAGTCTAAAGCAGCAGCGTTAGTCTTAAGTTGATAGCAACGAATATGAGTATCTTACAAGGACTGGGAATGCCTTGCGCATCTGGGAAAATGATCTTGTATATGGCACGCCACTTTTCCTCTTCATCGAGAGACTTTTGATACATCTTTCTACTTCTTAACTGTCCCTCTTGCTTTTTGTTGATGCCATGTGGTTTTAGAGGTGGCTTCAGTCGACATGGAGTCTCGAGGTGTTCGTCAAGCGCAACATGTGTTTCAAAGTCTTCCATGCAGTCGTGGCATTGAGTATCTGATAACATGTGCCGGCGAAAGATATGTTCCCTATATATAGTTAGCGCTTGGCAGCGTTATGGGACTTGGCTGGTAACTGACTTGACCCTGTGGACACTGGACCAGCCAGGTCCTACGCATGTCCTGGATGCCCTGAATGCCTGCGGATCATTCTTGTAGAATGGGCATGCGAATTTGTTCTTTTCCGATTCTTCTTCCTCATCCTTCCTTCTCTTGCCGCTATTGGGTCTGCCGCCGCCTCTGCCAGAATCGTCAAAGTCGTCGTCGTCTCTCTCGGGCGAGTCTCGTTTTCGTTTTTTGTCCGTTTTCGTTGTCCCATTTGTACCTTCGTCGTAGTGGGAGTTTGGTCTCTGGCTTTTCGATGGCTTTTTCGATGTTTCGCCGTCCGCTGGCGCCCTTGAACTGCTGTCCTCTACTCTTTTGTTCCACTCTGCGTTGTCTTCTGGATCGCTGGAGCTGTCCCCAATTTGTCTGTTAGTGGCACTGAAACCCTTCTCTTTCACTATCGAAGAAGCCCATAGCTTATCTTCTAAACGCACATACCCATCAGACTTGGATAAATAGTTTCTTGTCATCCGATCGCATCCTTTAACACCATCGCCCTGCAAGATATCATGCGCAGCTGCAGAGCCTGTACATGGTCCACGAATAGACGGTTGCTCTCTGCTCTCTTCGACAAATAAAACACATAGCGGGCTGCTAAGGTCTGCTTGACTAGAAGGATTCAACACTTGGAATGGATAGTTAGGGCCTAAGACCGACTTGTTCGCATTCTCGCGTCGCCAATTTGAAGGAGAAGAAACTTCGACAAATGAAATGTTGCCAGAGGGATTTCCTCTGCCACTCCTTTTTTCTAGGTATTTATCCGATCGAACATAGACCAAAGAATCTGGCGAACAACTGTTTTCTGTCATCAAAAGCCCACAACACCAGCGAAGAGCGCGCAGGGTAAACTTGATGGAGAACAAAGAAGAATGTGGGTAAGGCTTGAGAAAGTTGTGTAAGGACCGTAGAAGACTAGTCGGCTTAGAAGGAAAGTGAAGAGAATCGGATTCCCAAATAGGTGTCGATGCAGGAGGGGCCCTCTTTGCAAAGTCTAGACAATCTTCATCTATGCCAAAGGTGCTCAGGCAGAAGTGAGCAGCTCTTGTCAAGATTTTGTGGTCAAAGGATGGCAAGACAGGATCTTCGGTGGATATTGCCACCGGCGGCCTCCAGCTTTCAGACGAGAGCCAGGGAATATTGACAATGTCAGAAACATGCTGGCACGTCTTTCGTATCCTCGTGATGCTGGATAAAAGCTTGTGAAGGCCTGCCGGCGAGAGCGGGGAGCCTTGAACCGACTGTGGCCGGTCGAAAGCAGAGCATGAAGACATGAATGACGTAGCGACGGCGGCTGCTCTCGTGCATGGACTGGCGATGGAACAGATCGTTCTTATGCTATTCAGAGAGGTTGGGGAAAGCTCTGATGAGGGTTTAGCGCCGACAGCCTGGCTGAAAGTGATGATGGTAGAGGAGTGAAGTTGGCGGCGCTGCAGCTGTAGGAATGGAGAAAGTCGTATCAAGCTGTGGCTGTGTGATCCAATAGAGGAAAGCTCAGGCAGCCTACTTTCAGGCCCCAACATCCAAGACAGCGGGGCTTGGCTTTGCCTCAGGCTGGTACAAAAGCATGGTCACGTTTGGTAAAGATTGACTTCCCCAAGCAGCCTTATTTTAGCCCCCTTGTGCTCCCTTTGACGTGCTCGAACAATGAATGTTCTTACATTGGTCTTGTAGGTAAGATCTGGCGTATCTCTTGGTGACGGCTATTTTACCCCTGTCTACCCACCAGCTCAATCAGTGGTCCACACTTCAGTGACACCATCACAGCTCAAGAGACCGGTATTCAAACATTTCAAATGACTGATGCAGCAAAAATATCGCCTAGAAGGAACGTCGATCTGCCTGATATCATTCTCGCCCAGTCGAGAATGGGCGCAACCAGGGACACCCTGGTGGCCTCGAAGTTGAACCCTAGTCTGCTGCAAGCGAGGAATAACAACACGTCAAATCAGCACCCAGCGTATCCAAAGCTTCAGAAACATAATAGAATAGAAGGTATTGAGTGTCTGCCCCGGTGGGTAACCGAGGTAGGTCTGTTTCCTCGGCCAAGCGCATAGGAATACGTGGCAGCGCGCGGTGCCGCACCGTGCAAGCCAAGTGCAAGGCTACCTATCAAAGAAAAGGAAATAACAACCATCTCCAAAACATCTGATTCCTTACTTCCATGCGTGGTATAGTAGTCATGGGGGACCGGGGCCTCAGTCCACGCTCCTGTCAAGGAGCCTTCCACTTCACCCTTCAACAAGGGCGCAGCATGCCGCCCATTGTGGAGTAGGTACACCTTGTGCTGACCAAAAACACACAGATGTGTAGGTAGCTCATGCAATAGTCACTGGATATGACTCTTCAAGTATGCGATAACGGCGTCCTCTTGCTGACCTTTCCCCTCCTACTCGCTCGCAAAGCTGACCTGTCCAGGGTGTGGTTCCACAGCTTCGGCAAATACGCCTTGAATCAAGAATCCGGGGATCTTGGAAACTAAATTCACGTATGTAAGCGGCTATGACCAAGAATGCCGAAGGCTGGCTGCGCCTCTGGTAGGGGATGACGAGGTGATAAATGCTCACGCATGTGGAATCTCGACTCAAGCTTATGTGAAGGTATGACTGCAATCATAAATCTTCTCGCAATATTCATATCAAGAGCAAGTAGATGTAATGTTTTTGGTCCGGTAAGTCCGGGTTTTAAGTCCTGCTTACCTGCTTATTAAAGTTCTGGACGCTTCTGTCGAGCCGTCATCCTCATGGCCGTTTGGGGACGTCTGGGCGGATGTCCGGGACGGCATGGGAATTGGTAAATACCATGTGAAAGACTCCCCTACTTGATTTGGTTCAAATTCATGCTTGAATCATACTGCTTGGATGACATTCGATTTCGGTGATGCTCAAGCAATGGGATCCGTTGACTCCGCATTGATGGCCATCTATCTGAAACAGGAGATCGGTGGTGCCTGGCCAGAGCAATGTGAATCTATTCATGCCTTACCAGTCGGGGGATAGCGGGCGGATGCGTTGCCGGCTAATCAAACGGGCGTGAACTGGGTTCAAACGGGTCATCATGAGGCAGAATGCCGTCAACCGTTCGCCAATCGCCAAGAGTAAGCACGAGCAGATTTTACCTCTTTGAGGTGCTTAGTGGTATTTCTCTATTTATACCTTGATTCCCCAGAGTTTGTAAGCTCGGGGAGATGGCAAGCCAGAAATAGAGTCTGGTGAGATGGCTTGCACAACAACTTCACGTGCGAATTCTGAGGTTGATACAGGAAAACGACCACAAAACCACGGAACGTGTACCTCTTAACATCTTTTAACACTTTCTTTCTACACATTTTCATCATTGGTCTTTCAAGATTCTAACACCACTTCCAGGACAACCCTAAGATGGCCCGAGTCAAACGTCGTCGGTGACGCAAACCCGCTTTGAGGTCTGTTAAGAACCAATCGGCCTGTTCCACTAGACCGTTTTACGTCAGGATCGTTAGGCAGCGATGCAAAGTCCTGCACTAGAGTCCAAGGCAGACCACACCACTCCTCAAGGTGCTGTGCGGCGCACAAAGAGCCCTGGGCGGTCAGGTATGGCCCAGGGCTCCCGGATCGACGGAAGGATGCTAGTTGCATCTGACAGCTCATGGAGAGACAGCCCTGTTTCATCGAGGGATCAGGGATGTTCCCTAGATCAAGCAGTGGACGAAACATTCACTAAATGATCACCCTCTCTCGCCCCCCGTGGACCTGTTCCTCATTCAAGGAATTCCCAACTTCACGAAGGGAATTTTGGGCCGTTAAAAGTTGTGAATGACTCAAGCACAAGAAATGCAGCGAAACTGGACAAGCACACCATGCAGACGGCTGCGCCTTGTGCCAGACTAGCCTTCACCGCAACTTTCATAGCGGTCATGTGCCTTGTTAGCGAAATTTTCGCCAAAATTAGCGTTTCCAGCGATCTCTCTTACACTGATATGCTTTAATACGCTAGCATACGCAGACGAAGCGTTGCTATCGCAACCTGGCCCCCAGGCGATTTGACCTCCTCCAAGGCCAGCCAGGAGCAGCCAGCCCTGTTTAACAATAGCCAGTTACCTGGACCAAGACTGCTCTTTATAAGTACCGTAATGTCCGGTAAAGAACCAATCCGCCTCCCGATTGGGCCAGATAGACCTGGTCATTTTGGGTCTTTCCAAGCCACAGCGCCCACCTGATCATCAACAACTCGATACGCCGCAGCCAGTCGTATTTCTTGTGAAGAGGCCTATTATTTTCTCTTCAGTTATTATGTCGAATAACATTTTAATGAGGTTGGATGACTCTTGAACAAAGAACTCAACACCACAGCCAAGAGTGCCGATCCATCCTTGGATGTTTCTCATGAACAGCACTCCAAACTCTAAGCCACAATGCCACGCGTATCTGTTTCAGATCAAAGGATGTCATCCAATCTCGTCTATAGCCGCCTTCGAAATCGAAAGAGAGTTCCATATCCTTCCATGTGCGCCCTGAACGTTCAGTCGTACAACATGACGACCATCCAAGGGCGTCATTGGAAGTGTTTAAAGCCAAACACACAAGCAAGGCTTAGCATTAACAGACTTCGTGAGGCACGCGTAAGCTGGTTGCGTTTGGGCAATTCTTTGAGGTCTGTCGTACCCCTATTCTATTCTGAGGTTAATTTTCGGTGCTGATGATTAACCAGGCAAGCCGCGATGGTTCGCCACCAACAATAATTGCAAGCCACAAACCGCCCCCCAAGACCATGTCGCAAATCACCTGACAAGGGCTCGCAATGTCTTGAACGACATTGTGGCTGACCACAAGTCAGTAATCTTTTTGTGATACCGAGGCCAAGGACACCCTTGCAACCACTAGTGGCGATGACGTCCCAGTGGCAGCTCAGCTCTCTCGCCTTGCTAGACATCTGTTGGCTGCTGATCGTCAGAAGGCCCCCCACGACTTTTAAACGATCGACATGGCCTCAAAATAATATGAAAGCCCTATCCCACGCCCTACTCAAAGGTGAAGCTGTGCCTTGAACAAGTGTCGAAGCATGCCAGTGACTCAGGCCGCTGAGCCAGACCAAGCCTAACTGACTTAGACTGGCTCTTGGCTCAATAAAACTTAGGCTGCAGTAGCATCAGGTGATATCGTATTTCGTGGGGGCCTCATTAGGCATTGACAACCACAAAGAGTACTGAAGTAGTCCGGCCCATTGGGAGTAAGGACATGGCTTCGTGGCAAGTCCTTGGTGCCCAAGTTGCCATGGCATTCATCAGCTCGTTTGATTGGCCCGGTGTCGACATGCTATTAGGGTCATCTGCAACTTGGCCGTGTTGTGTGGCCGACGGGGCTGATTGGTTCGAAATCTGAACATCACAACTCTTCCGCCGTTCAACAGACTAACAAGGGTTCTATTACAATCCAGTGGAAGTCTGTAGATTTCTTGGTGAATATAAATTATACTTAGCAACTTAATTCACCAATTTTACTTGAATCCTGCAGCTGTAGTCTAGGAGCCAAGGGGTGAAAACTCCTTCAAAGCACAAACATTGTTGACATCTAGAACTAGCGACGTAGCTAAAACTGAAAAGGAAAACAGAGTTTATATTGACTTTGCAAAAGATTTGCTTAATACGCAGCTTCTGGTTAACCTAGCGGTCGCCGAATATCGATAGTAGTGTGGTGGTTCGTATGGACATCAAACTCCTGGTTTCGAAATGATAACCAGATATATGTAAGAAATAGAAAAAATAAAATAATTAGGAAATACATGCCGTTCTCTAGTTATTGATACATCGCCCTTAGGTATAGTCCCATCAGAGTTGCAGTTGTAATAAGCGTTGAGCAACAACTCTGAGAACGGGATCACCTCTTCCGCAACAACGAATACTGTCGAATCAGAAACTCACGATATCTACTGAACTGATCTTCTATGAGTCATAAAAGTGGCGTGTTCAGGGCCGGAGTGACAATGCGCGACTCGTCAGTCAAGAAGGCTTGGCTCGGTCTCCTGAAAGTCCGAGGTGCAGTAATGTGGCCTGTTCCAGACTCATCCTCCACACACATGAAGAGAAATCACAGCCAACTCCCTGATGCCCAAAGCCGAGGCATACGTAAACGGGTTACCTGGCAGTGGCGATTGTGCATCACGGGGTCGCCGAGTATCGGTAATACTCGGTGCCGGGCACTCCGCCTCAAGAAGTGGCGAATAGCAAAGCACAATGCATCTTTCAACTGGATGAAAACACAAACATCTGAATAAGTATCTCCTTAACAATTTCTACATGCACATGCAAGTCGGCCGCCGCGAACAAGTCGGCCGCCGTCGAGGCAGCGACGCAACACGGCCAACGAGGAGAAACGGGGCGACCGTGTCCATCTCGAAGGCCTCCAACGAGGGCCGTTGCCAGAAATTTTGCGCCTGGCCAAACCTGACGTACAGCTTCGAGTATCTCTATGAAGATACATGTAGGCCATTGCGCCGATTATGTAGTTAAAGATTTGAGATAAATTAGGGCAGAGTGTAGCAGCAAGCAGCAATGACCAAGGCTTCTTGCATGCGCTGCAAAAGCGGAATATGAACTCGATGTTTAATCCCAGGTTGATTAATTTAAAATATCTGATTTTGGACAGGTGAACGACATTAAGTCTCTAATCCCACAGTCCCCTCGACAAAGTTATCCAGAAAAGACATGTCCAAGTTTCCAAACTCCCAGTCTATGATAGAGTCCACAGGGAGTTCCTCGGTATTATGTGCCTTGTCTCCATTTTCGTTTACAGGTAAAGGAGGAGATTGAACTAGTGATAGATCTCGCCAAACATCCGCCGTCGTAGTAGCTGGTTGGCTGTCTTTCGCTGCCGTTTGGGTGAGAGTTGTCTGTGGCCCCTTTTCGGAACTTTGGGGCTCGATTCTGATGACGCAGAAATGAGGGATATAGATATCCATTATGGTGTCGTCATCGCTGAGCTTGACTCTGCACCCGAGATCCTCTTCCTTCTTGGGTTCTGTGACCAGGGTGACATTGTACCTGCCACCAGATGCTGCATCTTCCTCGATTGCGAGGAGGTGTCGAAGAAGAGTGACCACCCTTTTTGCGATCGGGTCATCGTTTTGGTGCACCACCTCTTGCATGTAACCCAGGATCTGCTCCAACATGCCACGGTCACTCAATCTCTGGTGTGCCAGAAAGTGAAAGCCGGCATTCTCAGAGCCTCGGTTGCGCTGATCGGTGATGTGTGCCAGACATAGGGCCGCGCTGGAGGTAAAGACGAGCAAGTCTACACCTCGGCAGTAATAGCTGGCAGACCTGAACTCCCGAAAAGGAGCGAATCTGGACAGAATCTCACGACTTGCCGTGACGGCCGTCATCCTATCATACTCGTATCCAGGCTCGACATTCGATCGCAATAGAAACGGTAGATGCACTTGTAGTAAGAGGTGATAGTACATGAAGTGATCGTTGAAACGAAGCGTCTCGCGGATTCTCTCCATGTGGCCGGCAGCAGTGGGTATGGTTGGCGCTACCCAGTATTGGGCGGGCATCGTGGTAGAAGCATCTTGCAAGATCCTTCCAATCTCTTCAGCGCTTCTTTTGTCATACATGTCTGAAAAGTTCCGTCGTAGAATGCGTCCGCATGCAACGGTGCAGAGACGATGCATCCGCTCCCATGGGATGCAGGAATCGAGGGCCTCGGCCTCGGCGTAAGAGTCATCAAACGAGCTCTGAGGTAGACCCAGCATCAAGCAGAGATATCGGTCGAATTGGATGAGGAGAGACCACATATCATCGGGCTTGACGCTGGCACCGTCGAGAGAGGGGGGTTCGACTCCCCGGTTCAGGCCCATTATCTGAGCAATTGCGACTGCTCGACGCGCGGCGAGCCATGAGCGACGGAGATTCCCTGAGTAGTTCTCGTACAGCGCCTCGAGAAGAATGCATTCGAGGCCTTCCAGCGAAGTAACAAGTTCGTCATTACAAGTCACCAAGTTATGGGCCGTTTTGACAAGTCGCGACATGAGTCCGTAATATTTGGTACTGAGGGTGCCAAGCTGTTGTGTAGATGACGCTGGCATGCCCTGAAGAAAGGTCGCCAGTATCAATAGTTTTCGGGCGACCAAGGTTGGATGCGATCCTGAAGGCGGCAGTTGTAGTAATTTCTTTGATGATGGCGGGGAACCGCTTGTTTGAGATAGATGTGTGCACGTAACCGCGCAAATGATAGATGAAGTTGCTATTGGGAGCCGGAGGATGGCATCCAGGTCCTGTGGGCTCGGCCAGGCTGCTAGGAGACCTCGGCGTAGGTGATCGTGATGTGCTGCTGTTGAATGATCTTGGTCTTCATCAATAGTCGTCTGTATTGAGTCTGTTATTGGCGTGGATCCTGGGTGTGAAGTAACCTCTTCTTGGGCATCTCTCTGAATAATCTCAGTATGCTGGAACTCGGTGAGCAGAACATGTTTCAACGTACCGATGTGTCGTGACATGATCGTTGACGAACGAGACGGCTGGACCGAAGTTCTGGTGACTGGGACCGGCTTGGCCTATCTCTGTAATTCCGCCGTCGTGATTCTGATATCGCCGGTGAGACCAAATCGTCTCGACGGGCGGCCTTTAGAAGCTGCCCAACCAAAGCCTCAACCTGGCCCAGCCTATCGACGAGCCCCTTCCTACTCCCAGGAGGAGGCGGCTCATCAGTCGCCTCTTGACTGACACACTCAGTCCCCCGGCGCTTGCAGCCCTCGCAGACGTCCTTGGTAGCGACCGAAAAGGTGCACCGGGCCTTTCGCCGCTTGCACTCCCAGCAGCTCTGCGTGCCCTTGCGGAGCTTCCGGGGCTTCGGGGCGGGTGCCGAACCGTCCAATGAGGGCTCTCGGACTATAGATGCCGTGTTTTCCATAGTTTGGAGTCGAGACTGAGCGTTGTCGGAATCCCGGTGAACGGAGGATGGGAGATGAGGGCGGTGGCTCGTTCGACCGCCGCTTTGACGGAGATCTGAGCCGGCATTAGTAATCCCCAACTCCGGGGTAGCGACGGCGGAATTAATCACAGTCATTAAGCCCGATTTGTGTTACTATCGTTGTGCAAAAGGTAAAATATTTGATGGACTGATTTTGTATTGTACAAAGTGTCCGTTCGATCGGCGGAGAGTGTATTTTTAGAATGCTAGAAAGATGAGGCTGCGCGACACGTATAAGTAGCTCATTTCTCCCATCACTTTACCATCTACCAAAGGCATCACCAACCAATCCAACTTCACATTACACACTCCTAAACCTTTCATACTCAAATACAAAATGGTCAAGATTGCTATCGCCGGTGGAGCTGGCAGTAAGTTCCTCACTCATTCGTCTTCACTTGGTCCTAATTGACCTCCCAGATGTCGGCCAGGAGATCATCGACGCTCTGGTTGCCAGAAACAAGCACGAGATCATTATTCTCTCGCGAAAGGTTCATATTTAAACCTTGCTGTCTTTGATATTCTGTTGCTAATCTTTTCAGGATGCTCCCGCCACGGAACTAGCTCCTGGAGTGAAATGGGCCACGACTAGCTACGACGATGTTGACCAGCTGGCTGGAATCCTGCAGGGCGTTCACACCGTGCTCTCCTTCATCGCCAACTCGCAGGACCCCAACGCCACGGCACAAAAGAAGTTGATCGACGCCTCGGTCAAGGCTGGCGTGAAGCGATTTGCTCCAAGTGAGTGGGCTACGTAAGTTGGCCAAACCTTGGTATTGCACGCCGACACCTCACACTCGCAGGTCCGGGCTCAAGCACGCCTTTTGGTATGCCTTTAAGGAGGAGACGCGCAGGTATCTCGCAGAGCTGAACAAGGATAAGAAGGTAAGTGAAGAAGATCTCCTTTTCAGCAACGCGACTAATCGTTCCCCAGATCCTCGAATACTGCCTCTTCCAGCCAGGAATCTTCACCAACTACATGACCTTCCCCTACAACTCATCCAAGCATGTGGATCTATTTGAAGTCCCAATTAACTTCCACCAGCGTCGAGCTATCGTCGTCGAAGGCGGCGAAGACGACGTCATCACCGTCACGACGGCTCAGGATTTGGCCAAGGTCGTGGCTTTGGCTGTCGAGTATGAAGGAGAGTGGCCTCTAGTCGGTGGCATTCAAGGTGCAAACATCACCGTGAGCGAGCTCATCAAGCTCGGAGAGAAGATTCGAGGTAAGTAAACCAACTTTTCTTAAGCGCAAAATGCTAATATCCCCACCAAGGTGCGCCATTCAAGGTGGAGAAGCTCAACACTGAAGATCTCAAGGCCGGCGTCATCAAGTCATCGTGGATGCCCATCGTTACCCATCCCGATGTCCCTCCCGAGTCCCGCGAAGCCTTGGCTGGAAGCCTCCTCGCGGGTATCCTGCTGGGTGGCTTCCATGCTGGAAACTTTTTGGTCTCCGATGAGTGGAACAAGCTACTCCCGGACTACAAGTTCACTCAGCCGGAAGAGTTCTTGACTGAGGCTTGGAAGGCGATTGAGGCTGGTGCCAAGACTGTTTTCACCGATTATTAGAGGTGTGGCAGCCGCGAGATTGGATACATAGACATCTTTGGGTTCCGTATACAACTTGACAAGAATCTATATGTGATATACCAGTCTGATCCACCCCCTCCACCACCACTATCACATCCGCCGCTATCACCGCCGCTATACCCTCCACCTCCGCCACCTCCTCCACTGCTACTGGGCCTGTAGTTATAGCTTGAAGAACCATAAGTATTGGAGTCATGGTGTTCAGCAACGCGAGCGGCCCTGACTCTAGCGGCTTCACGATCGTAGTGTTGCCAACGCGATGTGAACCCAATAACGTAGTTTCGCGGTGGTGGTGTCGATTTTCGTTCTATCTGCACAGGCTTATGTTCCTTTTCTGGAGCCTTGTTCTCCAGTGGCCAGGCCGGAGGATCTGCTGCTGGCATTTGCTGTACCAGTGTGCTCATGGCGTTGAGCAGGTGTTGATTTTGCGTGTTTAGTGCTCCGGTGTTGGGGCTCGTAGTCGTGGTCTGAGTGGGTTTGCGGTCCTCGAACGACTTCTTCCTCTCATCATCAGAGGTCCAGTCGTCTGCTGGGGGCTGTTTGCCATTGGGTGCGGGCCGGTTTGCAACCTGGTTCCATCGTGCTTGATATGGCTTTGGTGCCTTCGTTGATGCATCTACCTTGTTTGGTTGAGGTGCTGTAGCGGAATTTTCTGGGGTATTCTTTTCTGATGGCTTGCTCTGATGTTGGACGGGTCTCGGGGCCTCAGAAGGGGCATCTTGTTGTTCGTGCTGCTTCGCGCCGCGACGACGAGGGAAACAGAGACACATGCTGACGGTGTTTGTCAGGTCTTGGCCCAGGATGGCTTCTTTGGTGTGTGAATTTTGGCGGCTATCGGGCGAGAATTCACTGATGAATTGAATAAGTCAATAAGTTGGTGCACCTGACCAGCAAAGTTACCATCTGACATTGAATGCATATCTTTCCACAATCAAGAAATGGCGTGTTTATAATCACCAACGCCCCGCTACGCAGCAAATGCCAAGAAACCCCATGATTGAGCTTCGTCTCTCGCTTGCTTTTCCCCAATGGATAGAAATGACGCAGTCTCGTGCTCAATCTCGGTTCCCAAATTGAGCAAGACTGCCTGGAGTGGAGCAGCGAGGCAGAAACGAGCCCCCCGTAATTCTGTTTCAAGTTTAGAGACTCTTTCAGCTCAACGATGATCGCTCCTTTACACGTGGGGCTGCTGATACAACCGAGGTGACGGAAGGAAATACTCTGTTGGTCCTGGCCGTATCTCGGCCGAGAACATGCGTTCACATTTTACAGGAAGAGGCAGAATGCCAAGCATGGCAATCTATGCTTTATCAATAGGTAAAAATGGCTGAACATGTTAGGATGTCATAGGTGCATCTCAATAATATATGCGTCAAGTCAGCTGACGCACGACATGGCTGAGGAGATGTCACTAAGTGAAGGATATCTCTTATCAAGGCAAACATCCTCAAGGCCAGAAAGGACATGGCTCACAATATAGGGTGCATTTTGTCACGGTCTCACAATCAGCGCTTCACGATTCTTTCAGGGCAGCTGTAACAAAAGGAAGTGTCTTGTCGAAATTCTCAAGTTGGTATTCTCCCCTAAACACCTCTATAGCCCAAATTCAGTCCATAATCCCAAGATCCAGTTCCAATCAAATCAAACAGTCATTCTCGTGCGGTTCAACCTTCTGCATTTAACAGCCGCCGCCGCCGCCGCCTCCATCACCACCACCACCGCCGCCTCCTCCTCCACCGCCATCTCCTCCGGAGCATCCGCCCCCGTCACCTCCTCCAGAGTATCCCCCGTCGTAGCCCCCGATGTAGGGTGCAGTGTAGTGGTGATGATAGTAGCTGCTGCTGGAGCCGCTACCGCGGTACTTCTTCTTGTGTGCCATGGCTGGCTTTGCAGGGTAGTCGTAGCCTGTGGCCGGCTTCTTCTTTCGGAAGAATGGGAGACACATGGTTGTTGTTTTTCCTTGTAGGCTGTTGATTATCTTGTGTGTTATATCTTATGTGTTGTGTGTTGCCTTGCCCTTTGGGCTATGGTGGTGTATGTTGTTTGTGTGTCGCTTAAGTGATAGAGGAAAAGGTGTTTGATGAGGAACGTTCTTGTGTGAAGTGATTGAGAAGGGATCAAAGGCTGTTCTTATAGCTCTTGATCCAGGACTTTGATAGATTCAAATATGCATAGGAGAAATTCTAAGTCTAAAGCCTCGAGACCTCGTGGTTTATATAAACTTTCAAGATTGGAATGACGGCATCTGATCAGCCTCGCATCTGCAACTCTGCCTCGCCCTACGAGACAAGTTCAGCCCCCATTCACGTCATTCCAGAGGCGATGCATCAGCTCCAGGCACCCGAATTTCGTGTCTGATCATTCTAGAATCCTTCTAGCGTCGGCGCATGTCTCCTCCTTCGAGTGGTTGGTCTGATAAGGTGTGCACAGCCTCAGGGAAGATCATCAGACGCGTAGATCCACTGCGGGAACTCAGCCTTGGATCGCGTGATTGATACCGGATTGGGTTTCGGGCCGCTGAGAGAAAGCCTACAGTAGAAGCAAAAAAGAACGCATATGAGCTGGGCGTCTTGTTCGGACTTGACGCATGTCGCTTTACGAGCTTTGGACGTGACCAAAGCCATGGACTCATGCTTCAAGTGACGAGTGAAATGACGAAACACGTCCTGCAAGGGTGAAGATCTTGGCCACTCATTTTGCCGAAATAGGCATCACGCGGTGCCATATTTACGCACTATCACATCCCCACCAAACCAACACTCACATCTGTTACTGTACCATCCGTCGCCTCTCCCGTCATCTGTGTCACCCCAAAGTAAGCACCCACGTCAATCTCCCCGATCATCCCCCAAAGCAGAAACCGATTCGACCCCCCAGCCTCAACACTGCCGCTCACGATTCACTACAAAGAAAAGCATCGCTGCGTATAACCCCAGCGAGGAACGGACGCGAAGATCGGGAGTAAATGCGTCCATGATGAGCAAACCGTGCTGGGAATGCCTCAAGCGACGCCTCGTCTGCGACCTAGGTCGTCCGGGATGCCAGAAGTGCCAGAGTCGGGACACAGAGTGTCCGGGATACGATAAGAAGCCGCTCAAGTGGCTTCATCCTGGACAGACTAGGTCCAAGGGACGTCGCGCTAAGAACGAGTCCAACGTTATCCAGCTTGCTCTCAAGGACACGACGGAAGCGACCACACTCTTTGAAGCGATCGAGTACTGTATGTATGCCCCTTCTGATGCACCAGAATCCCCGCTCATGTGCCTACTCACCAGATAATGTCCACATTTGCCCCGATCTGGTAGCCAACGGCTCCGGCGCCACAACAAAGTCCCCCTTCATCATTCCCCTTGCAAACGCACCTTACGCCCCTGCTACCATCAGGCATTGCCTTGTCTCTTCAGCCCTGGCACATCGCATCTTGCAGTCAGAGCAAGGATTTGAGGAAGACCGTGCCATTCTCGCAAGCAGGCTGCAGACGTATCGTGGTGCGGCAATTCGTCACTTGGCTTGCGGGGTCAAGCTTGGTTCAGAGGTGGGATGGAACAATACCAGCGGTCGCGACGGCCGGGACGCCACTTTGGCTTCTATGCTGGTGTTTCTCTTTGCTGAGGTATGTTTCATGAGCGTTTTAGAATGTCATTCTCATTCCGTAGCTCCAGCAAAGTTTCTCTCCCAACTGGCGGCAGCATTGTGATGCTGCGCATACCCTTATCGATCTCTTCGGTGGTACGACACAGCTTATCCAAGAATGGCCTTGGTTCAATCATCTCTTTCGATATTTTATCCTGTAAGTATCGTCTTTTCGTCTCAAGTATTGCAATGCCAACCCCACTCAGGATAGACATCATGGGCACCGTCACAGCGCCGGCCCCAGAAGTAGAACGCACAAATCGTCAGCTTGAGTATATCGGCCTGCTACCCTCCATGTACGGCGTCGGCCTTTGGACCTCTCTTCCATGTCCCCCAGAGCTCCTTGCCGACATTATTCTCGTGAATCACATGCGAGCCACAGCGACAGATGACCCTCTTTTTGCACAGCACCAGCACTCCTCCGCCGTCGACCTTCTCAAACGGATCATGGCCTTTTCAGTGGAAGACTGGGCTGCCACCATCAACCCTTATCCTCAACCCAAAAGCTCTGACAAGACCGTTATCCAGCGTCAGAGTGAGTTGCTTGGCTGGCAACGTGTTGCCTACATATACCAGTCTGCCGTTGCTCTATACTGTATATCGGCCCTCCTACCCCCTCACTGCAACACAAACAACACCCAAACTACTTCTGAAATTGACGTTTCATCACTGCAATCCTCATGCCGCAAGGCTCTTCTACAAGATCTCAGAGATGTGGCATCGAATCCAAACAGCGACCTCCGAAAGTATCTCATGTGGCCGACCGTGATTGCTGGTGTCGAGCTGGATGCTGGCGACGACACGTCTAAGACCTTTATCCTGGAGGAGCTGGGATGGGCCAGTAAAGTGTTTGGTACGGCATCGCTTCTGGTCGCGCAGGATCTATTAAAGAGGATCTGGAACTCTGGCAGTACGAAGACAAAACGTTGGGACGATCTTTTTGACAGGCCTTATGCGTTTGTGATGTAAGGAGATGATGGGAGGTTTTCAGAAAATAATAATGCAAAGATACCCGCAAGTTCGAATACAACTGAGTCGCAAGCCCTTGGGCCCTGGACGAAACTATCTTGGATAGAACCAACTTGCTCTTGGCCACTGGGCACCAACTCTCCGCCATTATAGATTCCGCCCGATTACTCGTGGATAGTGATAATAAGGCCAGTATATGCTTCCACGCCGGCATCATGCGCGGTAGGAGATGAATAAAACGATCCTCTCGCCAAATTTACTAATCGAGAAGTCCTCGGTGCGGACAATGTGGGCTGTCACCCCGGACTCGGGACATGTGGGGTTCCCCGCAGACGGTCCGGGCTCCGTGAGGTGTAACTCGGCATGGGTTTGAGAGGGGACTGAGAAAGCCAAACTAGCCGGCAAGATGATGGGATATATGCATGGTTAGTCGATTTCGGGGCCGGTATTTGACTAGAAAAACCGTTTGGCCGGTGGATTCACTTTTGGCTCTGTTGGTGAGTAATGACTGTGTCTCTGGCCGCAAACTATACTACCCACGCATCACAGTTGTAACGGAGAATGATCTAAGCAAAGTGCCCACTGCTTTTCCTCTCCCGTAGGAAATTAGGCGGAAATTAAACCGGAAGGCCCGGTCATCAGTAAGCCTGGCGTCATCTCAATTGACGGCCCGGAGAGTGGTGGATCACTCGGTCCGACGGCCGGGACGAGTCCGAATATCAAGACTGACCCTAGGTCTTGCCGAGAGATTGGTCAAATGATAGCGTATTAAACTTGTTTGCGACTCCTTTGAAGATGTATTGCCATCCGTTGACTTGTTAATCTTTCCTATCACTGCCATGGCGTCCACCGATATCCAGACCCAAAGAGTCACCGACTCCGTTAGCGAAAGCAACCGAGACCTTTCGCTCGTTTTCGGACCAGAAAAGCCTGAGCTTCTAATCAGGTCCCTCGGATCGCTGATAGATGAACAAGCCGAGACCTTTGGCGCCCGGTGCGCTGTGTCAGTACCATGGCAGTCGACTCGGCTCTCGTATCAAGCTCTCGCAGACCGAAGCAGAGTGATGGCAAAAGCTATGCTTGCGATGGGCTTGCGGCATGGTGACCGTGTTGGAATCATGGCTGGTAACTGTTATCAGTACATTGAGGTCTTCCTCGGTGGTGCGCGCATCGGTTGTCCAGTCGTCGTCATCAACAACACCTTTGCCCCCGATGAGCTGGAAGCGGCTATTCATCGCGTCAGTAAGTATTTACACCAACCTGAGTAACTCTGCATAAGCTAACACTGTTAGACTGCAAGCTTGTCTTCGTCGCTTCCACGATCGGTCACCGGTCTCTCGAGGATCACGTCAATAGGCTGCTTCACCTCCATAAGCCCGAGTCGTTATTTGCGCGATTGGTCATCATCGGGGACGTAATAGGAGATCCCAAAAACAAAATCAAGCTACAATCATACGAAGATTTTATCGGTAGCTCTGAATCGAACGTGGCTGGAGATGATCTTCGGGAGGCTGAGACGCAGGTTTTGCCGTCCGATGTGCTGAACTTGCAATTCACATCCGGTATGGGAGCATCTTTGGTCTCACCATGGGAGTTTGAGGCTGACAGCATGAACCAGGAACCACGGGCATGCCGAAAGCGGCCTCCTTGACGCACATGTAAGGACGAACAACTGTTCATCTTCTCACATTCTCAAGTTAGCTGACATTTCTGGGCTAGAAACCTGATCAACAACGCAAGATTCAACGGAAATTCAATGCGACTGACAAAAGACGATGTCGTCTGCTGTCCTCCGCCACTATTCCACTGCTTCGGCCTCGTCATGGGATTCCTGGCTGCTTTCTCCTACGGCAGCACTATTGTCTTTCCGTCCGACACCTTCAACGCTCAAAAGGTCATAGACGCAGTCGTCAGCGAAAAGGCCACCGCGCTTCTTGGAGTACCGACCATGTTCATTGCCGAACTCGACGTTCTTGAGAAGAGCCCTGTCAAAATCAACACAATACGAACCGGTCTGGCTGCGGGCTCTCCTGTACCCAAAGTTCTGATGGAGAAGCTTCGGAAACGGATGAATATCCAAGGCATGCTGATTGCTTATGGAATGACTGAGACGAGTCCTGTCACTTTCATCACCTCCCTTGATGACTCGGAGGAAAAGATGCACAACTCCATTGGTCGAGTCTTTCCACATACTGGTGCCAAAGTTGTTGACATTGATGGAAACATTGTCCCGATTGGAGTGCGCGGTGAAATCTGCACCAGTGGCTTTGCTCTGCAAAAGGGCTACTGGGAGGATGAAGCGAAGACGCAGGAGGTGATGAAGAGCGACGAGAATGGGATCCGGTGGATGCATACTGGAGATGAGGGATACATCGATGAGGAAGGGTACGGGCACATCACTGGGCGCATCAAGGATATCATCATCCGTGGTATGTATCACCGGAATCGATATGAAAACGACACTGACAGTTTGCAGGTGGTGAGAACATTTCACCAAACGACATCGAAAACCGCCTCCTCTCACACCCCCACATTGCCGAATCCTGCGTCGTGGGCCTTGAAGATTACAAGTATGGCGAGGTAGTCTCGTGCTTCCTGAAAGCCTCGTGTCATCCCGAAAAGAGACCATCAGACGATCACGTTCGCGCCTGGGTCAGGGAGCATCTCGGCCGCGTCAAATCCCCTGAGCATATCTTCTGGATGGGCGATAAGGAAGTCGGCCATGATCTCCCCAAGACAGGGAGTGGAAAGTATCAGAAGCATCTGATTCGTGATATTGGGAATGCGATATTGAAGAAGAAGAGGATGGGCGTGACGGCGAAGCTGTGATGGAGGTGAGCTTGTGTATGTATTAGAGGCCAAGATTAGTAGTATTCATAGACGCTCTGTTACTTGTTACCGATGAAATCATGGATAACATACATTAAAGTAGTGAGCCTATGAGATTCAAATTTCAGAAGCTGAGAGACACCTTCAATCTGTTACAATCACCATTTGAATTGACCCCTGCTCTTGGACATGCTTGGCCCCGTAGTTGGATCTCAGGCTCTTGCACTGAACGAACAACCCGAGAAACTAGGATCGAAAAACTTGTGATAGTTATGCCACTTTCCTTAACCTTGGTTCGCCCTTGATCTCCTGCCCCTCACAACAACAGTCGACAAGTCTCCAATCGGAAGCTGGACCGGAAAGTCCAAGATGGCAAACATCATAGCAACGAGGATATACCAACCAGCGAAGCAAGTCACAAACAGACATGCGCCTGCAGCCTATAGAAGCTTGTTAATAAATGAAGAGATGAATGCTGGAGTTGACTTGCCTCGCATAGACGCTGAGCCAGCTTCGTATTGCCTGCATAGTCCTCGGCCCAGACCCAAAAGGCTCCAGTCAAGAGGAATAGGGCTGGTACCAGCGTCGCAAAGATGATGACAAAGACAACATTGGTCCTCAGAGCGCAGACGAGATAGACTATAGCTAGAATGCCCATGGCCAAGATCCAGAAGCCTTCAGACCTTGTCAACATCATACCTTGCTTATAGACGTGAATGTCGTAGCACTTACCTAGGCTGGCGTTGAAGCCCCGAGTGGCCAAGCCTTCTGCGGATGACTTGGCATCGGCAGGTGCGTAAAAGGAGAATGCACCGAATGACGGGTTGAGAATACCGCCAAGGGAGAGCCAAAAGCAACCAAGACTGCAAAAGACGATAGAGGGAAAGCTGTTACCGAGAACCCATTCAAGGATGCCACTGAGCACCATGAGAAAGCCACCCATGAAGAAGTAAACAGGGCTGATAGTAGTTAGCAGGCAATACAGAGAGGCTGTCAGACAAGTACAAGAACATACATCGTTGCTGCGCCGAAACCGCCAGCCCCTCGCCAGCCCATGAGGTCGCAGGAGAAAGGCATAAGAGAGAGCAGGAATCCAATAAGTCCCCTGTGATAAGTGTTAGTTGCGACAAGTTATATGAAAGCGCAGACCGACATTGGAGTGGGATTTCCAAATGTGTTTCTGAGGTCTCCCTTGACGGCGTTGGGGGGAGAGAGGTAGAGTTTCTCGAATAGTTCGGAGCTCATTGTGATGTTTGCAGCAGAGCGGACACTCTCAATGGCATTCAACTGACCCCCTTCGAGGTCATTGCCATTCTGGAACTTTTCGGTAGTCATTGCGAGTAAAAGATGGATGCTAACTCAAATGATTGATTGAGGTGCTATTGTGAGATTGTGTGCGTCTTCTCGGGCTGACCATCACTTTTTTATAAATGCCCAAAATTGGCTTGATTGTCTCAACTGATCGCAATCTTGAATGAACTGCCGTGTCCTCAATAGTCTTCATTCCCGATCTCTTGAACGGGAGTTGTGAACATGCCGCTCCCGTCTACAGTGATTGAGCCAATCATTACACAAGCCGACCTCAAGTCTGGTCGGAACCCGGGTTATTCTGAAGCTAAAAGCAGTTATCCAAGAGATCGGCGAGATAGTCTCAAAGTTCATTGCTGACATGCGCAACTGCCGATAATCAATCATCGACCAGAACCTTCCAGAGACCCGAAAACCTGGGAAAGAAATGTGCGTGCTCGGGAAACGGCCAATGGTCACGGTCCAGGACGTCCCCGGAGCTAAGAACCCAGCTTCTCCTAGCGCCGGAAGGTCGTGTATTTGCTCGGAAAGCCGCCAATCCAGTCGTTTCTCGGGATTGTCGGACCGCTCATTGCCTGGTCGGGAAATATTTGGAGACGGGAGAGGCTGGTTGGAGAAATAGGGTAGGTAGCTTGGCAATTGGCTTGAGGGGGTGTCTTTGAAATTGTCACAGCATACAATTCAGTAACTAGGTGCATTATTTACAGTGGTTTTCTGTGATGTAGTACTTCAGAAGTAGGTAACTGCAAATGATAGGGAAGTGAAGTCGTAATGTTAGGCCTTGTCATGGGCAGAACGGATTATCTCCAACACGACCAAGATAAGACAAGAACGCGAAGCTTTGCCTGATATCTTTTTATGTCGAATAACATTAAGAATGTGAGAGTAAAAATTTGTCGAGGTACCCTAGGCCAGTAGTGAGTGTCCCTTTCACATGGGCTGATATGTAGAATATGGTGCTTCTGCCTCGGCCACCACGTGCAGATGTCCTCAACCGTGAACCTCCAAAACATACCCCGTTGCTGTCGATCTTGGAGAAGACAGCATGAACTGATACGATGCCTTGCGTGCATTGATTATGCCCTGCCCTGTGCCAGGACATCCCCTCAAGCATCGCCGACAGCATCACTGTCCTTCGCGGCGATATACAAGCATATCCTCTCGAATCGAGTCCTAAGGTAAGGTTACCCTGACGAAAAGAGCGGCTCCGAGAAGAGTTTCAGCTCCTGACTCGGGCCAAGTTCCCTTTTGGTGCCTCGACAAAATCATGATTCCACCCCCGGATATCCTAACATCATAGTTGCGCGATTTGTCCCCTGAATACCTCCGCACGAAATACAACCTGTTAGGTCAAGAACCGCGGCCAACAGCGTCGTTGGTCACAGCTGAGAACCAGGCGGCAGTGAAGATCATGCAACGTGATAATGGCGCCATGTCTGTCCTACGAATGGCTGGAATGTGCCGACGTAAATAGTTTGGCTTGTAGCCACAATCTATCGGAAGTGGTACAAACGCCCATGTCTCAGTGGTCCGCTACCCGACACACGCACTGCAATATCTGAATGCACGCAATCTCATTCATCTGTCAGATGGCTGAACCCCTTCTCTATCTTGGCCCACTGCGGTTCCGTCGTGAATTAAATGGCCTATGCTTGCAAAGACAAGGTATCTGACTCGATTTATAAGGGGCTTGGCAGTGTTTCTAGCGGGGTCGTGATCCTTGCGCGTGGCGGTTGAATCCCATGGGGCAATTGGGGTAACCAGATCATCTCATTATTGTGGACTCGTAAGGAGATTCCCTAGACGAGAGCATTCAACTCATGCGAGGATGAGAAACAAAAATCTTGAGGCCAGCCTGCTTGCCTCCTCGGGATCGCCACCCGACCTCCCCGCTCCTTGTCGGAGTTTGTTTCAGGGCGCCAAGCCAATGAGGCCTGATCCTTGTTACTAAACCCCTCTGAGTGGAGGAATGACCTTTTGTTTGCCTTTTTGGCACTCGGGTTTGAAAGCCTATCTAGCTCGGCCTCGGACCGCTCCCTGCACTCCGCATTGACCATGATTCGCTCGGCGCAGGTGGCGTTGAGACACCAAGTGCGGGGGGGTGAGGCGGGAGAGGATGGCTGTGATGGTTGATATAAAGAGGGCTGCGAGGGAGTGAGGAGTTGATCTGCACACTCAGCTCTCCCATCTTCTCCAGCTTCTGATTTCACCTGCATCTTCATCATGACTACCAACGGGACCAAGAAGCCCTCCCTGTCCTTCACGGACAACTTTGTCCAGTACATTGACGGACAGGTCACCCCGACCTCCAAGACTCGCCATGGCATCAACCCCGCCACGCTCGAGGCCAAGGCCGAGGTTCCCGTCGCTACTCAAGAGAACCTCGACAAGGCTGTTGAGGCTGCCAAGCGTGCCTTCAAGAAGTGGTCCAAGGTTCCCAAGGAGGAGCGACGAAAGGCTGTTCTCGCCTGGGCGGATGCCATTGACGCTGTCAAGGATGAGTTTAGGGATCTTCTCACTTCAGAGCAAGGAAAGCCTGTAAGACATGTGTTGCCATTGAGGGTTTCACAGCGCTAATGATATTCAGATTCCCCAAGCTCAAGGCGAAGCTGATGCTGCTGTCGCGTGGATCCGAGGAATGGCTGGCATCGACCTCCCCGAGGATGTCATTGAGGACAGTGAAGCTCGCACAATTGTGACACGATACACCCCTCTCGGTGTCGTTGCCGCCATAATACCCTGGAACTTCCCCCTCATGCTTGCCACAGCCAAGATCGCCCCAGCTCTGTTGACTGGTAATGTCATCATTGTGAAACCCTCGTAAGTTGCATAATCTTCCGTGTCACTATGCTACATGTTGCTAACCGAGACAAGTCCCTTCACACCTTACTGCGGTCTCAAGCTTGTTGAGCTCGCACAGCAGTTCTTCCCTCCTGGTGTGGTGCAGTCGCTTAGTGGCGATGATAACCTTGGACCTTGGATCACTAGCCACCCTGGCATCGACAAGATTTCCTTTACTGGATCTACTCACACTGGAAAGTTGGTTCTTCAGAGCGCGAGCAAGACTCTGAAGCGAGTGACTCTTGAGCTGTAAGTCTGTCGTCTGATTGCTATGTGGACTATGCTGATTATGTGCAGTGGTGGCAACGACCCTGCTGTCGTGTTCCCTGATGTCGACGTGGACAAGGTTGCTGAGAAGGTAACATTGCACTCTCGTTTGAAAAGTGAACCCAATACTGACAAGATGATAGGTGGCTTTCTTCGCCTTCCTGAACTCGGGTCAGATCTGCCTCAACCTCAAGCGCATCTACGTCCACGAGTCCATCTACAACGAGTTCCGAGACGCCATGGTCAAGCACGTCAAGGCCTACGCCCTCGGCGACGGTTCCAAGGAGGGCATCAGCCACGGTCCCCTGCAAAACTCTATGCAGTATAACCGCGTCAAGACCTTCTTTGACGACATTGAGAAGCAGGGTTGGAAGGTTGCCACTGGAGGCAAGATGAACCCTGAACCTAACGGTGGATACTTTGTTACTCCTACTATTATTGATAACCCTCCTGAGAAGTCGAGGATCGTTGTCGAGGAGCCTTTCGGTAAGTCACCACATTCTCTGAAAGGTCAACAAACATCTAACCAGCTATAACAGGCCCCATCCTCCCCCTCATGTCCTGGAAGACAGAAGAAGAAGTCATCGAGCGCGCCAACGACACCCTCCTCGGCCTCGGCGCCTCAGTATGGTCCAACGATATCAAGAAGGCCTCTCGCGTCGCCCGGGAACTCGACGCCGGCACCGTCTGGGTCAACAACCACTTTGACATTACGCCCTTGGCTCCCTTTGGCGGACACAAGGAGAGCGGTATCGGCACCGAGTGGGGTACCAACGGTCTCAAGGGCTTCTGTAATGTGCAGACGCTGTTTGTTAGCAAGACCATTGTGAGCTAGGTAGATTCATAAGAAGCGAGTGAGTATAATGAATAGTTCATGATGCATCATGATTCAAGACGAGGCCTATGTGGATGGTGGTATTGCGTACGCTTGAGTTCGGGCGTGATGCGTAACTTATGTCACTATAATCCTACGTATCTACGCGTATGACTAGGCATTTCTTATGAGTAACCAATAATTGCTTGTCATCCCAGCCTCAACATCTTTCAAGATAGATTTTGGCTCTTTGTTGTCAACCCAGGTGACCAGTTCCCGCTACAATCACGCTCTGCTTGTCTGATCCCCTCCGCCAGCTTTGATGTTTGTTTTCTTTCTTCGACCAAAACCGCACTTGGCACACCATATTCCGCCCCTCCGCTTTGCCTGATGTGTGCCTAATTTACATCGATGAATGGCAAATGCCCAGTGCGTCGAAAGCTTGGGCAGTGATGCAGGAAAACCCAACGAATGTGCAAACTTCATCCGCTCCTTTACGCCTTCCAACAAGCCCCTCTCACACCTCATTTCTTGCGTCCAATAGAAGCGCGCCGGAACTAAGACTCTGCCACGGGCTATGCTGTTTCCTGTGCTCTCCAGAGCCCAACAAGTCAGCCTCCGAAGCAGCCTTCCTGGCGCAGCCACAGAGAGTAACACCAGGCAGTGCTGAAAAATGGCATATAACGATTTGGTAGACGGTTTTGCGCGGTATCCAGGTTTAGTTAAATAAACGATCCAAGGTCTTTGTCGTAATATTTAACTGTACTCGGTTCCAGACAGCCTGAAATGACTTGCTTGTTTCCAACATTCCTGTCTAAGTGAACAGCGGACATTTGATCTCACTCAGGCATGTTCCTTGGATAACTGCGACAAACATGGCCGACCGAAGCCTGAACCCCGGACCCGCGATGGGTGCATCTACAGCAGCTCAGCTTTACAACACTGTTCCAATCCCGCGCAACTCCCAATTTATCCGTGTGCTTGATATTCCGGCACAGAACTCGGCTTCAGCAGAGGGGTTGACTGGCACCCTCCGGACTGTTGATCTCCGGGACTCTCCCAAGTACACTGCTCTCTCGTACGCCTGGGGCGAAAGCTCGAACAAGTCAATCACATGCAATGGACATTATGTTGCAATCACAGATTCTTGTTTCAAGGCCTTGTCTTCTCTGCGAAAGGTCCTTGGAAGCTTTACTATCTGGGTCGACGCTATTTGCATCAACCAGATGGACAACGATGAGAAATCCACCCAGATACCTCTGATGAGAAAGATTTACACCTGGGCCAAAAATGTCTACTTGTGGCTAGGGCTCGGTACTGGAAAAACAAAGGAGGCCTTGTATTTCGTCAAACACTTGTCCCAGCATCGCTTGTTCCCCGCGGCCGCTCCATGGAGACGTGGGAACAGGCCGATGGTGGTCTTTCAAGAGCGAGTTCGGCTTTACCGAAGGATGCTCTCAGCGTCGCGTGTCAGGAAGATTGGCCACGGTAACGGATACTCATGTACGTGTACCTATGTCTCCTATACTCCCTCCTGTGTCTTAAGCTACTAACTGCCTGCCCCTAGCCCCAATTAGACATTTCTTCCCGCGATGGCCGCCTACCTGGGACTGGAAGTCCTTCGTGGAACTCGTGGACCAAGCCTGGCTGCAAAGATCTTGGACTTTCCAGGAGATTGCCTTAGCTTCAAACCCCGTCCTGGTTTTCGGCCAAGATCACATTTCCTGGCTTGACTGGTATCATGCGCTCGTTTGGGTCTATGACCTGGAACATAGGAACGAAGGCCACCTTGGGATTCTACTTCCTGCGACTGCGTCTTGGAGGGCCCTCAAGAAGTGGATAGCACTTTTCAGCGTCTGGGAAACTCTTCCTCGTCCATGTGGTTGGAACGGAGACCGTTTTCGCCAGGTGCTTGATGAGGCAGGGGACCCCAAGGACGACTGTTCCGTTCGAGATTATTTGCAAGCACTGGATACGCGTCGGGCACGACGTCTTGCAAGATTGTCTGCCTTTCTACTCCATGTGCTGACCACCTTGGTTCTATTGTACCCCAGGATGGCGTTAGAGGCATGGGTAATAACCCAATCAGTATCAAGGGAATTCCATCCAATGTTGGAAGACCGTGTCTTTATGGCAGGGAAATGGAGTACCCTTTTTATTTGTTTGTGGTTCATGTCTGTCTACGGCCCCAATATCCTTCGACCCCCGTGGCAGAAATTCTGTCGTCTGGGTCAGCCCGATAACTCTGAACAACGAGGTTATCTTGTAGGAGCTATACGAGCTATGCGAGAGCGCGAGTGCAGTTTGAAGGAAGACCGGGTGTTCGCTGTTGGGGCTATCCTGGAGTGCCTGGGGGTCCGTCAGCCGACTGCTGACTACAATAGGTCAGCAGGAGAAATCTACCAAGAATCTTTTACCGGACTGGTAGAATGGGATTCTTCTTTCATCAGTCTGCTGATCGATACCGGCTCATGCCTTCCTGGAGCCCCTAGCTGGGTTCCTGACTGGAGTACTGTTGCTGAGAGAAGCTGGCTGTCGTCTTCCTACATATATGACTCGGTGCAAGTTCCAAGATGGTCTACCGAGGAGTTGTCGATATCAATATCAGGGGGCATCCTTTCCGTACAGGTAGCATTCCTTCGAGCCGCCACGCACTGCACAACCCTATCCCGCAAGGTCGAAGTTGATCCAGCCGGAGACGCGACACCAGGAATGGAAGAGAGTCTGCTGCATAACATTCAAGCCCTGTGCCAATGGGTGATGAGAGTCCGAAGAGACATGCTTGTGGACAGCATCTATGACTCTGTCCCACTGGGTGTTCTCGGTGCATTATCTGGACACCACATCGACCGTTCAGAGATTGACCCAGATACACAGCAAGTTTTCAACAACGTGTACACGCTCATGAGGCGACATAGCGCTCAGCTTGAGAAAGAATTGGAAACAATGACCGGTATTGTGCCGGCTACGCGAGCGACATTTCATGACATGGCTGCTGATAAGCCAAATCTGGGTTTCATCATCGATACGTGCAACGAACTAGCAGGTAAGCGTGGTTTATTCTTGTGCAGTGATGGATCGATGGGTTCAGGGCCAGAGGCCATGCTCGAGGGAGACTTGATTACTCTTGTCAAAGGGGTTGATGTTCCAATGATTCTTCGGCGGCAGAGCGATGATACGCAGAGAGATGTGTACACTGTTGTTGGGCCAAGTTATATTGACGGTTTGATGAGATTTGATGCAAAGGGGTGGGGGGACATGAACCTTGATTGGGAGCAGATTGATCTGATTTAAGGTCAGAATCAGGATTAGAGGTTGCTTCTGGTGTCATTGAATTTTGTTTCCAATCAGTAGAGCATATAATCTTGAGTGCAAAGACGTTGTGTTCAAACCAACAGCCCATCATTAACCTACGCGCCTTGCCTGCTGCCACAGCTGGAGTACATCACCTCTGCCTGTAGCTAAGCTGTGATGATATCCAACAAAGGTCTCGAAAGTGAATACAAACGTCGCAAAGCTCCTCCATTGGCGTTTGTTTTAATTGTCGACGTGTGCCACCGCGCTGTTTGCTGGCGGCAACTATTGTTACGTGTATGCAGCTGGTTTGAGCATTGCTGTTTCTTCGTGACAAGCAAGCACTTGGTTTTGGGGCTATTCATCACTGGCGATGCAGGAGGCTGGCCCCGATTGTTGATGCCTGGCACTGCTCGCCAGACGGGAGCTGTTTTCTTTCTTTGACCCTAGCCTCGCTCGCCCACCGAGGCTTGGAATCTTCGAAATCCTCCCCATATTTTCAGGTCACAGATTGCTTTCCATCATCTGTCACTAACCGCCAGGATGGATACCAAAGACGTGTCAGAGAGTGCCGTGTTCATCGCGTTCATGAACAAGGTCCAAAATGCTGCGGCAAAGGCGATCCAGAGAAAGGGCGAGATGGTAACAGATCACCCTTCCCGGGAGCAAGCCATCGCCGACTACACCAGGCAGATGCAGGCATCGTTGACCCGTTCGAAGAAGGATGAGACAAAGGCCTTGGTCACCACCACCCAGATCCCCCCTTCCTATCTGCCCTGCATCGTCCCCGCCCAAGATCTCGAGCCAATCAAGATTACCGACATGAGACTCGAGACTCATCATCGCGGGAAGAAGGTTACCATGCGAGTGCTCACCCAGCCTGATCGACTGTTAGGCGTCGTAGCTCTCGCTGAGGACGAGCATGGAACGGCGGTGTTGCTGCAGCTCTACCAACTGCCCGACGAAGCCCTGGTTCCACAGACCGAGATCCTTGCACCTGGCATGATCTGCATCGTCAAGGAGCCCTACTACAAGCAGACTACAAAGGGTCGTTACTCTGTGAGAGTTGATCACCTTGGCGACATCATCTGGCTGAGCGCGGGCGATGAACGCATTCCCTCGCGATGGAAGAATTCCGGTGCCGCTTTGAACAGTGATAGCACGGATATTCGCACACAGGGCAACCATGCCGTGCAGAATCAGAACTGGGCAGTGGCACAGCGATTGTTTGACCCCCAGAACTTCCCTCCACGCAGAGCATGATGCTGACCTTGTGCCAGGTACTCGACAGCTATCCGAGTGGCAAAGACACCCGAAGAGGAGCGACTTGCTTCCTTGAACCGTTCCCTGACGAACCTCAAGCTTGGCCGACCTGAGAAGGCGCTGTCGGATGCCATCCAGGGTCACGATCCCGCTGCCCCAACTGAGAAGTCGCTGTTCCGCGAAGCTCGAGCACTGTACGATCTCAGAGACTTTGATCAGTGCATGGCCAAACTCCAGCTCCTCGCAGAGTCGTACCCGGGCAACAAAGCCGTCCGCTCAGAGATGAAGCGTGTCAACGCTAGACTCAAGGAACAGCAGAAGGGCGAGTACAATTTCGGCCAGATGTACAAGCAGGCGAGAAAGGATCCTCCACTCATCGACTGTGCCGATTTCTCCGTGCCCGTCGAAGTACGTACATCTCCTGGTCGCGGTCAAGGACTCTTCACCACCAAGGCCGTCGCTGCTGGAGACTTGCTTCTCTGTGAGAAGGCATTCGCGTATAGCCATGTCCACGAAGATGACGATTCAACCAATCTTTTGATGAACTTGGAAACACAGCGAATGATTGTTGGTGGCCAGGCAATCCTCTTGTCGCAGATTGTGCAGAAGTTGTTCCACAACCCCGAGACGTCTCGTGGGTTTCTGGATCTACACCACGGGAACTACCAGCCTGTCACAGTTACTGAATGTGATGGAGCTCCAGTTGTCGACTCGTAAGTTGTATCCCAACGCCAGTTGGCCAAACTAATGACAAGTTAGGTTCCTGGTCGAGCGGATCATGACCCTCAACTCCTTCGGCACTCCCCGAACCAGCCGCGATTCGTTCAAGATGTCGATCTCCTGCCGCGGCAAAGAAAACACCTTTGGAACATGTGGAATCTGGCTGCTAGCCTCCAAGCTCAACCACTCCTGCGTCGACAACTGCCGCCGCTCTTTCATCGGTGATATGCAGATCATCCGAGCTACCAAGGACCTTCCCGCCGATACGGAGCTTCTTTTCGTCTATCGCTCCCCTGAGCCGTTGGAATCGTACCAGGATGTTCAGAAGGGTCTCTCTAGCTGGGGATTCAAGTGCGAATGCGAGCTTTGCTTGGAGAGAAAGGCCACGTGTGACACGGTCCTTCAGAAGCGTCGGGTGATTGACCAGAACTTGAAGCGTCTCCTGCGCAACACCAAGTTCTCCCAAGTCACCAAGGCTCGCCAGCTACTCAACAAACTCGAGCAAACCTATGTCAGAAAGGAACCTGACACCCCTCAGCTGGAGCTCTCGCAGCACCGCATCGGGCTAGGGTGTCATCTCGTGGAGATGAACCAGCCAAAGGCGGCTATCGAAATGATTGTCAAGGGCCTGGAAGCGTTGGGATGTATCATCATCGCGTGTCCTCCTGGCAAGACTTCAGCCCGGCCTAAGCTTGAGGTGAAGCGATGGGGCATCACGACTTGCCATCTGCCATGGGCTTTCCTCCAGCTCTACCAGGCATATGAGAGCCTTGCTCCTGAGCTGTGCCAGGTTGCTCGGGGATACCTTGAGATGTCTTATTGTATCGCCGTCGGGGAGAAGGAAACATGCAGGGACACGGTCCCAGGCTTTCTCTGAAGGGAGACACACCCTCATGGCCGACTGGTACGGGGCTCAGGAAAGCCTAGGGTCTCGTTTGGGTCGCCAGAGAGCAGCATGGGATAGACACTAGTACACTGGAGATGTTGGAAGGCAGATGGATGTAATACTTGATGATCAAGGCGACGTGTAATGATTACTAGTCCTCTAGAGTACTCTCAAAGGCCATTAGCCTCTTGCTACTATCACTCCGGGTCCATTTTTATCGAAGATGCTCCCCTGTACCCCGTGACTGAGCCAGCCAAAGTAGGTAGGCCCAAGTCAGTACATCTAGAGCCTAACCTCAACTATCTGTCCGCCAGAAACGGTCTCAGAGCCTCGACCTGCCGTGCCAACGTAGACACTCCGCCCATCCTTGCTAAAGGCCGAGCTAGTAGGGCTTGCAAGCACACCTTCCAAAATCGTGACTCGCTCCCCATCCGGAGTAATCTTGACAAGCGAGTTTGTCCAGAACGCGACGTAAGCGTTGCCGTGCTTGTCCATGACAAAGTCGTCTGGTGCGTCGGCTGAATCTGCGGGGAGTTGGGCAATTACTTCTATGTTTCCGACTTTGTTGCCGAACTGGTCAATCTTGACACGTCCAAAGATCCGACGGGCTGTGCTGGTGAAGTAGAGATGGTTCTTGAAGATCTTGATGCCATTGACGCCCAGCGGGAATGAAGGGTCGGGTACAGGCGCCAACAGATCATCTTGGAAAACATCCTCCGCAGTGCGCTTTACCGTGTCTATGCGTACAATCTTTCCCCTTGTGGAGTCTGCACCGAGAACGATGTGCTGGTGATGGGGGAGGGTGGTGAGGCCATTCACGGGACCGACGTCCGTCCCTTCGATGATGACCTCAACGGACGCAGTGTCCTTCGCAGACTTCCCACAGTCTCCAAAATTGACAAGTGCAATTTTCATGGATCCATTGTGGAGCTGGGCCGTGTCCGTGTCGAGGTTGCTTCCAGCTACAGCATACACATCTTTGCCGACGGGGGTGATTCCAGTGAGTGCGTTGACGCCTTCAATGCTGGCGACGACATGGGCCTCGGGGTTCCTTTGAGAAGGATCAAGCGAGTAGATTTGGCCCTGGCTGATGGTGTTGAGAATGAGGTTTCCGTTGGGTCTCACAGCGATGTTTTCGACAAACACACCCGGAAGCTCGACCAACTGCCGAACGCGAGGATGGGAGCTTGTGTTGGGGGTGATCGGAGACGCCGAGACGCCAGTGAGAACACTGGCGAAAATGACTGAAAGCGTAGCACGCATGGTGACTGGTTGTTCGAGTCTTTGGCGAGATCAAGATGTCTGGGTGCTGTTGTGATGATGCTTCGAGGACATCGTCGAAGAATGTTCAACTTATACGCCAAGCTTCTCCCTTCAGTTTGCTCCGCGCTTCTCGTCCACGGACAATGCTGACAATCCTTCAACCTGGCCCAGCGTCTATCTCCTTGCTTAACTCCGTCTCCATCTACGTTGCATAGTCGAATCCTCTGATGTTAGGAAAGGGTTAAGCTTGGGAGCTCGGACACAGGTTCACCCCACAGTTGATGCCTTTAGTTGCGGAGTTTGTCGCTTAATCGCGAGAATTGGACATGGCGCAAACTCCACGGAGTTGGCACATTAGTCAGGGACCTTCCGATATGTCAGCTTACTTCTTTGTGGGGATCTGCATCAACCCGATCTTGCCTCTTGCTCTTGTGTTTGCTATATATCTTTGTCAAAGGTGGGTGGGATTGGCAAACGCGTTTGTGCTCCGTATCAACCTGTTTGAGTCTTGTCCTGCTCCAGAAAATTCTACATCAAAATCAGGAAGCGTGTTTGCCCGGTTCCTGTCAATGCAGTACTCAACATGAGCAGTGTCACAACAGTGTCTGCTAGGTCTGTGTCGGGAGAGACAGTCGAGACAATTTAGAAAATGAGGCTATGGTGTGTGTACTTATGGCTTGTATACAATCAAGCTGTGGGTTTGTTCCCTCTAGTTGGCAGTCATCTCTTGGCAATGTGAATGGCGTTCACACAGGAGCACGATGGTTAGCCACTTCAAGACAGCTGAACTGAAGAATGCCTAACAAGTGGTCAAACGGGCTGAATGAAACGATAACTGCAGGAGCTGGCCTCGACACTGCCATGAACCTCTGAATGCTAGTATACGACGAGCCGAACTCAATTACACGGAACACGGCTTTAACGTTACGGGAAAGGCCTGGGAAGCAGCAACATATGTGCAAATTCGATGGGGGTGGCTTTCGTTTCTCGCCTTTGAGCTTGTTCTTGCAGCCACTGTCCTAGCCCGGACGATCGCCGCCCAGAAGAGCAACCAAAATTCAGACCGAGAGAGCTACGGCATGGTTTGTGACCTCAAGGATTCTTCCCTGGCGGCCTTGGTTGCACTCGACAACGAGTGTCGGGGCGTGGTGCGAGACGGCTTAGGGCCGGCAAATGAGCTGGAAAAGACGGCAAAGGAGGTACATGTGAGGCTAAGGGGAACAGACTCGTTGCTGCCAACGCTACCAATGACACTCAAGGCGATTCCGCCTAGAGTTAGTGGTTAGGAGCCGGTAGCTAGCACTATCTACAGGCAGAAAGTATCCGAGAACAATCATCAACATATGGAAACGTTAACACCCAATGCCGCAAAACGCCGCAATAGCTTACTCCCCTCCATCGCCGCGACGACATAGATGACCTGACTCTTAAGATCCCTTTTCCCCGCCGTTCCACATGGATTCGACAAGGATCAATAGTAAAGGGAGTAGTAGCATCACGATGTAAGTGCTCGCCACGGCGATTTTGATCAGAATTGGAGGCTCCATCACCGTACTCTAGAACCGAGATCATCTTCCTTCGGTCAAAAGATTCTTTTGTTCCATCATCTTCGACTTTTGGTCGATCGGTAACGCCTTCGGCCAACACCCGCTATAGCCGTAGTTCGCGGAGGCATAGACACTAGGCGGCGGTTTTGGGGGACGTTTCATCGCCTCCTCGCAGTCTGGTGAGATGGATCCGCTCTTCTGTTCGCAGCATTAGCCAGCCGAATGCTAAAAACGAGAGGAAGTTTCATATCGACTGGTCTTTGCACTGCTGGAAGTACTCGTTTGAGGCTGTCCAGACGGCCAGTTTGAGCTGCGCTATGGCCAATTCCTCTCCTTTAAAGCTCGGGAGCAGAGCAACGATGGTAACAATCAAGCTGAGGAACGCCACTACGCAGCCGGTGATTGCGATCGCTTCAACGGAAAGCTTCCTCCTTTGGCGATCCGACCAGCCAGGTCCGTTCTCAGCTGCCGTGTCTGAAGTGACACTCGCCGAAGAATCAGTCATGGCAGATAAAGTTGACAGTGAGAAATCAGAGCGGGGAGCTTTCGTAGCCTGAAACAAGAAACCGATCGATCTTTGAGAGGCACCGTAGCAACGAGCCCATAGGGTCGCCGCAGCGTTTTGGGCGTCGTAGAGAAGACGAGGCATTGGATGTTGATCAGTCTCGTGACTCAGTTCGTCGATGGCCTCATCAGTGCATGGCGGCATGTTATCCGAGGCACTTTCAAGAGTAGGAGTCGGCATTTCTGTGTCTCGCGAACCCTAGGTCTTACTGAGAGGCCTAGGACTGAGAAGAATTGGTTCATATGTTCAAGAAATATTCGCAATTTCCCTCCAGGGCCACACGTCTTTTATGGCTTGGGGAGTTTCAGATGCTCAAACAAGGCAGAACTAGTCCGCATAATGGTTCGCAAAAGTAGCGGCTTTGCCAAGATACTCCGCTAGTCAGAGCCTCATCTCGATATTCTTCTTGCAGGTTAAAATGTATAACTAGATATATTTCAGAGCCCTGCTGGTAGAAGAAATAATTCTCCTATCAAACCAAATAGTCAACTACGGTTGCATTGTTGGTATATATGTCATTGCATTTTCGTGAGTAACGGTTATCTGCTGTTGTTCAAGGTGATGGCCTGAGAGATGAAATCCTTGACAGTTTGGCGAAATGTGCGATATTCGTATCCGAGTTCTCTCCCGGCGGTTTCTCCATCCAGACTCTTACTCTCGTCGATAACCTGTTCTTCTGGCTTGACAACATCCTTCAACTTTGGAAACTCTTCCACCATCAGCTGCGCTGCCAGTCCATAAGTGAACTTTTCAGGCGCAGTCGGCGTGAATCGCTTTCCTCCAGCATCCTTCACCAGGAGGGCCTGAACATGAGCCGTCGCAAGATCGCGAACGTCGATCCAGAACGGAACCCTCGACACCGGCAGAGGGGAGACTCCTTTCGCGACGGACCAAAGAACCGCATTAGACTCGTTGAGTTTGTCTATGCCAGAGATTGGATGAACAATAGGTCCAAACGTCATTGGAGGACAAAGAGTAACAATGTCAAAGTGTGGCTTGCGCTCTTTGACAAACTTCCACGCTTCAAGCTCTGCAAACTTCTTGGAGCCTCGGTAGGCAACCACCGCTTCACTTGTGGGAGCGACGGCTTCTTCGTAAGTTAGGGGATTCCAGTCTTTGCTTGTGTACGCGTATGGCCCTTTTCGTGCGATGTCGACAACAGAAGCGAATGAGGAGGTGATAACCAAACGGGAGATCGCAGGGTTTGTGGTGCAGGCCTCTAGGATTGCCCGAACGCCGTTGATGGCTGGAATTACCAGTTCCTTCTCATTGTTGGTCGTGTCGTAGGTAAACGGCTAAGGGTCAGTCAGCAGCGTTCACCTAGCGAAGGATCATGGGACAACGAACGCTGGCGACATGGATCACACCATCAACACCTTGGACGGCCTCTCCCAGTCCGCCAGGATTCTCAAAATCCTGGATCTGAACAAACTCGAGGTTTGCAGCATGCTGAGGTCGAGCCTTGATCATTGTATTCCCCTTCTCTATCGACCTTGTAGCACCACGGACTTTAATGCCGCGTTCCAGCAGGGTGTCGACGACATGGGCGCCGATGAAGCCAGTGGCTCCTGTGACGAGGACGAACTTGCTACCATTGATTATTAGTGGGGAACAAATCAACGTTCTTCTGGGGCTTACTGGGCTTCCAAAGCCATGACGCATGAGGTTATATGGAATAAATTGCGTGTTGCACCCATCTGAAGCTCTGCATGTCGTTTTAAGACATCCCCAACCCCCACGCATTGGGGGTGGATCTCTGCTCGGGGACTTCTCCGATCCGATATTCCAACTACCAACCATTCAAAGACGTTCATATCGTACGATGATACAACTCATTATTGTGTATCAAACATTTCTTCAATTCTATCACCATATAGGCTCGTTCCAATCCTCTATTGAGGAAGCCGTCTAGCCAAGCAGCACTATGAAGACAGTCTTCTCATATTCATAGCACAACGGATTTCGAACTACCTAGGCAAATGTGATGATCTCTCTAGTTAGGCCTAGGTTCTTCGTCCAATTTCGGTGTCAGCATATGAACCACGTTCTTACTCAGATCGCCCGAAAACGGCTATTAAAGCTTGAGCTAAGAATGGAATGACATAATGATGACCAGCGGCCAAGATGACACTCGCAGTTAAAATCTCAGGCTCATTCCATGCCCACTGACCTCATCTTACACCTTTCATCCTTGTGAACCCCGATGGGTTATCTACTACTCAGCGGAGGCACCGTCCTCCTCCACGGCGAGAACGACAAAGTCACCGCTCGAAAAACAGACATTTTGATCCAAGGCGATCGCATCTCCAAAATCGCACCAGAAATCGAGCCCCCAAGTGACGCCGACATCATAGACTGCACTGACAAGCTCATATCGCCTGGCTTCATCGACACGCATCACCATGTCTGGCAGGCCCCTCTCAAAGGACTCTTTGCCGATTGCACTTTTTCGCAATACTTGGGAATCAGTGGGTGCTCTGTTGAAAGCCGCTAGGCATGTGCTAAACTATTCAGGAACTGTGGCCAGCAAGTATTTTACGGCTGAAGATGGCTTCTGGGGAAACCTAGCCGGGTGTATGGAGGCCATTGATGCGGGCACGACGACGGTGCTTGACCATGCACACCTCAACTGGAGCCGAGAGCACAGTGAGTCTTCGTGTCTCATCCCAACGTCCTTCTAACCAGTTCAAGGCAAGCATGCCATAGCTGGGACCATCTCCTCGGGAATCCGATCCATCTTCGCGTACACCCCAACAGTCCGTCTTGACCAGCATGAGCCACAACTCAAGTTCGATGATAAGCCAGTGGCAGATTGGACCATGGACACATTCGAAGAGCTGGCAAAGTCTAGCCCTTTAAACGAGAAGACCTCTCGAGTCAAGCTAGGTTTCGGCTTCGATTACTACTTCCTCCCGAAAGACACAGTTACAGGGCTGTTCAAAAAAGCCCGTTCACTCGGGGCAAGCGTCATCACATCTCACTGCAACATTTTCAAGGGTGACATGTCCATCGGCGTGCCAGCTCTGCTCAAGAAGTATGATCTTCTTGACGACAAAGTCGTGTTTGCGCATGGCGGAAGTATCCGACCCCAAGATGCAAAGCTGTTACAGGAAGCAAACGCCTATGTGTCTGTCACACCCAGCACAGAACAATCCATGGCTGTTGGGCCCTCGGTTTGCTTCCGTGATGACCTGCCTGGAATGGACAAGCTCTGCTCTCTCGGTATTGACTGTCACTGCGCAACCAGCTCGAGCATAGTTAACGAGATGCGTGTGGGCCTGCAGTTTGCTCGCGGCCTAGATAGCAAGCAGCACCTCATGAAAGGCAAACTACCCGATGACGTCTTCCGCAAGGTCGAAGAGGTGTACAACATGGGCACAATCCAAGGCGCTAGAGCGTTGGGCATGGAACATGACATTGGCAGTATTGCAGTTGGCAAAAAAGCCGATCTAACTGTTATCAACGCCATGAGTCCCGCCATGTTTGGAGCCGCCCAGCAGGACCCGATTGGCGCGATCGTATTTCACTCCGGCATCGGAGATATCGACACTGTCATTATAGATGGGCGGGTACGGAAGCTCGACGGAAAGTTGCGCTGTGTGAAACAGTTTGAGTGGAAGGATAGAGGGTTTGTCAAAGGGAGTAAGGAGTTGACGTGGCCCGAGGTCGCACAAAGGACTTTGAAGATCCAGAAGCGGTTAGTGAAGAAGATGTCAGGGTATGATACTCGAAAGGTAGGCGATCAGGTTGCCAAGATGATCAATATCAAATAGAACCTACCAAGGAGCCTCCTTGTCACTATCCGGATTCGATTCACCGTCATTCAGCCATTCACCGTGGGATATTCTTCCAATACACTCATACACCATTATAGTTCAATTCGACCAAGCCAACGCGCCAATTTCTCTGCAAGGCATTAAATAACCATCGCATTAGAAAACATAAAGAGTGAGGCCAATCATGCTTCCGGATACTTTTCCCGCCATCTTCTGCAATACTCTCCGCCGTCCTCGCCTGATAGCGGATCTGTCATCAGTCAGCTACCGTAACACTATGCAGCAGCACGCAATACTCCAGGAAAAACTTACACACGCGGTATGTGGCAGGCTGTCCTTTGCTTTTTATCCGCAGAACTCGGACGCGTCTGTTGTTTTCATCGCAGCGTGTCGAAACCTCGTATCGAACCCCGTCATTGTCATAGGCGACGTCCGGTCCATCTCTCCCCAAAACAATCCGTATCCTCTCGGTAAAGTCGTCGAATATCCGCGAAAGAAACAATAGAAGTCGGCTTGTAAGACCAGGAACTGGTCGCTGCGTGATCCGGTCGTGTGTGTTCGATTGAGACGCCTCTCCTAGCCCGAAAACAACTTGGTCATGGGAATCTTCCACTCTCTCCACCCTGAGAACCTTGGTGACTTTAGGGGTCCAGTCGCTGGAATACGGCAGGGCGTAGACCACTGGCAGCAAAACAGCCAGCAAAGTAATAAACTTCATCTTGAAAATTTGTTAGAGGCGCACAGAATGAAGTTCCAAAGCGAATATGACGAGCACCCAAGAATCCGGCCTCCCCGGAGCATTTATACACGCGTAGTCACTCGCAGCAGTGCCTCATCGGTCAGACTCCGCCCGGCACAGTCATGCGACGAAGGATTCAAACTTTGGCAAGCATTGGATAACCCGTATAGATTGGTCGATCTCCATCTTACAGGGGTTCAAAGACTAAATGGTGGCTGCGTCGCACCAGGATGACATCTTTTGACAAGCGCGCCGACGACACGCGCATCAGAGAGACAGTAACAGTGATTCGGCGATACCTGGATTAGGAAACGGCCGGGTCTGTTGGTTGGTATATGTATTTAAAGTCACGTAAGACCCCTTCGTTTTCTGTCGCCAAGTAATGAATGGCAACAGAGTTGGGGGAAATGCTCAGGATAACGGTGGACGTTGACATGGATGTTGACCCCAAGCCCTGTTTCATCGCTGACAAAAGGGCCCTGTGATGCTGAAAATAGCCAATGAGGGCTAGCAGAAGAACCTGGTACGCACGAACAAATAAGATTGACAGATGGATTGCAGGGGTGTGAGAAGCGTCACCAACGCCGTCTGCGGCCTCAGCCTGGCGATGAGAGATCCAACTGATACAGAGTTAATAAATACCAGGGACCTGCCCTTGATGTTGTTCAGTCTCACAACCATCGAAGACCAACAGCTCTCTCCATCTCGCTCTCGGTCAACTCCATGAAGCCATCCAACAACACCAACACAACCCTGCTCGAGATCCGGTCTGGACCGTCTTGGCACACTCGTCACCGTAAGAGCCAAGCCCCTTCCTTCCTTGGCCCCGTTTTCCCTTTTCTCTCTCACACATTTGTACCGTATTTCCCACAGCCACGGTCATCTTCTCAAAACGCGCCTTGTCCAGCTGGTATTACCCAACGGCTTTCTCGAGTCGGACACAAGTCACTTGTTCCCAGACGCGGACGGATGCATGTTTCATTCCCGTAGTGAGTCACTGTGCGCTTTTGACTGGCTGTTTACGGGGAGGTCTTGAACTATCGGTAGTGGCGCACCGTTAGATTCCACTACCCGCCCACCGAACGTGAACAACCTCACATCGCTCTGCGTTCAAGCCACCGCAAGATCCAACGTGACAGAATCTGGGGTGTCACCAAGCCCGCCTTCTGGCATCTCGCTCGCCAAGGTAGTATCCAGCATAGCTGTGTCGGTATGATCCGTTTTGCACCCTGTCCACGTACTCACGGATCTGTGGGGAAGAATTCAACCCACGTAAATTGATCAACGCTGCTCTAGTATACATGCTCAGGAGGGCAACTAGCTATGAATCACCCATGTTGTCCAATAGTTGGGGCATCTCCCCACACGCTGAATTAGACGCTCAAACTGTGTTCGACCTCTGGTGATGGTTGTAATGAGCCTCATTCGGCCCTGGCTCCGACTCCAACAGGTGCGCAACTATCTAACTTGACGATGGAGCTGAAGGGAGAGTCTCTTGTTCGGCCTGGGTATCGGGCTTTTCATCGGCAACTCCGTCATCTTGTTGAACAGAAAGATCGGGTTCCTCGTAGGCTAGGGGCTCTGCGACTCCCACGGGCTGCGTCGTGGATGGTTCATCAACTTCATCACCAGACTCATCGCTGACTGAGGACTGTTCCAGATTCCAAGCTTCGGGCCAGCTGAGTACGTCGTAAAAGAGTGGCAGACGGTTCAAGAAGCGTTGCAATTTCTTGTTTGCCCTTTTGACGCTCAAACGTTCGGCTCGAGCCAGGCGATCTACCATAGTCTTCTTGAATTCGGGCCCAGGATGTTCGGCAATACTCAGGATCTTGCTGAAACGGGGCACACATGGGCCTGGGACTATTCTGTGGGTAGGGAAGGCCGCCTTGTACATTCTCGCCCATCGATCCGTTGGTGAACTTTCTTGCTCGAGAGAGATGACGATCAGGCGGTTGATGAGGTCTTGGGGGATGTGCTGCGACCTGGTACATGCGTAGTGATCGGGGCAGTTACATCCGTGAAACTCTCTGAGGTGCTTTCTGTCGGGCCAAGTCAGCAAGAACATACTCCCCGGACAATGCAGCGGTATGTTGAACCTCATCCTCGTCATACGCAGAACACCATCTTGACACTGGTGGGCTGTGGTATGTCCACCACGGCTGAAAGGACAGGCAAGTCGATACGGTGGCATCTTGGCGGCTATTTGGAGACAAATCAAAGATGACGAGAGTAGATAGACTGATGGGAGGTGGTGGCTGATGACGACTAAAGTTGGATGTGTGATGCTGACGATGTTGATGCAGAGTCCAAGTGCTCCCCACACTCAGCAGTTCGTGGGAGGCCGGAAAATGGGCTCCATCCGAGGGAGGAGCTTCGAGGGAAACCGCAGCGCGGGAAAGGAGCCATGCCTGAGCAGAACCTCAAGTGGATAAGGTGAGCTGGCAGTTGCCAGTTGGCTGGCACTGGTGGCATCCTTGCGTGCAACTTCGGATGACGCGGTTCGTTTCAACCCTCTCAGCTCTGCCTTGAGCGGCCAAGAAAGCCCTAGAGGTTGTTCATTGTCAATCTTAGTCCCGATCAGGGCATGAGAATCGATAGCTGCGATGTATTGACAGCTTCCGTGTCGGCCGATGCGACGCTGCTCTGCACCTGGCGGCACCTGCCTAAGAAGCCGGGCGAGATGTTATGATGCACGCATGCACCGCGGCAGTAAGATCCAATGACAGCATGCCCTCGGCTTCGGAGAAATCTTCCGAGCATAATACATCCTTGTCCGATTCCCCTCCGGAGACTTGAAGCACCCAAAAGTGGCTAGCATGTTGTGCTTGGTCTGAGGTGGCTGTGAAGCGAACTGTATTTGGATGTCTCAGTGTCTTTGCTCGACCGGCGAGTATGGTGAGTGCGCATGAGATACGTCCCTCATCCGTTTAGTCGCGGTTAGCGGGCTCATAAAGCTCGCTGGCCTGCCTTTACTGGTGACGGTTCGCCGACCTGCATTCTCCCATCATTCATCCCGAGTCCAAAGGCAATGATTGCCTGGACACTTGTGCACACCGAGATAGCGTTGCACCTAGCATCCACAAAGGATAGAAGAACAAACCACAAAGAAATGTTAGCAACTTGCTTGGCCATCGGTTGAGGCGTCTCTCCAGAGCACTGACTAGAAATGCAGTGCAAAGAACCCCGAGAGCGACTCTAGTGAACATGGCCTCGGCTCCGACACAGTTCTTGCTGCGCCGACTCCTGAAGACTGGCGGCCCATCAACTGTTCATGGCCGCTTAGCCATGGGCATCGACGCTCCGAAAGTCCACGATCGAGTCGAAGAAATGAACGCCCAGCTCAGGGCCCTCGAGGTCAAACTGGACCACAAGGGCCAAGGCCCCAAGGTTTCTGTCCAAGCCATCGATAACAAGATGAACCAGGATATGGGAGGCAATGCAAGGGGCGGTTAGGTATCGTCTGCGCTTGCAAACAATCTCATTCTTATCTTCGGGACATGGCGTCAGGGGCGGAGCAACTGTGTTATGCGCGAGTACCGGCTATGCCAACGGACAAAACGGCACCGGACAAAAGGCTGACTCGGATCAAGGGAACTAAAAAGGGTGTACAAGGGCTGTGTTGTGTATTGAATCGTTCAAAATCGGGAGGCTTTCTGGGCAATAGAGTAAAGATAGTGTGAACATGATCGTTTCTGTCTACCAAAACATGACCGAGGTTGTCCTCTCGCCATATAGAGGTCATCAACCCTCTCTCAACCTCTCTGTAATTCGCAATTGCGTTCAAATGAAAATTTCGTTACTCGCAATTGCGATGAATGTAAAAGCGATTTGGAATTTACACTCAGCCTGATTCTCCCCTCCATGAGCACTAAAGGTGCTGTGAAGGACGCCTTGCCGACCACAGCCTGATTTCGGCAAACGGGCATACCCGTCGGTTTGCGGCGCATTCCGAGGCAGACAGGTGGCATACAGGTGCTGTTCTGCCTACGGAGTGCCTACCCGCAGCTTTCAAGCCGCTGGTGACACGAAACCTGACGTGCCGCCAGCAAGCCACGTATTGTGATATCCTAGCTGCTGAGCCGCACCGGATTGACACAAACCTCACGAGATTGGATGCCAGCTACGATACATCGCCCACTTCATAATTGTGGCTGGAGTGAGCCATCATTCACGTCTACATCGAGCGTTGCCAAACTGTTCTTGGAGACATGCATGAATCCCATGTATCAAGGGGGTCCATACACTTCACCACCGTTGTCACAGTACACCTATCAACGCTTTCCCGATGGTAATCATGTACCCGATCATAGGCAGAAATCCAACCTCTTGTCCAGTGGTCTGGACTGCACACATGGTGAGGCCCCGTAACTCCCTATCTACGGAAGCACAGCCTCGAGCAATCTGTCGGGGGTATTCGCAGAGCCTGACACTGTTTTCAGCAGTTCTCTATTAGATATGTGCAGATCAAGGGAATAAAAAGATAATGATATCACAGAAGTGCAGCAGACAGCCTACAAGGACAAAAAGAGATACAACCAGCAAAAAAAGATGCGTGTTTTTATAGGAAAAGCCCGATGCGGGGGTCGAACCCGCAACCTTGAGATCGCGTACTCTCTTGCACTTAGATGCGCAAGATAAGAGTCTCACGCTCTACCGATTGAGCTAACCGGGCCCAATCTGTTTTTGCACGACGGCTTCGAGATTGGTGTCAAGACCGTGTCACCGTACGATACTTGCATGTCTCTCTGGCCTCGAGTGGGCGGGTTGGTTGAGGTAGACAGCTCCTTCACGAATACCCAAGAAATCAAGGCTATGATAAGTCAAGTATTAATTTCGCTTCAAAATCATTGATACAAGGAACCTAACCCTCCGTATAGGTAACCTCTCAATACACCATTTCACGTCACCACTCCCATCACCTTGCAAAAAGGCCTGCCAAGATTCCAGACACTTTTCAGCCACCTCGAACGGCCAGCTACACCTAATGCTCAGCATTGGCATATCCCCTGTCAAGTCATAGTTGAAATACCCGGCATGAGAGCTGCTGGTACTGTACAAGGCCAAGAACCTCAGCTTAGGCATTCGGTTCACCGCTTCGACTGCCATGCTGATCAAGTGGCTATTTGATCCAGGCAGCTCATCGATAATCATCTGCTCCGACCGTAGAACTAGATGTTGTAGGCCATAGCATTCTTGGTCCATGGCCCTGAAGAATTCAAAAGCGTCAATACTATAGTTCATAGAGAGGCGCGTCAGGTGTCGGCATCGGCAGGCCAGACCTGACCCAAGTTCAGCGAGATACGGGCTGGGCCTTGGGTGACTTCTGAGGTGTTGTAGTTGAGTAATTCGAATGTCGTTCAAATATGACGGCCAGGTCGATATGGCCTTTGAAAGGTCCTCGTCAAATCCATGCTTCATCTTCCAGTGTGCACGCCGTCTGACCTCCCAATTAAACGCCGTGAGAGCTGGGAGGCAGCGTATGATTTCGGTTATTCCTCCAGGCTCAAAGTGGCAGACACTCCTTTGTGAGATGAGAAGGCTGGTGATGGCTTGCACTCTTGGTAGGCGACGGGAATCTTGAGAGTCCAGTTCAAGTGAAAAGTGAAAGTCGGACTTGGCAGCGTCAAGGCACTTTTCCCACATCCAAGGGGGGATAGTCGTGGGTTGGAATTCCCATCCATCACCGACATATATGACCACAGGGTTGGTGCGTCTCTGGACCTTTGCCACAGTCTTCTGCCAGTAGCTCATGGAGTCTGCAATAATCTCCAAAGCTATGCCCTCACGGTGGACGTCATCTCTTCTCCAGGTGGCTAGTTGGCCAAATAGGGCACATATAGCCTCCGTGAAGGCGACGTTGTTCTGTTTCTGTTGACGTTCCAGACCCCGCAGGGGTGGATTCGCGCCGGCTCCTCGTCTGGTGATGATAACCATCTGGCCTATAGCGCGATCTTGACTTGTGCGGCCGAACATAGGTTTTCGTAAATGGCGGTGCTGAGGGAGTTCTAGTGCCAGGCAGATTTCCCGTAGGTATGCTCTTCTTTGTTTCACTCGAAACATGGCTTGAAAAGATTCTAGCTCGGATGCCTTGATACGGAGGTTTTTGAATGTAACCTTTTCAAAGATTGATTGCCATTCTGAAGCAACCATCGCATGCCCAGTAAGACATTTTCCATTGTGAGATTCAGCCTCGGCAAGACGAGTCAGAATATCATATCGGAGCTCGAAAGGGAGCTTGCACCAGAACATTGCTGCTGTGTTGTACAAGGGCGTTCGGTGTTTATTGGGAACAGGCAGGTTACGAGGAGGGCGGAAAGTCTTTTATCTCTATTTGATCACGGAAAAACGTGTCATCTTTACTTGTATCTGATCTACCATCTCAGATGGGCCGAAAATGGCGTTTAAGTTTGTCTGCCGAGGAAGAGGAGCCGCCATGAAGCAAGGTTGGCGAAGCTAGCCGCCATCACCATCAGTCCCTTTTAGCTATCCACAGGTTTGATCTTCTGGCTCTTCCTGATCATTGATGTATGCGGAACACCAAACAACTTCAGCACACCAACCTCCTCAAATCCAGCCCCTCGATATAGCGGAAGTCCCGCGGGCGTAGCAACCAGGTAACATTCTTCCCCAAACTTGTCGGCTTCTGCAAAGGCCCCTTGTAACAGCATTTTACCAATGCCTCTTCGTTGTTGGCTGGGGTCAACTCCAAGCATTTCGAGATCTATAATGGTCAGTTAGTTTGTGCTAGGCTGGAGGTTGGGAAATTGAGAACTCACGCCACACGTCGTGAGATCCTTTTTCTCCAAATCGCTTTGAGTGATCTTCGCCGAGAACTCTCTTCATTTCATCAAAGGCGGCATGGTCGAGTGTTGCGCAAGGAGGTTTGATGGGTGCAGCCTCTTGCTTTACATGTTCCTCGCCTCGTACTGGCTTCTCCCAAAGTGCGAAGCCTACGACTTTGCCGGATAGTGCCTCATCAACCGCAACTATCAAGATAGTCCGTTTGGAATGAAACCTATCAGTTTTTCGCGCAAGCCTCCACGGTCTTGCTGCATGGGCATACGCCTCTCCCTCGGGCTTCAGGTGAGGCGGGAAGAGATGAGCTGAGATGGCATCAGTTTCTGGGTTGAATGATGCCGTCGCAACGTCAGCGACAGCGTCGAGATCGCTCTCTGTGGCAATTCGAAGTCGCAGCGTCATGTTGTTGAATTCGGTGAGTCTTGGTAGTTGCCGAGATCGGCGTCGAAACGGGATGTGATGGGTAATCGCGCAAGGCGGGGAAAAGAAACCCCTCGGAAGTAGAACTGCTCCCGGACCGTGAGTCCATGACCATGATGTTATATGACTATTGGAGGAGTAACTGAATATTTAAGAAGATGATTAACAAATATCTCTCGACATGTTGACACATTACTGCCTATTCGTAGTACCAGCATGTCAGGATCTTTAGTTAGAGTTAGGTAAAGACACAGTTGAGAAAAAGTTTACGGTGCCTGTGCTCTCTACTTTGTACTTTTGCACCTTGAGATTCCTGAATGTGCTCGCCTGTAGCCTGTGCTTGAGAAACCTGGCCAATCCGACAACGAGAATGAAAGCATAACTCGAAGCAAGACAATCAACCCTAGCAGCGATTGCCGACGCCACATGTTCCGCCAGCGAAGATCCAAGCGCTAGGTGGTGGCATAATTTGCGCTTTCGTATTTTAATTTTCGTATTTATACTTGAGAGTGTTGCCAATCACGCTTCGCCTGACACGCGGTTCTGGGTCCCTGCGCTTCACTTGCGACAACATTAAACGTATCGAACCCGTAAAACAGGCAATTGGCTGTCTTAAGGTCAGTCCCATTCAAAATAGCACCGACGACATATGTTACTTGCGGAATAAAACCTCGTCGTGTCGCTCTGTTGGCAGACTTTCCTTGTTTTCCTTCGCTAGCCAAGACTTCCTCCTTCAAGACCAACGACAAGATGGGTCTCGTTCAATTTGAGGATGGCAAGGTCCTGTACTATCCTTATACGCCCTCCAAAGCGGCTGGTTTCATCTTTATGGCCCTCTTTGCTGTTGTTACGATAATTCATATCGCCGGCGTTAAGCGTTACAAGACCAACTACTTCATCCCAATGGTGCTGGGTGGCATCTGTGAGTCTTGATCCACTTACACGACAAAACCGTCTCTGATTATCTGCAGGTGAAACATTCGGTTACTATGGCAGAGCCTGGGCCGGCAGCAACCCAAATTCCCCTAAGCCCTTCATGCTCCAGCTCATGCTCATCCTCGTCGCCCCCGTCTTTATTTGCGCCACGCTCTATGTCACACTCGGAAGATACAAACAAGTCCTCCTTGGCCAACCGAAGCGAAAATGCAGTCCGACTTCCCTGTTCATCTTGACCGACATTATCGCATTCTGCACACAAATTGGAGGCTCGCTAGTACAAGTTACAGGCAGCATCAAGATCATGAAGATCGGAGATAAAGTCGTCCTTGGAGGCCTATTGTTCCAACTCTTTGTGTTGGCGATATACTTTTACCTGGTTTGCAGGTTCTACAACAAGGCATGCCAGGAGACCCTGTTCGCTGGGATTTGGAAGCCCTACGTCTGGATGCTGGGTGTTTCCGTCATCGCCATCTGGATACGCAACCTGGTCAGGGCCATCGAGTTTGTCCAGGGTTTCCACGGCTTCATCAGCGAGAACGAGGCCATGTTGTATGTGATGGATGCGTCGCTCATGCTTGGGGTTATGGTGGCGTTTCTTATTTTTCACCCTGGCCGCTTGTTGTCCCAAGGGCAGGGGAACAAGGTTCATAGTACGGATTTTTCAACAGCGGATAGAAACGAGTTGGCTTGGATGAATAGACGATAGCGCTAAGGGTAGGCGATAGATTGCACACGGTGAGCAAGAGGCAGAAATACATTTCGAACCCTTATAGTGACTAAAATCATACCCCATGTTCTTTTTGTATGCCCTTTCTTAAAGACTTGCCCTCAGTATCCCTCCTTGCGGTTGACCTTGTTAATCAGATCCTCCCTCCCTTGACTCAACCTCTCAAGATTCAATCTGAAAATATCCAAAAGTCTATAGTAATACGCCGCTGATGCAGCGCTGATGTGAGGAGTAATGGTGATGTTCTTGGCACTCCAAAGAGGATGACCATCAGGCAGAGGCTCCGGGTCCGTGACATCCAACGCAGCACCCCGAATAACACCCGTGTTGAGCGCCTCGATCAAATCATCAGTGTTGACGATGGGCCCACGGGCGATGTTGGTGACAAAAGTCCTCTTCTTTCTGAGGACTTGGAACTCGGGCTTGGCGATCAGGTTCTTCGTCTTTGCTGTGAGGGGCGTGGCGATAACAAGGAGGTCGAGGTCAGAGCCTAGGAAAGCGTGGATGTCTTCCTTGGAACCGCCAGAGAACCACTTGCTAGGGAACTTTCCCTCAGGGTCACCGAGTCCTTCGGGTGAGTACGAGTCGTCCCTGCGCGACTCGGGGGTTGGACGAGGATGAAGGGTGTAGGCGTGAACGTCCATGCCCAGGGCCTTGGCCACGCGGGCGGTTTGACGGCCAATACTGCCGTAGCCCAGAATGCCTCTGCGAGATGGTTAGTTCAGTTCAGTGGGCAAGGGGGGTTGTCATACATCCGCTTGCCGACAGTGTCTTCGGCATCTTCAGGGTTCTGGTGGAGTCTCTTCCACTTGGCCTCCTCCTGGAGCTTCCAGTAGTCCTTGACTGTGAAAGAACATTAGTTCTCGATCTCAAAATTGAGGCTGCAATATGCTTACGGTAATGCTGGAACGTCAGGAAAGTGCTGACGATCCACTCAGCGATCTGAGGCCTGCCAGGGATCAGTTTCCGTCAGGGTGCTGCAATTGAGGGTCGCCTACCCATGGACTCCATTGGCAGTGGAAAATGGGATATTCGTCCCCGAAAAGAGGGGCCTATCAACAATATGGTTCGCGCCCGCACTGGTCAACTGAACATATTGAAGATGAGGCGCCTGTTCCCTGGTGGGCAAAATGGTGGCAGTCAACAGCACAGTCGTATCCTTCCACTCCTCCTCCGTAAAGTCCGGGTCGAGAGGAGCGCCCCATGGCTGAAGACGAGTTACAATCTTTAGATCAGGAAACTGCTTCTGGATGCGGTCGAGCTGCGACTGCGGCGCGGGCACAGTCGTGAAGATGACGGCCTTGTGACCCTTGAGGGTCTTGTTGGTGAGGGTCTTGATAAGCGTCATGGTCGCGGATCTGGACAGATGAAAGATCGAATCTAGATCAACCGGGATCAATGCGGCCTTTGAGTGAGATCAAGTCGGCGGTGGGAGCCGAGTATAGGCGTCTTGGGGATGACAAATCCGTAGTCGTGATGGAGGCTTCAAGTGTCGTCAAGGTGGGGCAATCTGACGTCTTTGGGGTAAGTTGAACAGCGAGTGGATGAGTCAGATGGGGAAGATGTGTCTTGAGAATGGATAGTGCAGATGTTGCCATTATAGCCCAGAGCGACTTATCAGGGGAGACATGTTTGTCGATGGAGGGTTGGTCGGGACGGGCTTCAGAAATGGGTCCGCAGCCGGTGAGTTGTGGGAGAAGAGGGTGCCATAACGTGCTCGTCGCCGATCGGGGCTGATTCTGACGATTATCGTTGGCATTGGTATCTCGTTTGCTTATTAGTTGATAACTAACCATCAAGTCTTGTTACCTATCACAAGCTGTCAGTAGACCAGAATCTACAATACCTAGACTAGGTAGGTAGGTGGGTGGGGAGGAGTCAAAGCATGGCTGTGTTGCCAGACACAAAGTCGAGTGCGATTGGATCGCTGATTTCACTGCATACTATTCCGATTGAGAACAGACAACCTCTAAAATGATACCTTTGCCATCTTCCATAAGTCAGCCATGACCTTTTATCCAGAAGGCGATCCAAATGAACGGGTTGGTACTGCATCTCGTCCAACAACAATGAGGGTGAGGGTGGAGGCGTAGGGTAGCCGAGAATAAACAATACAATTCGTCGCAAATCAACATCGACATAAAGGACAGGAGGGGGACTTCTGTGGCCTTGGTTCGTGGTGATCTCTATTATTGTCAGTACTGCATACCCAGCGACAACCACCACAAGAAAGGCCCCAGACTAAACACAGACACGCCAGGAGGTTCAGGCTCGCAACAAAGACAATTATAGTCACGTGCGAGGCCCATGGGTGGGTGCCCCAAGGTCTGGCCTGGACAAACGTCAACCGACTGTGCCTGATGAAAGTAGAGTCTTTTGAGCTCACTGATGAACTTGTAGTACCGCTCAAGCAACTTCGCCTCTGCGATGGGGTCGAGCCGGGGTTGGGCGGGAGCTCGAGGGGATTCCCTACCCGCGTTGGGCTTAGCGTTGCCGCTGCTTGGGTTACCAGCTGTGTTCTAAGGCATGTTTTTGTTTCGCGGTTTTTGAGCAAAGAAGTGCGGGTGAGAAGATAGTGAGAGAGTGGTGAAGAAGATAATCAAATTGTGGGAAAAACACAGAGAAGATGCTAATGTTCCTCGGGAATCCTAAGACTTAGGATGACCTGAACTCAGGATCTCAATGCTAAGATTTTATGCGCCTTATGCCGTTTTATGCAGCCAAACTCGGACAATGTCATCTTATCGCTCTGATGCATCCGAGTCCACCTCAGCCTTATCGCTCTCTCGTGGCTGTGCAGCACCAGGCGCCCTCCAAACAGCCTACGCTAGTAACTCTCTCAGGCCCCTTCCAGCAACTCGCCGCCTGAATGCAACCACCTGAACCGCTAAACGCCCCTGCTGGTGGTGGCTGAGCCCTCAGCTCCCATTTCCAACGGAGATGACTTCACGCTTTTGGGCGCTGCCTGGCCACTCACACAGCCCGACGCCATGATATCTGAACGCCAAAGGACGCCTTGAGGTCAGCCACCGACAGTTACGATGGCTTCAAAACTTGCCTCTTTCCTCCCCTCGAGGAACAATCCACCCCTTTCCATTCGTCAACTGTGATTTTGGATTATTCTGCCAGCATCGTATTTTTCCATCCCCGCATTCTATGGCCTCCTTGTCATCCATGTCAACTCCTCCTCCTCCACACGAGTCGGATCTTCCAGTTCCGACGTACTCTGCCACCGACGATGGCGACCTCCTGAATAGAATCGAGCGCGCGTCCGCCGTCGAGTTTCCCATCCTCCATTCGCCCATCGCGAAAACTACGAATCTCCAGCGCCTGACCTCCGATTCAGACTGGACGAGCTACCATGAAGCATATCGTCTCGAGAGGGATATCGTCAACTCCTTCTTCACCTCGATCGAAAACGGCCACGATGATCTTGTTGCCGAGTTTATATCGCGCGGATGGGTTTCTCCAGATACGACGAGTCGCGTTCACGAGACTCCCCTCCTCGCTGCCGTGCGCGCAGGCAGAACGCCCATGGTGAGCCGGCTTGTCGCACTCGGCGCAACAGTCAATGCCTTTGGACGCCCCGATACCTCGAAGACCCTGAGCGATGACGACCGACCCGAGCGAACACCGCTGATGCTTGCCGCCGAACGAGGTCACTTGGCATTGGTCAAGGTTCTCATGAAGGACTACGGAGCCGACGATAGTTTGATCGCGCCCGATGGTGCCATCGCTCTCCGTCTAGCTGCCATCAACGGTCATCGCGAGATTGTCGACTTCCTCCCCGCTCGTCGCGGTGGCGCATGGCTCCGTTGGAAGACGGCGCATCACAAACAGATGGAGAGGATTCGTCGCGCATGGAAGCGTCTCGGTCACTTCCTCAAGGTCCTCTTTTGGGATTTCCCCGTCCTGCTCGTGTACGAACTACCCAAGGAAGTCGGCAAGGGGATCTGGAAACGCCGACATCGGATGGCTGCCGCTTGCAAGCGTATGGCGAAAGAATTGCCTGCCAAGATCGTGAAGGAGGTTGTTGAACTACCTGGCAACATCAAGCGCTGTGGCAAGGCCGTCTGGAAGGGCATCAAGGAGATTCCACCCATTCTGAAGGCCATCGCCATCGCCATCTGGAAGACGATCAAGAAGATCCCTGGCGCCGTCATGGTCTTCCTCAAATGGATCGGTCGAGGCTTCAAGCGCATAGGCGAAGCCATCATCGATGTCTTTTCACGCCTGCTCTCCCTCCTACACACAGCCATCATGGCCGTTGTATCCTTCTTCCGCAACATCACGCTCCAGGATATCTGGGATGGCTTCTGCTTCCTCGCCCGCGCCATCTTTGTCGACACACCCAAGGCCATCGGCGCGTTCATCATGTCGTTCGGGCAGATGACTTACGACATGCTAAAGGCGTTGTTTGGTACCCTGGGCAAGTGCATTTGGTATATGGGCGCTGGCATTCTGTGGTTGATCCAGTATATTCCGCACCGGATCTGGACCATCTTTGAGGCCATGGGCACATCCATAGTGCGGGCTTACCAGGAGACGATGTCGTATCTGAACCCGAAGCGGATGTAAGGGTCAGGGAGCAACACGGCCGATGAGGAACACGGTCAGGGAGTAGGAGTGGCTTGGTTGGGCATGATTGTTTGTTGGCGTTGGCGGGCATGTTTTTCACAGTCGAGATACCCGTACATTCTCTTTGTTAGTAGACGCAAACCGTGCAGCAATACAATAGCACTAATTGTTATCTCCAACGACGTTTCCCATCTCTCTTGCATCTTCGTAAGGTCCACGCCAAGTCTTTGACGGATAAACGGCGCCCTTTAGGGGCTTCAACGATCAAGCCACCAACCCATCAACGCCTTAAATCCGTGAGCGAAGCGCCAGAAGCCTCAATTAAGCATAAAGCCCGAAGCCCCGGCGACGCCACGGGGAATATTGAACACGAAAGAGGTAGAGGGTATAACCTCGTTGGTCTTGATCTTGGGCTTCAACTACCAAGGCTGGAAGACTAGTTCAATATCAGCCAGGTCACCTCGCAGCATCTTGCCACAAACCTCAGCTTCTCGCATCCTCCCACTCGTCGATCCTCCTCTAACCATCGTGTGATGCCTTTCACGAACCCTGACATCCTTGCCATATTGACTCTAGATCTAAAAACTACGCGATCTCGAAATCGATAGTCCCTCGCATTCGCCGCCGACTAAGCCCTTCCAGGCCACAAGCGCCCCTGGCGATCCCAGGGGCACCCCTGTCAGGACCCCGTTCCTCTCGCTGTCAACCGTCTGCTCTGCTTTTTTTCAGCTCCGGTGGGTTTTCAATAGTTTAGACGGTAGAGCCAACATGTCAGACCAAAGGTCCCAGTCTAGAACGAAATGCTCGGGAAAGTCGGGGAAGAGGGTTAAATGGCTGCATGGGAAATAAAGGCGCTCTATTCCCCCCCATCCGCTAGGCGGACGTTTGGGCTTGTGGCTTTTTTTTTCCCTCTCGATCGCTCGTTGAAGCTTGGCCGTTGAACGTCTAAAGATGGCTCGCCGTCTTGTCCGCTCGCTTTTCCTGGCGGAGGCACTCAATTCTTTGAGTGCTTTCGCTGCTGTTTGTATTCCATCGGGTCCCACTGCTTACTGTGAGTTCTTTGAAGCGCATGAAGCTGGATCTTGACTAACTTGTGGTAGGCCAGGTCTCTCAGTGGAAGAATGACCCTCTCATCGTCATCTTCAACGCCCACAAGGAGTATGCCGAGGGTGTCTGTACCTCAGCCCTTCAGCCTGTCACCACCGTTTCTGGCACAAACTCTGCCTCGGCCGAGACGGTTGTCGTGACCATCACCCAGACAGATAATGAAGTCGTCACAAAGACGGAGTATTACGATGAAGATATCGTGACTGTCAGCGCCGAGCCCTCTACCGTCTACGTGACAGCCTCTGAGGAAGTTATCACCGAGACTGTTCGAAACAGCGATAGCGTTGTTGTTGATGCCGAGACGGTTCAGCGCACTGTCGGTACGACTACGCTTGTTGCCCCTGCCTCGATCCGCACGATCGAGAAGACCGAGGTCGACCACGTCGGCTCCACGCGCATCAGGACTGTCACTATCGAGGTAGAGACGGAGACCTCTGTCGAATACACCGCCACCGAGTATATCACGACATCTACATCCGTCGACGTCGTCACGGAGACATCGACCAGCGTCGAGACCATCCTCACGACAACCACCGACTACGTTACCACTGGCACCTACGTCAAGGTCGCCCCCGGCGCTACTCTCGTTGTTACAGAGTCGCGTACCTTTGTCATCCACTCCGTCCCGTCGACGCGCACGCACACTCAGTACACCTCCACAGACGTCGTCACTGTGCCGACTTCCACTCTTACGATCGAGTCCACGGATACAACTTCGACGACTGTGACGACGACGACATTCGAGGTTTCGACAAACACTGGAACCTCCTTCAAGACTGTGTTTACATCAACCGAGACGGACGTGTCGACGAGCACCGCCTCCACCAACGACTGGACCACCGAGTATTGTAAGTCATCATCTCCTGTTCTTCAATCCACGCTAACTTTCCAAGTCTCTACCTACACCAACACTCGCACCGTCACTACCGTCGACTACACCGAGCACGTCTTCCCCTGGTGGCAGCAGAAGCGTTCGCTTCCTACACCCGGTCTCGATGCCCGTGGCGAAAGCAGCCCCGAGCAAGGCTGGCTCGATCAGTTTGGCGAGATCCACTTCCGAAGCGCCTGCTCATGCATCGTCACTTTCCCCCTCTCTACGCGCACCGTCTATGAGGATGTTTCGGGCAGTGCTGCTGTCGAGACAAGGACCGATTACACCACCGTCGTGGGCCAGTCCACTGCTGTTGGAACTGTCTACGGGGAGACCATTACGGTTACGGTCGCTAACATTGTCACCGTCACCCAGGGCAAGACTTCCACCCACACGGTGGTTGTCGATGGCACCACTAGCTTTGGCAAGCAGACAGTGACCGAGGACGTTCTCGCCACTGTTTACTCGACGCCCGTGGATGAGACCACCGTCACCTACTTCACCACCAACTCGTATGTGACTGATGTCACTGACGAGGTCTCTGTCACCGATCACATCACCCTCAAGGGTATCAAGACTGGATACACGTGGGTTGAGATCACTCGGACTGAGCAGCTCTTGGACATCCAGACCAAGATCCATCCCGTCGGTCATACCATCGAGGTTGAAGCGACATCGACCTCTCTGTTTACTTCGACCGTTGAGACTACAGTTGATGTCACTTCCACAGCTTTGTCTACCGCCGACGAAACCGTCAATGCCGTCCTCACGCAGACAAAGCCTGTTCTTGTGACGGATATCAACAAGTTCACATACACTGCCACCATCTTCACCGACGCCACGACCACCGTGTCTCTGGAGGCCACATCCACAATCGGTATCATCTCCACCACCAAGGCGACAACCGTCACCACCGTCAAGAACGGCCAGACATCCACTTACACCTCCACCATCGGCATCGAGTCCACTGTGACCGCCCGCGCCGCTGCTACCCAGACCTGCGCAATCCCCATCGCTGACGGCAACATGGACATTCCCTACAGGAATACCCCCTGGTATGAATCGGTCACTTCAGCGTATCGCTTCTTCAAGCGCACGCTTGGCGGCGGCGACCCTCACGGCACCGTCCTGGAGACTGACAAGCTCTACAACAACCTTGAGATCAGACTCTGGCAGGACGCCAAGACGTGCAAGGGCGTGCGCTTCAGCTGCACCTACGAGTACTACTTTGACAAGTACTACGAAGTCCAGCTCCGAGATTCGCAGGGCAACCTCGGCACGTACGTGCCCTACTTCCGCATGTGGTGGAACGACGACAAGATCGACGAGGACTGGCCTGCCCGGCCCTCAGACACCGGCCGCTGGTGGACGGGCAACATCCAGTTCACGGCCACCGGCAACACGGACACGATCTGGATCTACGCGGCGAGTCCCCAGTCGAAGAACGCTGGGCAAAACTTTATGCGGTTTGACAACTTTGTCTGCAGGCCTATCCAGTATAATCCTCATCGGGATTAGGAGTTTGCTATGATCAATGACATGGTATATGGACATGAAACGAGTGCAGACTCGGATTCATGAGTTTATAGCTGTTAGCCTGTATTTAGTTCTATCATATTCTTATAACTCTATTCGAGGTTCGATTCCAGAAATGAAGTATGTTTCTTCAACCTGTCAGAGGCCATGATTCAGGACCCAAACCGCACATGTGGCTTTGAATACAGTGCTGAAGAGCTCGGCCAACGATTATACGAACATGCTGGAACATTACGATACTGATCAGTGTTTTCGTCGAATCATGAGCAAGTCTATGGAACATCAGCAGAGACTCTGGTTTAACTCGCAGTTAGCTCTAACTTTTTGTAGAGAAACACATTCACTAAGAACAATGGACAGAAAATTGAGACTCAAATGGTCGTATTGGTTTTATTATACAAGACATCGAGGTCACATATATACAACAGAATATTCAACAACCACTCCAAACCTGCCCTTCCCCGTCGTTCGGGGTAAAAGACAGAGTGGCTTCGATCCTTGCAAGAAAATGTTGGAATCTTTTTACACAAACACGCTCTGCGTGAGAGTTGATTTCTCCGAGTAGTACACTTAGTACTTGATCATGGGAGCGACGTTGCGGGCCTTGACGTCGCGAGCGTGGCGGCGGACCTTCTTGCTGCGCTTGCTCTTGCAGCCCTTGCCATCAGAGCCGGAAGAGGGAGCAGCCTGGGTAGGCTGGGCAGCAGCATCAGTGGTGGCAGAGACGAAGATGGGGGTGGGAGCAGCGTCGGAGGCAGCGGGAGCCTGGGTGGCAGCAGGGGCCTCAGTGTTACCAGCAGCGGGGGCAGCGGTGGTAGCAGCGGGGGCCGAGGAGGGCTGGGCAGAGCCGGAACCGGAGTCAGCGGTGGGCTCGGCAGCGGAAGCACCGCCAGTGAGGGGAGTGGCGGTGCTGGCAACGGCGGAGGTGCCCTGCTCGACAGCGGAGGCACCAGCAATCAGCTTGGGACCGGGGATGGGGTAGGTGCTAAGCTGAGTGTAGATGTTGAAGAGGATACCGGCATCGTCAGCCTTGTACAGCTCGGTACCCAGGGTACCCTCGGGCTGCTCAGTACCAGAGCCAGTGACCTCGAGGTTGAAGCACTGGGGGTAGTTCTGGGCACCGTTCTCCTGGCCACCGGAGTGGAGGGCGATGATCTCGTGTCGGAGAACGTAGAAGCCGGGCTTGATGGTCTCGGGGACCTTGACCAGCCAGCCGTTGCCGTTCTTGATCAGCTCATCGGAGGCGTACTCGCCAGGGGAGGAAGAGCCGTCAATCAGACCCTTCTCGCTGATCTTGAAGAACTTGAGGGTCTCCTTCTCAACGGTCTCGCAGCCGCTGGTGCCGCAAGAAGCGAGGTAGTCAATGACAGGGCCCTTGTGAGACTCAGGCCAGGTATCCCACTGCAGGAAGATGCTGTCACCAGCAGCGACCTTGGCGTGTCCCTTGGCGTTCTTAGCATCCTTGTGGCAGATGATATCGGCGGTTCCGAAGGCATCGGGGGCGACAAAGCCGTTATCGGTGGCAGTGGTCGACCAGCCAACAACAACAGGAGGGTTGCTGCTGTAGGGAAGAGTGAACACGTCGTAACCGGCGTACTCAGCACCGTTAATGACAATGTTGTTGACGTGGCCGTGGGCAGCGACGCCGATGGCACCGGCGAGGGCCGTGAGGAGGGTCTTTTGGGTGAAGGAAGGCATTTTGAAAAAGTGGGTCTTTCGGAGGTAGGTGGGGCCGGGAGAGCGAAGGTGCAAAAGATTGGTTTTTGGAAGGAGTGAGTGACGGTCCGACTGGCGGTTTACGTGTTTGAGTGAATGAATGAAACAACTTCAGTCAATGAAGTGTATAATGAAGAGAAAGTGAGTGCAAGGAAAGCAAAAGCCTCAAAGGAAGGGCAAGAGAATGTTTGTTGACTTCTGGGATGAGCCTGAAGAGAAAGAAGAGAGTGTGACAATGGGAGGACTGCAGGTCTTATATCTCGATCATTATCTCTATGGACAAGAGCCTCATGGATTCCCGCGGCGAATCTTGGCGGAAAAGATGGACTGCAGGGGTATTCCGCTCGGAACGATATGCCGTCAAGGGGTATGCGAGGGAGGGTTGCATCGTCGTGGCCAAGAGGTTTCAGCGTGCGTGGGTGCTGACGTCCATCATTGCCAATGGGCTGAGATCCTGGTAGATCTTGGGACCGATTGGATTTGGTCACGGTGCATTAGGCTTGCTGGGATATCAATGGAGATGGTGCTGAATCGGTGTTTGATCAGGGTAATTGGAGTGGGCTGAGCAGAGAATGCTTCTAGAGCTTCACTGACGGACTCACTGTTGAGAGCATCACGAATCATGAAATTCATCCCTCAACTTCATGCTACCCACTTGTCAGACTTGACTAAGAATCCCAAGAGCCTCGGCATCCCCATAAGCGACATGTCCAGACCAGGTAGCCGGCGGCAACTATCCAAGCGAGGCGAGTCCTCGCGGTGGTGAATCTGGTCAAGAGAGCCGCTGTACCTGAAACTGGGGCACAGAGGGGTCCAGAGGATGACGGCCTTGAGGTTCAACTTGGAATAGGACGGAGATGGGCTTGCGGGAGGTGGGGAGGCCAGCCACTCACCAACTGTCAGTTCCTGCCTTAGCGCCCCCCCTCCATGTGGTCCATGATTACAGGGGTTTGACTCCAGGGGTTGTTGGAGCGGCGTCTGTGCCTAGACGGCGCCTATTTCTCCGCTGGACACTTTCGTTCCTTGGGTGCCACTGTGATTTCGTCGCCTGACGACGACCCTGTTTGAGGCCCCTGCTTTTGGGATGGCATCAATTTCCATGAGACGGTGAGTGTTGCCCCTGGAAAGCCGTGGAGAAAGGATGACTTGAGATGAACGCCTTTACATCATGAAGATTTTCAAGATCCATCAAAGACCCAAGAGTTCGGAATCAATAAATCGGTGGCAGTGATACATATTCACGTTTCAATCCTCCAACACACAAATGTTTTCCCGTCGCGACATTGACAGATGATGTGAAACCCCGAGTGTCGAGAGCGGTGAGAAACAACACACATAAACAGACGACGGCTACGGCCGACAAGGACATCAAACCTGTCAACCCTTAAAAGTTTCAATATTGCGAAACCTCTCATGATAAACGAAATCTGTAAAACAGCGGCAGTTCAGACTCTTATAAAAAGTCTCGTGTTGCTGACGTCTTGCCCTCGGGAGTTGACGGAAGGAAATGGTGTGATTTTTTTGAGGCAATTCCCAACAATGAAAAATCACCTTAGAATCGCTTAGATTCTTTTCCGCGGGAGGAGTAGATTGGCTGCCTGTGCTTAGCGACTTTTTCGGCTGCTCAACGTCCATGCATTTTTTGCCCCAGCATGAACTTCTCTCGTCCAATTTCCCAACCCCCCTTTTCCACACCTTGGCAAACATCTTTCAGCCACCGCAACAATCACTTAACATCCTCACAAACGCCAATTGACATACCGTCATCCTTCTTATTTCCGCCCATCTCACACTCAAAACAAAAGTGGCGACAATGCCCAAGGCCGCGGCGCAACGTGAGACGCGGGCGGGGTCGTCGTCTCAAACTCGACAGGGGTCTTCCTCGCGCAAGGGGCAAGCAGACCCTGTCCGAGAAAAGAGAGATGCAGGAGGGGCCGCAGAGGAAGAGGAGGAGGAGAAGGGGAGGCTTGAGCCAAGCCCGGTGTTTACTGGGCATCAGATGTTCTATCTATTCTTCTTGGATGGTATTGGGGCCATGATCCTTTCGGGTGGTGTCAATTTTGCCCTAGCGTATGGTGAGTTGTACCTTCAATGCGTTTGATGACATGCTAACTCCAATAGTCATGTACACAACGCAGGATACAACAAAGAATCCTATCCGACTCTTTCAACTACCAAACACCCTTGCAGGAGACGCAGCGGTAACAATCATCATCCAATGCATCCTCACCTGGTTCGTCGAGATGGGCCTCGTAAGCTACGACCTATCAAACCGATCAGTCCAACCCATCGGTTTCATCCCTGAGCCATCAAGTCCCTGGCTCAGATGGCTCTTCTATCTTCCCTCCCCTCCCTCAAAGTCTGAAGAGACACCTGAGGATGAACCCAAGTCTAAAATTGGCCTGGTGTTGAGTTCGATAGTTCAACAGGCGCTTAGGGGCTTCATGCTTGCTGTCGTGGGCTTTCTCCTCCTCTGGGGTCCTAGTATCGGTATCTTGACCGTTTTCGGTGTCCGCTCCGGCGGTGACTATCTTTATCAGGATCGGTGGGTGCCGCAAGCCTTCAAGGGAATCCTTGGAGGCGTGCTAGGCTTGCTGACGACACCTCCGATGGCAGCTTTTTGGCTGATGAAGGCTGGCTGGGAAGGGAATAAGGAGCGCACCGAAGCGAGAGCCTCCAGACGGAGCCGGTACACAAACGCGGTATGATATCTTCCGCCTTGAGGAGATCACGGCGGTGAACGAAGACTCGCTTGCATCCTTAGCGTTGGTCTGTGATCCTTTGATGGATGACAACTATCGCATCGAAGCGGCTTGATGATTCAAAAGGGGAGGGCTCTTTTTGTTGCATAAAAGCGAGGCATACATGATCACGATCCAGGCATTTTCATGGACGTTGAAAAGGAGGTGTTTCTCATGATATTCAAGATTACGACCACAAAATCATTTACATAGAAGGGCTTCAGGCCAGTAGATTTACGAGCTTATGATTATTTAATAATAGAAATATTTATTTTTGTGTACCTAGAATCGATGAAGTGTTAATCAGTCAACTTGATCAGCTCCTGTGCGGACTCTTGTGCCTGTAGGGTAAATCCCAAGAAATACGACAGCTTTTCCTAGCACTTCTCGATCCTCGAGGTAAAGACTTCTAGATACCTTGGTTTTGAGCCCTCAAAGAGATCATTCATCATCTCATTTATATATTTTTATCCCAAGGCCAGAAGAAATGGTACACCCTGAAGGTTGTTGTGATGGTTCAAATAGGAAAATCTTGAGAAGTTTGAGAAAAACCCCTCGTTCAACTGCTATTAGAGTACAAAGGCATCATTAGAAAGCCTTGATGAGTGCCTTTACAGTCTTGTAAAAACCTTAGACCTATTTCATCCTAGACTAGGTAAATATCAGTCGCATCATCAGGCTGGTTGCTGCCTTGAAAGTGCATCCAGGGCTGAGTACAACTCACTACTGCCTTCTCCGTGCAACGCCGTCAATGGCACGGACGGATACCGGCTCCAAGATATGAACGATAACGATAAGCCAGGAAGAGTGGAAACGTTTTACATCCTAAAACCCTGCAATCTGACTCGAAACCCCGTGTTTGTTTTACGCCAAGACATTTCCGATTGACTCATCTCGCCGCCTTGGCCCCCAATCTCGAACATCTTTTCAAAGAATGATCGCAAATTTTTCCAAAGGTTGCACACTTTTATCAACTCGGGCTAACTATGACTCATGATCCGTGGAAATCATTCGTAGATGCAATGCACGTCGTCACGAGTGGCTTGTTTTGTCTGACGTAAATGCGATCTTGGAATCCGAAGTAGCAAATCAGGCACGGCTTCAGCCTGGTGGTCTGCAGCCGCAAAATAGCGCCGTTGGGGGCCTAAACAACATAACCTTATTCGTCTTGCGTAGCCGTTGATTCTTCTATATAAAACAACTCTCGCTGTTGAATTGCTCGTTTCATTCGTAGTTGATACCCTCAACTTGAACTTGTCCATCATGACAGATTGGTATCAACACTATCTCGACAACGGCTACGCCGTCGTCCCCAACGTCATCCCCAAAGAAAAAGCCCTCGCCTACCAAAGAGCCGCCTTTGACTGGCTCAAGTCCTTTGGCAACGACGCCCTCGACCTCTCCGACAGGTCAACTTGGACTCCTGACAATCTTCCAAACATTTCCAACTTCAACGCTTTCACCCACTATGGCGTTGTGCATGAAAAGTTCATGTGGGATATCAGACTTGAACCAGGTATTATTGACGTTTTTGAGAAGATTTGGGGTACGCGGGAGTTGCTTGTTTCTTTTGATGCGTTGAATATTACGCTGCCGAGGAGACCTGGACATGTCCCGCGACAACCTCAGGCGCACGTTGATCAATCGCCCTACCGTCAGGGTCTTCAATGCGTCCAGGGCATTGCCTGCTTCTCCAAGTCTGGTCCTGAAGATGGTGGTCTTACAGTTTACCCCGGGACTCACAAGGTGGTTGAGGACTTCTTTGCCAATTACACCTCCAAGGCGGACTGGAGGCGCAAAGACTTTTACACTTTCACCGAGGACCACATTGCCTGGTTCGAAGATCAAGGCTACAGACCTCACAAAGTCACCGCTGAACCAGGAGATCTCATAATCTGGGATTCGAGACTGATCCACTGGGGCGCTGAACCTACTCCAGAGGGAAACACCATCAGGACCATCACCTACGTCTCGTACACGCCTGCGTACCTTGCTAGCGCAGAGACGTTGGAGAAGAAGAAGGAGGCGTTTGACAAGTGGTTGGCGACTACGCACTGGCCTCATGATAATATCAATATCCGGGCGAGTAAGCCAAAGCTCCCGGATGGGACGCTGGATACGAGGAGGAGTGAGCCACGGGAGAAGCCCGAGTTGACGGATGAGCTGCTGAAGCTCGCGGGCGTGAAGCCATATGGTGACTCTGAGTGAATACCAGGGCAAGAGAACCCTTTCAAATGGCAGCAAACGTGTCTTTGAGGCAGTAGTGGCATGATTCGTTAGTCGAGTAGACTCATTTATCAATAAAAAACCGAGTTCCGATCCCCCTAGAGATCATTCCCAGCCTTCTTCTCAGCAGCCCACTCCTCCAACCAAGCCTTTGTAAAATCAACAATCTCCTTCTGAGCCTTTGCAACAGCCGGAGGAGGCAAGTCAAAGGCCTCGCTCTTCGGGTCAAGCCCATTCTCGTCCCAATGATGAACACCATGCTCGATGAGGATAAAAGGCTCGCTGACTGTCGATTCTCTCTCGGGAACGCCGATGCGGTGGGGCGTGGCGGCTCGCCAGGGGTCTGCTTCTCCGTCGATGAAGGCGACGCGGGGGAAGCTGAAGTTGACACCGCCGAGTTTGTTGATGGAGTCGATGTTTGGTGGGGTTGTGATGTTGAAGGCTTCACGGCAGGGGATAGTGGTGTATTTGAGGTCAATCAGGCGAGAGACGAGTGGAAGCTGGTCCTTTGGCGTGCCCGACCCTGTTTGGAAGTAACCCCATCTACGAATGTTAGTAGTAATTCCGAACGCAGGGCATTCGACTTACTGCGTGCATGTCTGGTAGGTCCAGCTTCGCATCATTCCTTGGTTCAGGCCCGTCTCATTGATCGAGCCTCGGATCGAGTAGCACTCGTTGACAGTCTTATCCTGGCATCCACCTTGAAGATCCGTGTTGACGGCTGATCTGATGTAGCCAATGTAGTTGAGGAAGCGGATGGTGAGACTCTTGGCCTCGGCTTGATAGCCACAAGTCGAAACCCATTTCTGGACAGTGGGGATGAGATGTCGGGTACTGGCATACAGAAGGCTGTCAGAAGAAACGCTTCCACAGTAGATTCCAAAGTCAGGCGCATCCTCCTCCGGATCCCAGTTGTTGGACTGCAAACCGCCAATGCCACGACTAATGGCCATGGCAAAGTCATCATCTTTGAGCTCCTGAAGACCAAACGCAATCTTGAGCTTCTTCTTTTCCTCCTTGTCCTTTCCGAGAAGGATCTTGTCGACGATTTGGGTCAGCTTCTGCGTCGTGCTGGCACAGTCGCCGGGGGCAAAGAGTCGGGCTGCCTCAAAGTACTCCCAGTAGTCGGTGATGGCTTCGGTCACGCCGGATGAGGAGATGCCGCCCCAGAAAAGGTCGGGGTAAATCTTTCTCGCGAACGCAGCAAAAGCGCCGGCGTATGATCCTCCGTAGATGATGTAGGGCGTTGAAGCTGCTGTGAGGTTTCGCTCCTCGAGTCCAGGGAACTTGACATTCTCCGCGAAGTACGCCGTGTCGGCGAGGGCTTGCTCCGTCGAAAGGAAGCGCAGGTTCTTTGTCTTGAGATCAGGAACAGGGAAACTGGTGCCGTAGTATCGATGCTCGAGAATGACTCCAATGCCATTCGTCGCTTCGGCCAACATCTTGAGAATGCCATGATCCAGGAAAGGCAGCCTATCTTCCCCGCTCGTCTCACCGGACGCGAGGATGATGACGGGACCGCCTTCCTTGTAGTACTGCGCGTCGAACCAGTATCTCAGAGGAAACTTTTCATCAGAGTGAGGCTCGTAGAGGGTGTCATTGTGGAAATGATCGACAGGCACCGAGATGTTGACGGCACGTGGTCCATCGTCAGCTCTCTTGGAAAGACGGTGAAGACCGCGAGCTTCAGTGCTTGAACCGTGAATCTTTGCCTCAGCCGACAAAACAAACAAACCAGCAGCAACACTGCCCAAAAGCCACCGAAGAGCCATCTTTTTCAATGAATTGTTAAAGATGCTCGAGGTCTGTATTGTTCAAGCTGCATTTTAGCGGGGAAAGCTCCGGCTTTGAATCACCTCCGCCTAGTCCGCACCTTCCTGTTTCAGGTTGATAAGACATGTACATCACGCAATCAAAATCGTGCTACGACGCGACCTTGATGAGCGTTTTGAGCAACGATCGACTATTCCGGGAACTTTTGACTATACTACAACTAAAAAGTTCCCCTGCAAATAGAAGGTGTTGGTTGGATCTGACTACTTTTTTGTTACCGGTCGGAATTGCGGCACTGAAATGGGGCAACACTATGCAAAGGATCCAATTTGATGGGCAAATGAGGGCGCACTTCTCTCATTCCAGTCTTGGGAATGTTATCCTGGACTGCAAAGTCGTCAATTGGCTCAGATACAAGAGCTAGATGATTGTGGAGATGACGCATAGATATCTTGTTTCGATAGCAACGCCCATATCTTTGACTTGCACTGAATCCTCTTGGAAAGACTCTCCTACGTCGAAAATAGAAATGAATAGCTCGGTGCGGTATTGAGTACGTATGATTAAAGACCTTGGACTTGGCAATCTTAGGGTGTTCGAGCTCACCAGATTAATGGCGGAACCGGCCCTGATCTCGGTAGGTGTAAATTCAACCAGGATACGATCATGATCACGAAGTCCGATAAGGCTCAAAAGATATAGGCTGTGGACTAACAACATACTTGTCGGAGGACAGAAGTGGGATTGCCAAGGAGCGACTCTGCCCTTGAATGGCACTGGCTAACTTTTGCCCAGTTGTCAACATGTCGTCTTTTACTCTCTTTCATCATGTTATCAACAGAGGCCACCAGTCACGACAGCAAAACACACAGTTTCCTACTCTAATAGCGACATAAAATCATCACAGAAGTAAGCTACGCAGCTTAATATGGGGGTTTCAATGCAACCGCCACATTAACACCAACGCAGCATAGCACCAAAGGTGTTACCCCTGATGGGCACCCGATATCAAGCAATTTGAGGGGACTAATCCATCCTCACATCGTTTTCAAGTGTGGCTTCCAAGGCATACTGCGCTTCCGGATACCTTGCGAAACTCGTAACAACAGCACATCCAATAAGAGACCGTGACAAGACATCTGCTGGTGTTGGCCGAGCGAGATACAGCAATCTGGCGTCAAACCGGACTCGTTGGGCGTGAGAGGTATCCCGAGGTGTGGAGATTTTCGAATTACATGGTTGGGATTGCAATACCCTCGATAGTCGACACTTACTAGAAATAGGGACTATATCTATAGAGTATTGTACCAGCTCGGAATTTGGTGTCAGCCAAGAACGATGACAGCCTCAACGGCGCCAAATGCGGAGAGTGCACAGGACATTGGGCGCTATCAGTCGACGAACCAGACAATGCCCTGTTTTCGACCCTTCTAGCGCCTGCACACGACGTCATCATCGCGTGTGACCACACACAACCCTCATAAAACCAAAAAAAAAAACGTCACAGCCACTTTCAACCCCTGTTCCCACTCAAACGCCATCACTCCCAAATGTCTCGCTCACTATCCGCAGTGTCGTCCCTCGAGGTCAGGAACCTCAACTATGACCAAATACGCTTCTATCATCCTGGCTATCTGAAGCCCCTCAACTTGCTGTTCTGTTTGCCCCGCGTTGATTATAGTGCCGAGGATAACGCCTACGGCGTTCATTATCGGACAGCTCTTACGGCTTGTCAGATTGTTGCAAATAATGCTTTTGAGAAGGGGAGGCTTGCGAGGGATGATAAGGGCCAGGATATAGTGGCGGATGATGAAAAGGTGTTGCTTGAGAGGGACTATTGGTTCTTTATTGAGGATGATGGTAATATGGATGTTCTTTCTGACAGATATGAGAACTGACACAGCTCAGAACGATATGCTGTTGTGCCCTGTTTCAATGACTGGCAGTTCCCCCACGACAAACTCCCGGACTGGTGGATCGCCCCAACTTCGTCACTTGGCCTCCACACCAAACGCTGTGCCGTGACCAACACCAGTTACGCATTCACATGGGCACATTTAATCCCCAGGGAGGAACAGCAATGGTTTAACAAGAACGGTATGGGACTTTATGGTGGAGGGTCTCACAGTTTGGACGACCAACACAATATCCTCCCTCTCAAGGCGGATCTTTACGTGTGCTTTGACCAGAGCGTCTTTGCCCTCGTTCCCAAGCAACACCGCGAACCAAATGGAGAATTACGTACGGAATATGTTCTCCACGTTCTCGATGCCCGAGAATCAGAATTTGCAGCCCTCTACCACGACCGCCCCATCAAATGCCTCGTCTCTGGAAGTCGAGAATACCTCTTTGCCCGCTTCGCCTGGACCGTAATCTCACGCATCAAACCGTTCCTAACATCCGGCGTCGGCAGACGCGTAGTCCGATTCAGGGTCAGAGCATGCGACGGCGACACGGACGAGGAGAACCTACGCGCAGAGATGCAGAATGTCTTTATGGATGCCAAGAAGCTTGAGGCTCTGTATGGGGGTGGGGGGAGGAAGAGGGCTGTTTCCCTGGAAGGTGCGTATGCTAATGATGAGTGGGAAGAGGAGCTTCCGGGGGAGATGGAGGGGTAGTTTGTTGAGTTGACAAGCTGTGTATGAATAGACAACGTGCATCATTTGTTCTCTTGGATGCCCAGGGGTTTGCTGCAGCATCGGTTACGTCCTGTTCATGCTTCACTTGTTTAGCAAAGGTATGACTTGTGCGGTTCTCACACTCTATCTCTCAAGCCCCTTGCAAGTTGAAAAGCTAATCTCCTTGGTGTTCATGCAGATTCTGCTGCGATGCCAAGACCTGTTCCCAAGTTGAGACCCGCAAATGTGCTTTTTTCATTTCATTAGACCCGCTAGACACCGCTCACTTTGCGTCTTGACAGTGTTGTTGTGGCCTTGGAATTTATGATACCAATCTTGTGTTGACACTGTATTCTCTGTCCTTGTGGCTTTGGGCTGTTTGAGTGATGTTCTTGCAACAACCTGATATCTTCAACCTTGCATCACTAATGAATGACCAACCAACTCCCCATCAGCCGCATCACAAAGACCCCTGTCTTTCAACTCGTCTTCTTGCCAATCAGACCCAATGCACCAAAAACAACCTCTCGATACCCGCCTCTAGTGCCAAAAGTGGCTTAAACCCGTGAGAGTGTCCCTGAGCTAGAAGCAAACTATTGATTCCAACAGCCAAACTATCGACTTGGCCCCTGTCAAGCCATTTCTTAAATACCAACGCCTGCCGCCGCCACTTTCAAGCCACGGCGCTTTTTCTTTTCTGTCCCAACTCTAGTCACTCATTTTTTGACGTTCGTTCTTGATCATGCGTGTCAACGCCTTTGTGGTGGCTTTAGGCCTTTCTGCTGTTGAGATGGTTGCTGCTGCTGTTTGCAGGCCTGGATCTACTACGCGTGAGTTACCTTTGAGTGCCTTCAAGACAATCCTGCTTGCTGACCTGGTCAAGTCTTGTCCGAGTCAGCCTCTGCAACTGAAGCTTCTTCATCGACAGTTTCTATCTCTACTGAAGCTTCCTCGACCGTCTCAACCGAGGCCTCCTCATCCGTAACCTCCGTCTCGACTGACGCTTCAACGACTCTCTCCGTCTCAACGACCTCGGCAGTCGAAACAACCTCTACCACAGAAGCCGCCACTTCCACAACCTCCGCAGGCCCCCCTCCCATCCCAACCTTCAACGTCGTCGCCACCGGCGGCGGCCCTGCAGCCGGCACCCGCCTCTCCGCATCCCGCCGCGCACCCTTCATCACCTTTGACTACGAAGCCGGCGACGCCAGCGCCGAGTTCTTCTCCATCGAGCCGGAGACTGGTCGCCTCAAGACGTCAAACCCTGACACATACGTATGCGCAACCTTTGGCGAAAACGGCCAGCCGGCTGGAACAGCATACCTCGGCAACTGCATCCAGCAAAACATTGACGTCGCCGGCGACTACATCGCCTATCTCAACTGTGGCCTCAACCAAGGCAAGGTCACCTGCACTGCACCCTGGAAGAATTGCAATAGGGACAACTTTGAGTGGATGTGCTATCCCGATGAGGCTGGCTCTACCATGACCAAGTTGTTTGTCACTCCGCACAACACTTGGGGTTACACCGTTGGCATGGCTCGTGATGTCCCCAACGGCTACAGCGAAGTTGAATGGAACGCCTTGGTTGTCTAGATGCTGTATACGCTATGTTCTCGAGGTGTGTGGGACGTGGTTGTATTTAATTCGCCCATGGGTGCTTAATTCTTCAATACTTTTCTAATGCGACGAGTCTCGCCTGTATTCCTGAGAGAACTCTTGCTTCTCGGCTGGGACTTGGAACCCAACTGATATCGCTCCTTGGATGGCTTCATCTTGACAACTCGATCTTTTGTTCAAGCTTGATAGATCTGATGAGCAGCAGGCGATGGCAAGACTCTGACGTACCGCCAAAGACACCGGCACCTGACTTGTCGTCCAACATGCCCACTATGCACATGTCGAGTTCGTGTATCACGACGGGAGTTTCAACTGTTATATATGTAACATTGCCTGCATCAACCTGGCTAGTTCGGACTTTTAACACAGCCCGTCAACCCGATCCGATAAACGATCTACCCAATCCCTCCCCCAGACGTCAAACGCTCCACATACCGTGGTTGTATTTGTCGCTACCACGTTGTGTAGCATCTTCAACTCAAAAAAGCACAGGCCAGGATGTGATGGTTCAAGATCGTCGTCGTCATCGGTCTCGGTCTCGCTTTCGGTCTCTGACCGTGGCACGGCACACGGCAACTGTCTACGTATTACTTTTAGTAGGACACGTACGCCCATCGCAGGGCTTAGCTTCCTGATTATCATTATTAGTTTTGAAACAGAGTAGCACGCTCTTAGTCCATGACTCGTACTGTTACAATCAACGGCAAGACCCCTTACATGTCATCAGCGATAGCGAGGCGCTAGACTTTCGGTAGCTCACGAACACGCGTATCAAACCCCTGCTGGTTTCCCGTCCGGTGCATAGTTATGCATGGGAATCTTTCTTTCCGTTCCGAATGTGTCGTGACGGATAAAATTGACCAATCAGGCTCGCCTTATTATACGGCAGTTAGTGACGCAACAAGACTTCAAGTAGGGATCTTCCCGAAAGTGATTCTAGATGCCGATCAAGTATGAAAAGGGATCAGAAGTCCGTGTAATGTTGTTTCATAGAGTGATAAATAGGCCATCTCTGCCCGGTCTGGCTGTAGCTGGGTCAAATCACCCTTCTTTCACCCTTCACTCAACACAGCACACCACTCATCATGGGAAACATTCAGTCTTTCATCGACCTTGCCATCAACCGGTGGCCGACCCTCCTTGCTATCGTAGTTATCTGCCTCACAGCTGCTTTCGGCCCAACCATCAACCGTAATATCCTACTATGGGGTTTGCCCGTCGTGGGAGATGGAAATGCAGAAAAGCGAAGAATGGCATACCTGGCCGGAGCCAGGAAGCTCTACTCTGACGGATACCAAAAGGTAACAACCGTGCCTTCACAGAGGTGGACCTCAAGCTGACTAGAGGGTAGTTCAAAGATGGAGTCTTCATGATTACCACCAGCAGATGTAAGTTAAGGGATACAGTGTAAGTCATTACGGACCAATTCTGACTTGCCCAGCGTCTCCGATTGTGGTGATTTCTCCCAAATTCCTTCCAGAACTGCACAAGCTCCCCGATTCAGTCGTGAGCATGGATGCCGCCGTTGACGAGGTTAGTGCAACCTCGAATCTACACGCATGACCCGAGGCTGAGCAGGTTTTTATCTAGACGATGGAAACGAAGTACACCAAGATCGAGACATCGGTTCCCATCATTCCTCACACCATCAAGGGAGATTTGACTCCCTCACTGAGTAAGTATAATTACACTCTCTGTTTTTCACAAGACTCATGGTCTGTAGACCGCCTCAATCCCACCATCGCTCAGGAGGTCCGAGAAGTCCTCCAGCTCTCCATCCCATCCTGCGATGACTGGACAGAAGTCAACATCCACGACAGCCTCCTCCGCATCGTAGGCATGGTCTCAGGTCGCGTCTTCATCGGCCCTGAGCTCTGCCGGTCCGAAAAATATCTCGACGCAGCAATCAACTACACTATGGAGGTCATGGGCGCACAACGCGCCGTGCAGCAGATGCGTCCTTGGCTACGACCGTTCCTTGCGTCGAGGCTGCCTGCTGTCAAGCGCTTGGACCAGAGAATCGCAGAGGCTGAGGAGTTTCTTAATCCTATCGTCAAGCAGAGGACCGAGGTCATAGCCGATCCTTCCGTCGAGAAGCCGGATGACATGCTCCAGTGGCTCATGGACAGAAAGGACAAGTTTCCTGATAAGAACAGCCAGAACCTCGCCAAGGTGCAGCTCGGTCTGACCTTTGCGGCTATCCATACGACGACTTTGACTGCTACCAATGCGTAAGTCGCTCTTCCTTTACTTCTGATTTCACGCTAACTGTGGTAGATTCTATGACCTGGCGGCTATGCCTGATGTGCAAAAGGAACTCCGAGTTGAGATTCGCGAGGCTCTCTCTCAGACCTCAGGTGTTATCACTAGCCAAGCTTTGCAGAACATGAAGAAGATGGATAGCTTCCTCAAGGAGGTGCTCCGCTTGCATCCCGCCACCATGGGTAAGATATGTCTCCCCAATTCGCTTTTAATCTAACAACAGTATTGTAGCCTCCTTCCAACGCAAGGTTCTTCAACCATTCACTCTGTCCAACGGCCAAAAGATCCCAGAAGGCGTGACAATAGAGATCCCCGCTGTCGCAATTAGCGCCGACTCAGATGTCTTCCCTCGCGCAGACAAATTTGATCCTCTGAGGTTCTACAAGCTCCGCCAGCAAGCCAAGGACGATGGGTCGGCTGAGAAGGCGGCGCTGCACCAGTTTGTCAGCGTGAACCAGAGCAGTCTGACATTTGGCTTTGGCAGACATGCCTGTCCTGGCCGGTTCTTTGCTGCGAATGAGATCAAGATGATCTTGGCGAATGCGATTTTGCAGTATGATATCAAGTTGGTAGATGCCACGGAGAGATATCCCAACATTGAGTTTGCACACATGGTGAGTTGATGGATCTATCCGAAAATGAGAGGTTACTAACTCCTAGCCAAGTCAATCCCTGACCCGTCTCGCAAGTTATTGTTCAAGGCCCTTGAAGTTTGAAGTTTCCGAGGTCAATGGGCGCATGCTAGGTGAAGCAGAGAGGCGGGAGAGCAGAACTTCTGAATAATCTATTTACATAATTGCGATAACACATAGACCAATGATTAACCCAAAGCAAACTCCAATTTCATTCATTTTTCCAGAGAGCTCAGCTACTGTCGAGCGAGGACAAGTTAATGTGATTCCCGTGTCTAAAGCCTGATCTCTCCCTCAATCCGTCATTCCCAGTTACTGCACCCCAATTCCTAGCAACGAAAGACAATTTAACTGTGGCAACTGCCAGCCATATAGGGAGTTGGGCCACCTAAGAAGATAACATGACTTTCTAGTCACGATGAGCTAGTGCCGGGGCATAAGGGACTCTGGTAATTCGGCCGGCATAGAATCTGCTACAATGGTTGCTCAACAACCATCATCTTCCGTAGTATAGTGGTCAGCATGCAAGCTTGTCGCGTAGTCCTTTTCTTATCGCTCTATCTCCCCGATGCCCATCTTTATTAATGCTCTCCTTCTATATCTACCTAGCTATATCGTAAATTTATATAAAAGAAAATATCTATAATATTTAAGGTTCACTTTCCTGTCCCTCGTACTCGATAAACAGGAAAAAGGGCAGATATAAAACCCGGTGGCGAAGGATAAAAAATGACATGGATCCAAGGGATCGAGATAGACGATTCTGACGAACATGCAAACTCGCATGTAGTGTCTATAGACCTGCCAATCGAATGCAGTGGGCACCTGGTGTCTCTAGGATCTTTGCCGGTGTCCACGGGCAGCTGGTCCAGCTCGACCTCAAACCCAAGGGAGCCGAAGGCCACTTGATCCCGAGCGACATGACGGGGTCCCTTGAAACCTTGGTCATGCCAAGCACTGGCGACCGGGCCTCTTGTGGCGGCAAAGATCAAGGCCTTGAGACTCGAGACCATTACACTGACCTGGTATACCTCTGCATCTCTGAAGACTACGGGGCTCAAGTCAGAGCTGGAGCACGGAATTTCCATCAGGAGTGGAAGGATTGCTTTTTGGACAAGGTCATCGAACAAGATCCCGCTCTTGAGGAGAGCATTCGGTGGGCCTTGGACATGCCTCACACCCCATCACCTGAGGCTGAGCAGGCCTTCAGAACTGACGTTGGAGGGCGTGGCGAGTATGGCAGCCATCAAGAGCAGAGTGGTGGCTACGACTACTGCTCGGCTGGTAGTGCTAGTCGATCCGGCATGGCTGGCGGAGGATACTGTAGTTATGACGGCGCTGCTGGCAACTTCTATGCCGGTTTTCTGGTCGATCAGACGTACCTCGGGATGGTGAAATGTCTCAAGACGGATATCGGAGGTACAGTGCCAGCCACGGGGACTGGTATCATGAGCATAGCAAGGGGCAGTACTCTTGGGCTTCAGGGGGATGAGCGGGGGGCACCTGGTAACTGCCGCCGGATTAAGGAATTGATCTGATGTACATATAGCTGACATTGATATTTATTTCAAGGTGGTGGGCCTGCTACATAGATGCCAAAATCGAAGGATCAAAGACGCTGCTCGCCTCATATACAGGTATCTCTGTCATGTCAACTTGGCTACGCTATCTTTCAGCCTAAGTCGGTGTTTCTGATATCTAGACCACCGCTCACCACCGCTGACCGAAAAAGTGTCGGACAAGTTTCACTCAAGCCTCATTGCAACCCAAATTAAGATGACGTTGGCTGAGAGTTGAGACTAACTAGGGTGCACTCATGACTTTAGAGCCTAATAAAACAGACAGCCTGCCTCAACCAGCACCTCGAATTTGCATGCCCGCCTGTTAAGTTTTGCATAAACCCCTCATCCCCATTCTGTTATGTAAAGATAAGGGATCCAGTCGGGAGGACCGGTGGCGCCGCCAGTTAACGGTCCGAGGCATCCGAATCTCGGCATGCAAATGCCACAGCACTTGGCAGCAGGCTCTGAGAACAAACCTCACATATCAACAACCCTCTATAGGAGAGTACATATGTTCTGCATTGCCTTGACTTCCTGCTGAAGTACGCCGCCCAGAGTCAGTTTATAGAAAGAAGTGAGGCCCGGAAAACAACCAGACAAAGCGGCATCGAACAACTCCGATTGCTGCAATCCGCCCACCGTCAACGTCATCGTCAGCCTTCAAGGTTCAGAAAACAATCAATCGATCATGGAAACACCTTTTTGGGGTCCTCAGACCTCCTATCTTAAGTATGTCTAGCTTACCTTCGGCTCATCCGTCCACTAACAATAATACAGTTTCTGTGAAGAGGTACCCTTCCAAACCTGTCTCATTGCCCGCCGAACCGAGCAGTCAAAGGCACTGACAGACCAACTTCATGACGATTAGGACTATGTGGTGACTCGATACGTGGCTGAGTTCATCAATACACTCAGCAGCCTCGTCTACGGTCCGTCCACCTCGCACCAAACCACCATCGTCAGGAATTGACACGTACCAGTTGCCTACGGACTCTACGGCTTGCTCAGTTACTCCCAATTCCCAGCCGGCTCACGCCTGTTCCTCTACTGTGGATTGATGGGTGTAGGTATTTGCTCTGGCGGATACCACATGACTCTGAAATACCACACTCAGATGTGTACGCGCCTTTCCCTGCCTCTATTGCCAGCCTCCCTCTAACCATTTTGAATCCAGCCGATGAGCTATCCATGCACTTATTGACCACTCCGCTTGTCTATCGCCTGCTTACCTTCAAGGCCAGCCCCCGGCGCACAATGTTGATAGGAATTGTGCTGTTATCCCTCTTCACCCTCGTCATGGTCACGCACGTTGTCCTAGATGAATTCGTTCTCCATGCAGTCACATTTGCCTCGGGAGTACTGATTGTCGCAAACCGGGCTCTCAAGATCATTTCCCAGCACGTCCTCGATTCTCAAACCAGACAAAGTCTTCGAAACATCTCCCTTTTCTGTTGCTGTAAGTGATAGTTCCCTCCACCCCCCATTCGTTGTGAATCACGTCTAATGCTTTCTCGAGGGTGCTTTGGCTTTGGATACTTTCTCTGGCTGATTGGTGAATTGGCATGCCGCTACTTGACGAATGCGAGAAACGCTTTGGGATTACCTTTAGCGTTCTTCCTGGAACTGCATGGATGGTATGCTCATTGCAACTTGGCCCCGATTGCTTCTTTGTCTTGATACTGACGAGTGATAGGTGGCACATCTTCACAGCTGTTGGAAGCTACATCGCTGTTGTGGTCGTTGATCTTATCACGTCTGAAGATGAGGTCGTCAGTGACCCTACCCAACACTTGGCTTGGCCGATCCCTTTTGTAGCTCGCCGCATGGCCCAATCGCCAGGGACAGTGAAGGAAAAGGCGGCTTAGTTCTGGTATGGAGTAGTAGACAGGTTTGTGGTAATCGGAGATGGGAATGTGCTGCGTGGCTTAGTTGAGCGCTGTCGATCCAAGTCCCCAGATCTCAATCGCCTACACTCTATCCATCATTACCCTCTTTACCTACCTAACCAATAGCAGATATGAGAACTGGAGCACCCGGCTGTCTTCTGGCTCAGCAGTCCTGCCAGGGACCGGGCTTCAACCATACCAAAAAAACCCAATATACCATCATAACATCATATCCCAATGGTAACATCCCACCCATCCGCCGCAGCCCTTGACCTCTCACTTTGTTATACAAATCTCAGCCGTGATGCTGTCCATATTAGCACGCTTCTACTTAGAGCGAAAGATGATGTAACAAATGAATGTCGTTATGAATTCTTCAGGAGGTAAATGAGAAGCAGCACGTGACTCTAAGCAAGGGGTTCACCCCTGTCTACTTGCTGGGATAACCTCGGCTTAGGTAATTCTTGCGCAGCACCGGCCCTCAGCTCAGCTGGACTCCTGTTTCGACGCCAACTGCGATCTCAGTTTCTTTGCTTGCTGATTGAACCAATTACCCCGAGCTATGTTAGTGGTTGCATGCTCTGGGGAGCGACTACGCCGTACCCATGCAGAATAAGCGCTTCATGTTCAATTCACGGCGCTTCTCGTTTAGGGAATCGCCGGAAGGATTGCTGCCTAAAAAAGGAGCTTTGACCCGTGTTTCGAGTCGCGTTATTTAACTTGACTTTCTCACATCACGACCATCATTTAATCATCGCCAAGTACAGATCTCAATCATGAGTGGTCCTCGTCCCAAAAGCAGCGGTTTCCGCGATGATCCCGATGCATTGTCCATGCATACGACCGATGGCGAAGCATACACCGACGCCGTCGCTGAAGATGCCGCTGACGATGCCGCTCCCCCTTACACTCCTGTTGACAACAGCACCGTGAGGCCACCGCCCACTGCTCCCCAAGTCAGAAACCCGTATGCCGATGACGAAGACTTGTATTGGACTGGTGTTACCGAGCCCGAGTCCCATTTCGCTTTCACCTCGTATCGCATTGGCAACAAGCGCACCCGCATCGGAAACGAGGTGCTCCACCTGCAGGACAAGCGCTCCGACGCCGATCCTCAGTTTCTCGGGTCGTGGGTTAACCTGATGGCTCAACTTCCTCCGTCGCCGTACATTCACATCGTCGGTACGCACAAGGAGACGAAGCGCGACAAGGATGGAAAGAAGAGCCGTGAGGATGTGACGGATTTTCGCATCATGGTTAGCCTGCGCAATTATCTGTGGCCCAACTTTAACCCCAATGGGCCCAACGAGATGAAACTCTTGACTGCGGAGGGTGGAGAGAAGACGTACCGGGGCACTATCCTCAAGAAACGTGCCCCTGGAGTCAAGGGTGATATCGAGGTTGGCCACGCAAAGCCTACCCTCAAGGAGTGGTGTCATCGCTACTGTGCCAATGCAACAGGGACCAAAGTGTAAGTGCATCGCACCTGTCTCTCCGTCTTGGCTAACTTGTCCTTGCAGATTCCGTCTGACTCGTACCGTTACCGGTATGGACGAGGAACAACTTCGCTCTCGTCTTACAGGCTTGATCAGGAGCACAAACTACAAGGGCAAGCTCACCATCGAGTTCCCTGTTGCCGACCGAGCAGTCGACATCTATTCGTCTAGCCGACTCAACACATGGCGGCTGACAACTTGGATCTGCTGGATCTTCTACCTCACCTTTCTCTGGATCTTTGCTTGGCCTGTACTCTTCTTCACCACTAAGCGGTATCATGTCGTCCGCGCCGAGTGGCCTTTTGCTCAGGTCGATGAACAGGGTCGGAAGAGGTATACTACAGTCAGCGAAGAGCAGTGGACCAGTAGGTACGGCCCTGCTATCAAGCAGCTGTGTCTGGATCGGTACGATGGTCTGGCGGGTGATGACTACCTGAACGAGGTGCTAGACAGGGCAGAAGCGCAGCAGAACAACAACCAACCTCAGGTTGATACCCGAGCTGCCCTAGGTGTTGCTGCAGCAGCTTTCCAGGGTGGTCGCTTCAATGCTGCCAGAGGTGCGAGCAGCCTGTTGCGCTTTGTCGGCGGACAAAACGACCAGGTCGGATGGGGTTTCGACACATGAAGACCATGAAAGGTCCATCGTGTCAATCCATACTGTTGTGTATCACGACTCCCGCCTATCGATGGAAGATAGTCCGTATTTGAACGCATTTGCTTTGGCCATAGTCACGATGACGTAGTCAAAGTGTAGTAGGAGTTTGGCTTTGGAAAGGGAAGGGGATCTTAGTTTGCTCAACTTTCGTCTCTGATTTATATGGTAGTAGAACCTAATCGTTATTATTGTCTGCAATGATGACAAGAAGCCATCAGCCACAACAGAAAAAAAAACACAGTCATTAATACATGACGGTATCAAAACCCAATACCGTGCACCTAATCGTGAAGCTCCTTGAATGTCATATCAATCACAAGGTGAAAAAGCTTACCTAAAGGACTTGAAGATTTATATCTGAACTTAGCTAAAAAATATGTCGAGAATAATATGAGGTGTAGGTACAAGTGGTAGTATTTCCTTATATCTGCTGGAGCCTGGATGTCTCCTCACTCAAGGGCACTAGAATATGATCATGACGAATGATAACAAGCCCCCTTACACAACCGGCCACCCAAAAGCTATTCCTTGGGAGTCGAGGCACCACTCATCTTCTCGTTATAAACCTCCCGCAGCACATGCTCTTTCTTGGCAATATCATCCCCGCCACTGCGATCTCCGAACACAGTGTCCATCTCCTCGAGAGTCTTGCCTCGTGTCTCGGGCACACAGAACCAGACAAAGGCAAAGGATAGAAGACCGAAGACGGCAAAGAACACGTAGGCTCCGAAACCGGTGGCTTGGACGAGTGGAGGGGTGATGAGGCCGATGATGAAGTTGTTGATCCAGTCTTTAAAGGGTTAGCTTCTCTACATGTGTGAGTGCTAAGGGGAAGAGGACTTACTTGAGCAGGTAGAGATGGCGACACCCTTGGCTCGAAGGCTGGATGGGAAGACTTCCGCCGGGACAGCCCAAGGAGTAGGAGCCCAAGAGCCGCCAAAGATGAGCATGTAGAAGAGCAAAAATGCAACGCTGGTCCATCCCTCGGCGCGGTGAGTAGGCCAGCTATCAGAGAACAAGCCAACCGTGACGGCGATAATGACGAGAGGGATGACAGTCAGGACACTGCCGATAAGAAGAATCGTCTTTCGACCGAAGCGGTCCAAGGTCCACAAGCTAGTGAAAACACCGACGAGTTGGATAATGTTCAATACACCCGACATGATGAGCTGCATATTGAGATCCAAGCCCATTGTGCCAAAGAGCGTGGGTGAATAGTAGATCAAGGCGTTAATTCCAATAAACTGTTGGAAGAACATGAGCCCAGCACCTACGAGGGTGCGACGCCAGCAACCGGCCTTGAAGCAGTCAGTCCAGCTAACAATCTCCAGCTTGATGGCGCTCGACACGGTCTTGTTATCGGGAGACGTAAGCATAGGATGCCTTTCGGCAAGAACGCCAGTTTGGAAACGAGCCTCAGCGATAATTTCGATCCACTCCCTCTTAACACGGCGATCACTCTCCGGAAGTCGTCTCAGCTTGACGAGGTTCTCCAAAGCTTCCTCCTCACGACCCTTAGAGGCGAGCCAGCGAGGGGAGAAAGGGAGAAAGATGGCACCGACACCGAGGATTATGCCGGGGAAGATTTGGATGAGGAAGGGAAGTTGCCAGGACCAGTGGCTGCTCATGTCTTTTGTTGAGTATGTGATCCAGAAGGCGATGACGATGCCGAGGACGACGAAGAGGGATTCGAAGACGAGAAGGGAGCCGCGGATTTCGGGGGGAGAGATTTCGCCGATGTAGAGGGGGACAACCATGGAGAGCCTGGGGAATTAGAGTTAGCAAGCAAGTTGGGAAGTTGGTGAAGCTGATAGTGCCTCATTGGAAAGGGGCTGTCTTACATGCCAATACCGACACCGCCGATGAATCGTCCGGCGACAAGCATATCAAAATTGAGAGCCGCAGTCTGAAGAGCAGACCCAATCGTAAAGATGACAACAGCAATCATGATGGATCGCTTGCGAGACGCCCAGTCCGCGATCCAGCCCTGGTTCATAGCGCCGATAAAGGCACCAAGCGTAATCATGGCCGTCATTAGGCCCTTCTTGAAGCCAGCGCCGGGAGCATTGTCTGCCACCTCAGGGAACCGATCCAAGAAGTGATCCATGACGAGCGTGACACTGATAACGCCTTGATCGTAGCCAAAGAGGAGGCCGCCGATGGCGGAGAAGGCTGCGCAGAGGGCTACATAGGGGGAGGAGAAGAGACCGCGGAAACCTGTATGCATGTGTTAGAGATGTGAGTGGTGAAGAGGTAGTGATGGCGTACCAGCTGGTCCGTAGGGTTCGACTTCAGAGTCGAGGGGGATGGAGACGTGCTCTTGCGTTGCGACATGGTATTTGTCCCCAGTCTTGACTGGTTCGAGAGTATATGATGCTGAACCCATGATGGCGAGCTGCTGCGGTACAGGTAGTTGATCAAGGGTTAGAGGAAGCTTGAAAAGAGATTTGAAAAGGAAGAAAGAAAGAGGTCTGCTGATACTCTAGAGAGCTGCTTCTGATCAACATGAACCAGTGGAGAGAGATTCACCTCCCTTCTTATACTCCAACATCGATTCAACCCTCACCATCACCTCACCACCCAGCCAATAATATGCCCTGGAATAAGATGCCCCTACTTCCCCGGAGCGCAGCCGTTCGGGGTAGACCTGGGGTCCGGGGAAGATGGGGCCATCGGACACGACTCATGGAACATGGGGTAGGGGAACATGCGTTTAATTTTCGGAGAGGGAGGCTTGATGAGGCACTTTTTCCCGCTTAGGTTGAGAGATTTGAGTGGCAATGACTTCAGTTTGTGGTATTTAGTCTATTAGTGGTTTGATTGAGGAGCTAGCTACAGAACAACGTCGTGAAAAGATGGGAGAACAATGAAGACTGACTGCGAATTGGGTGCAATCAGAGAGACTCAACGTGTGGAGAAGGTCAATGCATGTAGCACTTTAGAGATGTGAACTACAGGGACGGACACTGCGAGATACAATCAAGGCTCTGTAAACAGTGATGAAGCCGAGTGATGCATGGCTCCTCCCACCCGACGCCCACAGGAATTCGCGCCCAAGTCAGATCTCGTCTTTTCGGTCTGGCCAGGCAAGACAGTGCCAAGTGCGAAGACGGGACTTTTTGCTTTACAGGTCGGACTGTGGATGGGGAAATTTGTTCCGCTTATGACTAACCCCAACTTCATTCGTTCGCCTCTGGTGAGGAAGCGAGTTCGCTCGGTATTGGACGCCTGCTATGACCAACCTGATTCATCACCCTCCCATTGCTTCTCGTCGAGGGCCTCGCATTAAGGAAGAACACGACAGCTACTCAGGTCTACCATCCTATCCACATCTCATCGCGAGATCCGATGCAAGGGGCCATCCCATTGGAGAGGCTCTGGCATCACACGGAGCCAGGACGAGGGCGCCTTTATTAACTTGGCTCTGGAAGCTGCCCTTTGGCAGTTGGGACTGCTTGGGCTGCTAATCAGCCTGGCAGCGCTAACATTGTATGTGAACTGGTAGCTGGGACATTGCGTGAAGTTTGGTATGGGATTCCCGTTCATGAGTGCGTCGAAGCACCCATTGCATCGATCTTTGGCCACGCGGGTTAAGGATGAAAGGGTGGAAAGAAGTACAGCGCGAAGAGGGCAATGTTTTTTCATCAGTCTTCTTACACTATGACTCCAAATTATACAGTACACACTATGAAACCCATCATAAGAATAGATAACACTCTGACAATCCTCTACATACTACTTGCTGTTCTTCGCACATCTTCATACTTTACCTTAAACAAAGATACACGCCTTTGCAATCTCATCCTTTTCTTGACCCGCGTACCGGTGAGCAATGACGCAGCTCGAATCGTTAGTCGCATCCAGACGCGGGGAAGAAGCCCGTCGAGACCATCTCCAATTTTTGATGAGGAAAAAGATGCCGAAGGTGGTGTGGACCTAGTGCGGAGCATGGACCGAGCAGGGATCTCGGGTCGAATTTCCATCTTGACCAGTGTCAAGGACCGGGATGGCTTCAGACTGGATGGCCCATGTTTGAAGAGTCTGGGGGGTTCGCCGTCATGTATCTAGACTTTCTTTTGCATCTGCATCGTGCATTTGTTTCTCCACAGTCTGAGAGAATGCCGATATCAGAACGGGAGTTGGTCGCAGTGTCGAGACTCGACGGGGTAAATGGCTCCGAGATGGTGATCGAAGGCGACATTTTCACCCCGTTGGGGAGCCCGAGACATGCTATCTTCGCAACATTGTCTAGAATGGAATGAAATCCCGATCTTTAAGGACAAATCTCGTGTATATATGGCGCTGGTCATTGCTCAGTCTAGTCTTGAATCAACAACCTCTATCCAAGTCGAAGACTGCACAGCCAACATGTATGCCGTCGTCATTTCCGTTTCTTTCCTCTCCTTTCTTGTCTACTACTTTGTAATTAGCCCGGTATGGCTCTACCTCCGAGATCCCAAGGGCTTCCGTAAGTACCCTGCTATGAATGCCTTGGCTGGTATCACCGACCTGGGCTTCATGTATGAAGCGACAAAAGGCTTCAGGACGAAGCGTCTTACGGAGCTGCACAAGAAGTATCCTGTAGTTCGGATAGGGCCTAACTCTCTCTCTTTCTCTGGTGTCCAAGCCATCAAGGTGAGTCCTTTGCCTCTATAGCTACTCCAGTTACTAACAGAGTGTCAGGACATCTACGGCCATGGAACACCCTGCACCAAAGATCACTTCTACGTCGTGACAGGAGGATCCCACACCCACCTCGCCGACGTCGTGAACAAAGCCGACCACGCCCGCAAGCGCCGAGTCCTCTCCTCAGCCTACGCCATCAAGAACCTCGAAGATTGGGAATACAAGGTGGCCGACAAGACGGAGCGCTTCATCAAGGCCTGCGACGCCGCCTGTACTCTTCCTCCCAAGACATCTGCAGACCCCCAGCCAGACGAGCTTACCTTTGACTATCGAAAGTGGACCAACTTTTTCACTGTTGAAGCTATTGCGGACATTGGTCTCACGGAGAAGCTTGGCTTTTTGGATAATGGGTCTGCTGATTGTACGGCTGAGAAGAGAGATGGCACGTTGTATACTGCCAACTTTGTCGAAAGTCTTCACAACACGGCCATTGCACAGTCCCGTCTTGTTTGGGGCTACTCCTGGTACAAGACCAACGAGTACCTCGCACGTCTTCTGTCAAAGGACTTTCGCCGCATGCTCCGTCTTGGGGATCAGTTTGACGACATCGTGTACCACCGTGCGACGAAGCGGTTGGCTCGGTACCGTGCTGGCGAGAAGCTCGATGACTTCTTTCAGGCTTTGATGGAGGATAAGAATGGGCGTCAAAACAACCAGGAATGGGGCGAGATTGTTGCCGAGGTATCTATCATGATGAACGCCGGCTCCGACACAACGGCTATCGCCATGAACAACGCCATGTACCACCTCCTCAAGCACCCAGACGCTCTCAAGAAGCTGCAAGAAGAGGTTGACTCCGCCCTTGACGAGGATGAAGAGGTCGCGCCGTTTGCCAAGGTAAAGCATCTCCCTTACCTCCGCGCCGTCATCGACGAGACCCTTCGAATTACACCCTCGGTCACATTCAACCTCCCCCGACGTACACCCCAAGGTGGCTGTGCTATTGGCGACGAATTCATCCCCGGCGAAACATCAGTCAGCATCTCAGCCTGGACAGCCCACCGTGACGAAGAAGTGTTCCCCGAGCCTGAAGAGTTTCGACCTGAACGATGGCTCGGTGAGGGTGCCCAGGAACTTCAACGCGGGTTCATTGCGTTTAGCACGGGCGCACGAGGGTGTATTGGAAGAAACATTTCGTACCTTGAGCAGACTGTTTTGCTTGCTTCTGTTGTTCATAGATATGGTATGGCATTGCCGAGTAAGGAGTGGACGCCGGAGCTTGATGAGGGGACGAATTTGTTGGTCAAGGAGATGCCGGTCAAGGTTTGGAGGAGGGTTTAGAGGACTTTCAACAAAAGCATAGCGAGGGGAGAAAGTTGGTTGTTTGAAACATCAGACTAAAAATTGATAGCCTTTTCATATTATCGCCTTGCTCACTAGAGTTGACGTAGAATTTGAGGGAGATCGACTGAAGAGGATTTTATACTCTGGAAATGGGCACCATGAGTTGGCCCAGGACGTCAACTACATGATTCAGTTACCAGACTGTACATAGGTCATCTAGAAATATTCCTTAATTTTGCCTTATAGTCGGATTATCCTACACTAAGCCTCAGCCAAATGCCGCTGAGCAACTAAGGTACTCCAACCATGCAAAGACTCAGCCCTCTTCAAAAACCTCATCAACTCATCCTTCTCCCACCTCTCCTCAAACCTATCCCCTGCAAGTGCAATCCCCAAACTTGCAAGGACAAAATGCGGCGCACACTCTGGGTTCCCCTCAGCAATTCCAATACACGTCTTCACCTCCTCTTTAATCTCTCTGTCCTGCTGTTTTAGGAAGCGTGCTCGGGATGGACCGACGCGAGGCGTGTGCGGGTCAAAGGAGAGGAGGAGGATGCGGAGGAGGTGGTAGTTAAGGAGGCCGGTTGCTGCGGCGTCGGAGAGGATCCAGATGTCGGGGGCGATTCGTCTCTCGGTGTTTTCGTCGAGGAAGAGGGCGTTGAAGCTCGGTGGTTTCTTGGCGTACCATTCTTCTGCGTATTTTAGTAGATCGCTGTGTTTCTCCATAGCCTGGTCCGGTCTCATGGGTTCGTCTCCGAAGCAGAACTTTAATGTGTCGACGAGATGTAACAGTATTCGGTTTGTCCAGGTACCGTCGTCGGTCGGGTTGTCGAGACATCGATCAATTTCGGGGAGGTAGAATGCCGGAAGAACAGGTCGCTGGCAGGCAAAAGCCATGTAGACCTCTTGCCGAAACGCGACTCTGAGAGCTGCACGTCGTAGGCTGGTGAGTCTGTCGGGTTCCCTGAGCACTCCTGGAGACCACAAAATGGAACTGTGCTCTGAAGCTGAAGCGCTGGCAAAGAGATGACCGCCAAGTAAGTGCGATTGAGAGTCGGCTCCGGATAATGGCCCTACAATGAAAGCATCAGCATCTCCCTCAGCTGTCATGGCCCGACTCACCATCAATCTCCTCCAGCGTCCTCAACAGCACAACAGCCGCAAACAGATCCTGATTCTTCAGTGCATCCGCGATCCCAAGCGTCGATATTAGAGCATTCAAACACCTCTGATAATACCTATTCGATATATAAGAGTCAAAATCCGTCGTCCTGCTTAGACACCTTGCGCTCAATGCCAAAGCAGCGTCTAGTAGAGGCGGACAAAACGCCGCCCTCCACGGAACGACGAGGGCGAAATGCCGCTCTGGATCGCAGAGGTCGAAGCGGCGGGCGATCTTTTCAATAAAGTAGCGCATCAGTTTGGCTTCGGTCGGGTTTTTAAGGGGCCAGACTGAGATGTCGCGGTAGACGGGTATTTCAGTGAAGGTAGGACGGTTTGCTTCTGTGCAGTGTGCTCCGACTTCTTGGGTGGGCAGTGGGCTGAACGTGTCGATAGGAGGGAGTGGCAATGTGCCGTCTAATGAGTGAACGGCCGAGCCTGATGCTGGGCTGTCATGTTGCTGCGCAGAGGGTCGTTCCAATAGCCTGGTATTCGACAGAGCCGTCGACCAACTTGTTTCTGACGTCGAATCGTGATAACTCGACAGATATGGGCCAGCATCGAGCGTTAGAGAGTTGAGCTGCTGGTCCGGTGTGCCGTGATGGCCAATCTCTCGAGAAGGAGTGATTTGCTCAGAGTCATCCTGAGAGCTCTCGCCTCCTTCATGGGCTGCATCCTCGGTCCGGTATATAGACTGCAGGTCCTTTCCTTCATCCACAAACTCAAGCTCGCCGTCTAGTGAGCACCAGGTCTGGTCTTCAGAGAACTTGTACTCGTTGGACGAAGCATTGGCTGCGGTCGAGAGACTGGAAGGTGTCAGTGGAATGGCCAGCAAGGGTCATTAGTGGATGTGATACCGAATCTTGGGCGGTTGGTGCTTGAAGCGAATCCATTCGCTGAGGCACTCGACTCCATTCCTGGCACAGCGATTGCATGGTCTGGTATTGTCGCCTAGAGAACATGAGCGCGCTTCAATGAGTGAATGGTGAACAACTCACATTTCACATGTCTAAACACATAGCATCGCGTGATTAACAATCAGCATCACCCAACATCGGATGTAGTCTGTGTAGACTCCATACCTGAGGCGGCAATTCTAGAACCAGTCAGCAGAACCCCATGACGCAGCAAGAGTGGCATTACCGTGCAGCTCTTCTGTGACCGTCTCGTCTTGGAAACCTTTCGCGAACCCGAGGACGACATTATGCAAGAGCAAGAGGGGGTGGACAAGAGTGAAGCATGGATAAAACCCCTTGTCGACGAGAGTTGCATGGGCATTGGACCCATTTTAACTTTGTCTGGGGCAAGAGAAATGATGATGCGGGGTAAGTTAGCGTACGGAGAAGCATCCGAGTCAGTTGTTGCTTGTTGGAGAAGATGGGGGTTTGGGTGCTTGGCGATATGGGTCTAGACTGGGGGAAGTTGGAGCCCTTGAGGGTGCAGTGTTTGCATTGTCGACGGGGTGAATGGTTAAGAGTTCTATATAAATACGATCATAGTTCTCCCCGTGTTGATATCTTTAAAGGTGGCACCGTGACAACCTCACTCTTGTCCATGCTTCTCCCTCTGTAGCTGTACGTAAACGTCCACCCGCTGCCAGCAGCGCCATGCTCGCCATGCTTGTCTACCACCACAATCCCACTCGAAATGTCTGGATACTTTCGCAGCATCCGCAGAACCACATCCTCAGCTGCTTCTGTCGGCGACATGCCTCGTCGCAGGTTCTCAACGGCCTGGTAGCAAGGTAGGAATCGCATCATGACGTCTCCGTCTCCTGTGGCGCCGCATCCTCCGACGTCGCCGTCAACGTAGGAACCACTACCCACAATGGGTCCGTCCCCAACACGGCCGGGGATCTTGTGAGATGCGCCGTTGGTGGTTGTTCCTGCTGCCATTGAACCGTCTGTGTGGATGGCAATTAGGGAGAGTGTATCGTGTGAGGCTTGCTTCGAGTGTGGACTCGTGTCTCCCGATTGAGGTTCGTACGGACCGCAAGAGGCTGATGGGTTTGGGCTCACGTTGGCTCGATAATTCGGCTGGCAATTGTCCTCCTTCCAAGTCCGACACTTCTCCGCAGATCCAGCAGTCGTGAGATTCTCAGCCTTGAAGCCATTCTGAAGGGCGAATTCCGTCGCCTGATCCCCCGCCAGCATAGAATGCGTCGTGTGCTCAAGAACATGCCTCGCAACAGAAATAGCATCGCGAACCCTACGAAGAGCAGCGACAGCTCCCGAGTTCATGGTGGTACCATCCATGATCATTGCGTCGAGCGTTGTTTCGCAGTTTTCGTCTGGTGAACCTCCATACCCTACACTTCCATCGCATTGGTTGCGTTCGCACGTCAAGCAGCCGATCTCGACGGCGTCGAGAGATGATGCGCCATCGTGCTGAAGAGCGAGAAAGGCGGCATCTGTTGCGGCTGTAAAGTCTCCTCCCCAGGTATTGATGACGAAGGGAAGGCCTGGTGATGCCCCAAGAGCTGATGCGATGAAGGAGATGAAGGCTATTGAGATTGACTGAACGACCATGATGAATGGTCTCGGCAACTCGGCCTGTCAGTCAGACATGTGAGCCCAGAAGGAGTCTTATCAGTGGCCCTGCGCAAGGAATCGAGATGTACGGATATGATGCCGTAACAAATGTCAGATTGATGCAAAGACAGGGATGAAGAAACGCGTGATTGCGGCGCGCGAAATGCGGCGTTCGTATTTAAACCCCTCAAGGCCACGTCTTACTCTTTCAAAACAACAACAATCTTGATCACCCCATCGAGAAGAAAAAAGTTCCCGAGGTGGAAAGCATTTGTTCTACATATATTGAAGCTAGATCTCGTATAAACCTGTAGAAATAGATACTGCGCTGCGCCTATTACATGCTATAAAATGGCCGCTGCTGCAATTGACGCGTCTGCTTTTGACGTTATCGCGAGGTGTCTGACTGTCGCTCTTGATGTTTATCGCGTCGTTCGAGATGTTCATCATGGAGAGCAGGCCTCGATTGCTGTCGCTGACTTTGCTGGGCTGTCGGATGCGCTGTCAAAGTCGGTCCAGCACATCAAGGGCGTTGTCCAAGAGACCGGCCGCTACGGGCACGGCCAGCCTCTTTTTTTGATCAGGTTCGCTTGTGTCAAGATATCCGAGGACCTCATCGTCCATATTGATCGCGTGTTGAAGTCGCCCGTCGTCAAAGACGAGCTGATTGACAGCGCCGAATTTTGTGACTTGTGGTCGCTCGACGATCTTCATGCCCTTGGCTTGCGACTTGACCAAGTCGTGCATCGCTTCAAGGAGATGAGAGAGGATTCCGGGTGAGTGCAGTCATCACCCACAAGTGCCAAGCTGACATGTTTCTCTCAAGCCTTGATGATGCCGAAGGCGCCCTGCAACACCTTTCGCTGGGTGATTTGGCTGCCAGCGACATCGATCCTGACGAGACGGACAGTCTCGCCCAGCAGCTCATGTCGGCGCCTGCCAGTCCTACCTCAGCTCCACGCCTTGCCCCCGCCGGAATCATCAACGACTTCATCCTCGAAAGTCTTGCGTACTCGAGCATGCGCGACCGTGAGGATGAAGTGACTGAAGCCCACTCACGAACTCTCGAATGGATCTTCGACGATTCTCCCCTCACTCAACCTCTGCGCAATGCGTTTCGCGATTCTTTTACTACGTGGCTCAAGACAAATGAGCTGGGCCCCATCTATTGGATCACTGGGAAGCCTGGCTCCGGCAAGTCCACCCTCATGAGGTTCCTCTCCCAGGACCGTACGGCCATGGAGTACCTGCGTCTTTGGGCAGCCGATAAGCCCATCAACACTGCGGGTTTCTTCTTCTGGACGAGTGGTTCCCGACAGCAACGATCGCAAACAGGCTTGCTTCGCTCGCTCCTCCACCAGCTCCTCTCGTCGAACCCAGAGCTCATCGCCAAGACATTTCCCGATCTTTGGACAAGGGTGAGGCAGATGACGACCAAGGAGAGGATCAGTCTCGAGCTGGAGTGGACCATCGCCGACCTGAGAGCTGCCCTTGACACGTTTCTCAACGCCGCGCTGAAGGACGCAAGCATCTGCCTCTTCATTGATGGCTTAGACGAATTCGACGGCGACCATCACGAGATTATCGACTTCTTCAAAAGTCTAACGACGAGAGATAATGGCAACTCCCTCAAGATGTGCCTCTCATCTCGTCCTTGGGCAGTCTTTGACGAGGCCTTTGGCAACTCCGTGCCCAACACCAAGCTACAGGATCTTAGCTACGAGGACATGTGTCGTTACGTCAAGGACGCGTTCAGATCCAACACACCGCTTCGAAGGCTGATGAGGACGAGTGAGACGAGTGGGCAATTGATCTTGGCCACTGTCGAGAGAGCGGATGGCGTGTTTCTCTGGGTCCGACTTGCGGTTGAGAGGATGCTGTCGGCATTCGCGCGACGCGAGGAGCTTGAGACGTTGCAAAAGACACTGCAGAGCCTTCCGTCGGATCTGGATGCTCTGTTTGAGAAGCTGCTGTTCCAGGATCAATCCGGGTCCGAAGTCCTCGATACCGCGGCCCTCTTCCAGCTCATCCACGCCAGGGAAGTCGTCGCCGACTTTATAAAGGATGAGTCGTCGACTTCCCTCACCATCTGGGAGCTGGCATTTGCCCTCCACAAAGAAGATGATGCTGCTGCGCTGGAACGCGAGGTCTGTGAGGCGACAGATGAAGAGCTTCAGACACGGTGTGCGACAACGGCGCGACACATCAAGAACCGCTTCTCTGGGCTGCTGAACATTCACCAGCGGCGAATCGGGAATCAGAGGGTGCATCGCGCAGACGTCGCAAAGCTCGTCACGAGCTGCCGAGTCATCTACATCCACCGGACGGTCCGGGACTGGCTGATGGAGGCGAATGGAGCGGGAGAACGACTGAAGGCTCGTCAGTCGCAGGACTTTGACGCCCATCTTCGCCTTTTGCGATCCTACGTCCTACGCCTCAAGTTTCCCCTTGATGAAATTGAACATCACCGTCGTTTGGACGAGTGGTATCCCGACATTGCGCTCGCCATGAGCCACGCCCGGTACATCGCCAACGACCCGGAGAATCTTCAGCGGCCCCTCCTCAATGAAATGAACGAGACTCTTTCATGGCTGTGGCTAGAGAAACCTTCAGACCCTTACGATCATTGGGCAAAGAGCACGTTTGGCGCGTATGAGATCCGGATGAAGGCCCCTCCGATTCGAAGACCCTTTCTGTGTCTCGCCACCAAATTTGGGCTTAGAGAGTATGTCTCCCAGGAGGTTCAACATGCTCAGACCTCGAACGGCGAAGATGAGGAACGTGAGGACGACTCGACCCCGTTACTGTCGTACGCAACCGAGTTCCTCTGTTCTCGCAACAAAACTATCTTCCCGCTGTCATCCCCCAAACTCGTCCGCTTCCTTATCACGCATCAGTCTACCATCAATCCGGGCCCAGACCACAAGTACAGGCATTTCGTAACTGGTCAGTCTATTACACCCTGGCTGGCGGTTCTTCGGCACCTCCGCGATGCGAAACGAAGAAACTGGATCGAGCACTATGATATCGACCCGGAGGGCACTCAAAGATGGGCTGAAATTGTAACCATCTTTATTGAGCACGCGGATGCTAAGGCTGTGGTAAAGAGAGATGCGTGGGATCCAGAGATTACGGCTCTTGGGGTCATGAAGTTGTTGGAGGACACGTATGGGGCAGCAGATATGCAGAGATTGAGGGTGCTCATGGAGTCACGGATTGAACAGATGCAATAGATTGAAAGCATTGTGATGGAGTAGAATATGGGACTGTTGAATACGGGTGGCCTAGAGAAAATGAGCGGTTTGAAACAGTTGCACATTGGACAAGACTATTTGATACAGAGATGAATAAGTGAAAGTCAACCAGGGAACTCGTTCAGCCCGACAGAACTGAGCGACCGCCAACTATCATTTGTGAATCTTTAGTATAACATTCTTAGATCCATATCTAAAAACAGCCATAAAAGAATAAGACAAGATTTAAGGTTAAGACAAAGGCTTAGAGAAGTCTCTATATTACCTTATGAATTCTTAGACTAAGAGAGTGTGAGATCAATGAGGAGTATATTAGTCCCATTTTTTAAATGTCGCACTGAGACCAGTCGTTCTGTACGTCGTCAAACACTTCCGATGGTGCGATTCTTATGTTCACACTTATTGTCGTCTAGGAAAGGATATCCTCCGCAGCGGGAGGCTCGCAATCCATCTCCATCTCCGAGGAGGATGAGACCAGTTATGCCGTTCTGTGCAGCCAAACTTCAACAGTGAATCATCACGGCCGTTATCTTGTCGGTCTGATGCATCAAACTCAACCTTATTGCCCTCTCGTGGCTGGTCCTCCAAACAGCCGCTGGATAATGCACTTCTTAACAGGTTGATCGGTCGGCGGGGCTGGCGGCGGAGAGTCGCTCCTTCCCAACTTCGCTCCTTACCAAACTCGTTCTTGCCAAACCCCCTCCGACCTAGCACGTGAAAAGAGGGCACAAATCGATTTCGGGAGGGAACCATACTTCTATTCTCCCCAAAACAGATCTTACGAATCAAGCATTTCAAGGAATGTCCCGATTCTTTGACGATCCGACGAGCGCCGCCGTTCCCATTCCGGCGGAGGGATGGGAATGCCCTCAATATTCGCCGCCGCCGTCCCCGTAACGTCACGTCCTCCGCCGCCGCCTCTTCGCCAGCACCACCCTCGCCGCCGCCAGCTCCTCCTCCCCTCCCCATCATGACCCAGATTCGGAACCGCCCTGAACAATCGCCGTGATGTTGAGCGAGGCCGACGAGCACCTCCAGCTTCTCGAGCAATGGGCTCCGAGGCGGAGGTTTAGACCCCTCTTGTCGCCTTTGCGACACTTCGAGATAGACTGGTCTATCTCATCTGAAGAGATGAAGGAGGGCAAGTGTCTTGTCAAAGATATGGGGTGTCGAGGGTGCCCAAACCTCCACCTTAAACAGCGCGTCAAGGCGCACACCACCACCATCGCCCATCTTGTAAGTCTAAGACCTCCATCATATCAAAGTTATCCAAGGATTAACAATATTCTTCATTTAGGAATGAGAACGAAAGAAGGCTCGAGAGGCGGCCGCAGCACCTCCTCCTCCTCCCCTTTCGACCTCCGGCCCACGGTGGTCACAACGTTTTCGACTCCTCCCTGGAGCAGCTCCAATCCTCCTCGGAGGTGGAGATGGATCTTGATCTTCCAACCCCGGAGAATCTCCCCCCTCCCGAGCTTTACAAGGACAGGGTCATCCCTGACTCTAACCCTTTTCTTAGTTTTTATAATATTATATATTCTTATTATATTTTACTTTCTATATAGCTATTTTATTTATTTAGTTATAAAGGCTTAAAAATCAGCTTTTTTAGTATAAAAGGTCGGTTGTGGGGGGTCTGACGTTAGCGCATCGCAGACGCATTAGGTCATTCGCTCATCGGCGAGCTCCTGAAGTATGCATACAAGACGCGATTATCAAGGCCTATTCTCAGATTAGTGAAGCCGCTCGCCCCGGCCGACCAATTAACCACGAAATCGGCAATAGGTATATCAGCGAGATCAATTGGCTCAAATATCAAGGACTATAAACACCAGAAGAGTCCAAACATATGAGACATCATAATTACTAAACTCAGTATAATAACCGCCAGCATAGAGTCTAAACCAAGCTTAAGCATGAGCTCAAAGTTTCACTCGGGTTCCCGATTTAGGTACCCGCACTTTAGATGTTCCGGGCTACTACCCCTCTCTGCGATCACGACTGGTGCAACCGTTCTATTCCCGGGGGCAGCTTTCCCCGCCTCTGGAACCTCCAACACCACATGCAAGATTTTATACTTCGTTCGGGGAACCATCGGACCCCGTTACCGATAGTGAACTTAGATAAAAGTAAGAAAAAGAAAAAGTGCTCTTGTGCTGCAGGATGGGATGCACTTAGCACGTTGTTAGAGGTGATCTCGCTTGGACTAAGCGATCCCCGGGACGGACTTGCGCCGTGGTGGCCATCTCTTCTAGCACGTTAGAAGGGACGTCGTCTTTATGAGAATTGGGGGACTTTAGACGTAATCTAAGATGAAAGTAGGCAATTGATTCCATTCTTTGTCCCACTAGAGTAGTAGCCTTGGCATCCTAGATTATGCCGTGGTGGCACTGGCCTCTTCTTTTCGATGAGTCGCGAATATCGTGATACTTGTAAAGGGTATCTCTCCTGAGCCAAGGGCGGATCGATCTTGTCCTTCTTTTTAAAATCTCGAACCATTTTGTCGGTAGTTCAACCTTAGTAGCCTTGAGACAGTGTCCTAGTTCCTGCTCCTTGGCTAAGATCCTTTATCGGATCATTTTGTTTCGAGACCATATGGCGAAGCCCGACGCTGTAGGGTGGATATCCGGGATGTCGATAAGTGATAGATCCAGCGTCTTGCAGGTAGCCTCACGCAGGCCGTAGTTGGCCAGAGATTTGCCCATCCCTGATGCTCTTCTGGCACTCGGATGAGAATACGAATATCTTCTGTGGGCCGGGTTTTCTCTCACGATGAAGTGCTTCGCCTCACTTGGTAGTCCGTTCCCGCCTGGTCTGTGTCTCCATGCCTGTTTCTTCGAGCGAAGTCCCTTGTAGCAGTAGATCTGAGGCCTTGACCATCTGCAAGACGTCGACGGGATCATTGTTCGTCCGTATGCGGTTGAAGATCTCTTGTGCCTCCTCAGTCGACCGTGAATGTATCATGCCGTATAGCTCGCGCAGCTGTTCCAACTCCGCGATCACCTCGCCATTGCGCCTTTCCAGGGCTGATACCTTCTTTTCCTCCTCATCGGTGCGGTAGATGCACTCTGTGGTGGTTTCAATGCAGCGATTACACATAGGCCGGCCGCCATCGCACTGCACTCGCGGTAATTTGGATGATTTCCTGAATAGAATCAACAACCAAGTTGAGGAAGGTCTTACTCGCGTCTTCTTCTTTCGACAGGATTCGCAGGCCGCACGAATTCCCGTTCGGGGGATCTGGACAAGGCCTGAAAGCGAAGATTGAGACCGAGAGCCGGAGGTATCTTCTGTTGAACTCGATGCAGGTGTAGTGTTGGGAAGCAGCGGCCGGTATTTACTCGACATAAGAAGCATGGACGGGATTGCAGGCGCGCTGAGGGTTTTCACATGGGGAGAAAGATATCACAAGCGATCCTGATTCAATTTCGCCCCGCAGAGTGAAGTAGCGTTGCCCCCTGAAACGAAATCGTGTTTTTCCAAGGAGAGTGGTCTGGCCTCCAGAAGGGGTATCCAATAGGACCACGAGACTGGAACGCCGGAGGTTACCCTCCGGCTATGATGTCACTTTTGGTTTCGTGGATGGCTGTGGTGATAACTTGGCGAATCCTAGGCTGCAGCAGGGCCAAATCATCCGAGCCTTGGTTTTTGCGTCATGTCAACATCAGTCTTGCACAGCTCAGGTAGCTCGTGATATAGAAAATCCGGAAATTCTTAAAGTTATTACAGTTCGATTGCTCGACGCAACAAGAGGTGTTTGGCGGGTGGTAGCGATTATTCCGAGGGGCGCTCATACGTATGATTGACATCGCGCAGACGGCGCATGTGGTATCAAAGGTTCCAAAGCCGTTTCCGGGATTAGAACGGCTGTACTCTCAGTGATCGCAGAGGTTGTGTGGGTAGTCCCGAACTGGTGTCTAAAAATGCGGGAGGGTACCTGAATGGAGGAAAGCTTGCTTGCGTATCTCACGACCTGTCTCGGGACAAACGGGCTAGGATGTAGGGGCCATTAGGGTTAGGCCACTCGGGATTGTTTTAATGAAGCGTATTACCGAAAACGGCAGGACGACGTTTCTTTGAGTGGCCCTTTGCGCAAGTCGTTCGCCTGCTAGCAGATCAGCATCAAGGCCTGAGAAAGGCAGAAGACCGCCCAAAGCTTCATTCGGGGGCTGCAAAATCACCTTGTGATAAGCGGACGCCAGCAGAGGAAGATACAGTGCGCAGGATGAAACGAGACGGTTGCTCCCGGGCTGAGGTACATAGGGCCCTTCCGCATAGTTCCCAGGGCACGATCCAAGTTCGGTACTCAACCCGGTCTAACACAGAGCTGAGCCGCAAGCCAGCGGTCTATGAGAAATTTGTTGACGCAGTAGAATATCGAGACCTTAAAAAATAAATGCAACCTTTTGTGATTCAGTCCCAAGTTCAATGATATTGGCGGCGGAATGATTGCAATCCACAGTTCTCTCACGGTTTTTCATCCATTGACCCGAGATGGCCTGTACCTGACGGGCTGGCAACATAACCCATGCCATCACGAGCTTCAAAGTTTCCATCAGACAGGAAACAAACACAATATAAAGTTACCAGGTTCATTAAATAGGAGGACAAGTCCAACAATTACTAGCTTTCAACCAGCCTACTCGGACCCCCTATCCGGTGTGATGGCCACGCTACTCTCACTCTTATTCGCCTCGAGTGCCAACTGATCATACTTCTTAGCCAGGTTCTGCACCGTCTCCATCTGCCAATCCTCATCCAGCATCACTATTGTCACCGGAAACGTCGATCTAAAGTAGTATGGGACTAGCGGTTGATCGTCCTTCCACGTCGTGTGTCGCCTCAGCCCGTTCATGTCTTCCTTCGTCATGCGGTCCCGCATCAGCCGGCACATGGCGGACGAGACGTATACATGCTGGCCTTGGTCGTAGAGGCCTTTGACAGCGAGGATAAGTGTTGCGCGTAGGATTTTGAGAGTTTCCACATCCGGGGATACTGAGTCGCTATTCATGTTCTCGATGGTCGTATTTGCTAGGATGGAGAGGAAGTAGGTCAGGTATGTGTCGCTGTGCTCGAAGCTGTGGCGTAGGTAGTAGAGACGAAGTACAGTTTCGAGACATCTTAAAGCGTATGCAACAGATTTGTAAGGTCGAGTGTCATTATTGACTGCTTCAACACTTGTTGATATGCGTGGCTTCGTCTTTTCTAGCATCATTTGGGAGATTTTGAAAAGCAAAACACAGTACTCCATGCTGCCTATATGTTAACCTCAAGGCCCGCGTAATGTAGTCATATTGTCGTTTTGAAACTTACTGCATTATGAGCTGACACGGTAGCACTGCCTTGTGCGAATTGATAGGTTCTGGGAGAGCATTGTACCAGTCGTCGAGTGCCTTTTGAAAACGAGCAAGGTCGCTTGCTGGCAAACTCCGAGCTGTTTTTTGGCCCTCGAATATGATACAGGCAATACCATTTGCAATACTGCGTAGTTCCGTTTGAGCTCGATAGACATATCCAAAGTGCATTGGTACAAGTGTCGAACTGGGCGGGTATCTTAACCAGAGTTCCCCATACCACGAGGGTTCCTCGTCTAGGTCTGGCATAGGCGTCGCTGGAGGTTCTCTGATCAGGGGAGCCCTAAAGTTATGGAAGGCCTGCAATCTATCGCCTATTCATCAGCCTCTCCTCCAGAGTGTGTAGAACATGGAGCAAGAAGACCCACGATTGCCAGCGATATAGGGCCCAAGCAGTAAATACACGGGCAGTCCTCGTTCTCCCTTCCGTCTGCTCCGGTGCAAAAAGCTTCAGGCCCTGTGCCAATAGAACCGACTGTATGAGATAAGATACGCCGACCTGATCCATCCCATTAATGGCGTAGATAACATGTAACACCATTGCGGCATGCAGAGTGGTGAGCTTGACCTTACCGCTCTCTAGCTCCCAGAGTCGTTTCGCCTCTGCGAGGAACCTATAGCCTAGAGTCTCTGGTCTCCAAAACTGGGCACGGTGGGTGGCTCCACGATAGCTATGCTGAGAGAGAGAGAGATTTAGCAGATCCCCGTGTTGTTGCATTCTCGTGACCTACACAAGCTTCAGCAAGGACGGCGTTGACGAGTAAAGGAGAGCAAAATCGAGTATCGCCGTCTCTCATGGCCTGGAGGAAGATGTCTTTATGAAAACAAGTGTAATTCGTATAATTATTGAGAAAGTACGCTCGCAAGAGTGCTCGCAGCAACTCATCGTCTGTCTCAATCGATGTCCACTTGGAAACTTGAATGTTCGGTATGTAAGGGTCCATCAGTTCTGCTGCGTTATACGGCGTCATGTAAATGGTCTCGGACTGGCTTGCCCAAACCTCTGTTTGCTCTGTTGACTGCGGCAGAGCGTAGGACGTAATTTCGAATACTGGTGAGCCGAGATACGGGTTGTCCGGTGATAACAGAGCAACCGGCATAGAAGAGGAATAAGGGAACTCATAATGAAGTCGTTTCTCTGGCGACCATGCTGGCTGTAGCGGAAGGTCGCCGTCTTTCACCTGTTGCGTGGCTGTGGCGACGTCGGCGCCCTCGCGAAGTCTGCGGAGGATGCCCTGGGCGTCCCGCTCCGGCAGACATGTCAGGAGGTGGTAGAGTTGTTCGTAGGTATTGGCTTTTTTTTTTATCTCATCGTACTTCCGCTTTAGGACATGCTGGTCCTGGTCTGAGGCCTGGTAATGACATTGGACACCTCTGTTGATACAACCCGTGCATGTCGGACGTTCGCCATAGCACTGCGTGGGAGAGATGGCGAGTTAGCGGGTCAAAATTGTCGGATTTCTAGAAGAAACATGGATATGTGAAACTCCACGCGTACCTTGGCCTTTCGTTTCCGACACGATTCGCAGGCGATCTTTGTCAGGTTGGCTCGGGGACGGAGGGATGGTAGAGATGGTCCTTGGTCGGAACCAGAGGTGGGGCCCTCAGAACTCGATACTGGACCTGGTAGAAGGCTACGACATCTGGAGACACTCGAAAGCAATCCGTTGTCATCGAGAGATGGAGCTGGACGAGAAGATAATGGACACATCATTAAGAACGTAAGAGGACTGGGTAGAGGCAAAATTCATGGAAGCGAACCAAGTCGGTCATAATGGGGCAAAACGTGATAAAATAAGTGACTAATGAACGCTGATGACGTAGTGTGGGGTATAGCCGACCCTGTGACGATTCTAAAGTGCTAAGTTAGGTCGTGACGTGAGCAAGCGGCACGAATCCCAACTCAGGTACACCCACTTTAGATGTTCCGGGCTACCCTTCTTATGCTCTTAGTTTTATACAAAAACTCAGCATTTAACCAATCAATCTTACACCACTATTTAATATAAAGAACACGAACAGGCATTTATGCCAAACTTTGCTTCGTTTTGCTCCGTGATAGGCAGTAACAATAACCTGCGTATAGCTATGAGTCTGAGCGACGCCCAGGCCCCGGAGGGATTGTTTCTCTATATCTCCGTGCAACGGGTTCTCCACGACGTAGGAATACCCGCTGTTGAGCCCTGGGCCACCTCGTACATCGATGCTGTCCACGACGGAAGGTTCGGCGATGCGATATGGGCACGCTACCATATCTTTGGAAATGTGATAAATGGTATGATTGAGAAATTGACTGTGCTTGAGAGCATCACAGAGGATGCAATGGGATACAAGAAATTTGCACCAGAAGATTATGCTGCGGCTGTGGCTTTCTACACAGATAGAATGAACAGTGCAGACACACACCCCGAGGTGATCGAGATAATCTTGCGTATTGACAAGGAAGATCTTAGTGGTATAGAGCTTGTTGACGGCCTCTAGAGCCTTTTCAATCTGTCAATTTGTTCAGCCGCGAGCTTGATCCGAACTACAAACAGCTTAAGAGTCATGAGAACTGCGGTTCACCTTGGTATAGGTTGATACACTTCTGCTGCATGAAACTTCAATTTTTCACTCCAAGCAATATACTAAACTTCCATAGACCATATCCCAATCATGTTTCATTAGTTCAATATTCGGTTTCGCTTTGTGGGACCTAAGTAACTATCGTAGGCTGATCTCCTCCAGCGTGCCCGATTTGGACGTGCCCAACTAATAATAACACGTTTCCTGTTTCCTTTTGGAAGAGAAGTATCTTTTACTCGCAGTCTCATATTCCTCTGACCTAGAAACCAAAGATAGAGCTGCTAGTGGTTTTCAAATCTTTTGCTTGGCTTCCTTTTCAACCACAAAATCGACCTGCTGCTGCGAAGCAAAACACTGTGGTCAAGTACTTTTGCACTCCACTGTGGTATAGCAAGATTTTAACGAACTGAAGCCGTTGGGCCCGATTTCTTACATCTTGACTGAGACTCTCGTATTTACATGTTATTTCTGTAAGCTATTATGCAAGATCTCCGCATACTTAATTAGTTGTCATGAGCAGTGCTGGTTTAAGAAGATTACGAACGCTGTGACCATGCATCTACCAATACAGGTGTGCCATAGCAATACACATATCGACCCATATGCTTGCCCAGAAACAGGTCATTCATGCAAACAGAGTGTTAGTGCGAGGCACGCTGATCTCGTAATAGCTTAGGAAGTATCCACCAGGCCGTGTTCACCGTGCCGTGATAACTGATTCACGACCAATATAAACCATGTTAGCTAAGAAAGTCTAAGAGAAATTGGCTGTTTTGATCCTGTTTGGGATATAAAAGGTCCCCTTCGGTTGATCTACCTGATAAGATCAAAACATCACGGCTCAGGTTAAACGTCTTCGACACAAAGCCTCATAAACCATCCTTGTCATTCTCTTAAGACATTCAAGCCTGGAAGCATGATGATATTTCATTTCCTTCTGAGCTTCTTCCTTTTTGGGTTGAGCAACGGCGACGGCCTAGCTACCGGCACGAAATACACCGAACCCAACGAACCCTTATTTCTCGACATTCCCATCAATCGTGTTCTTAATAATGTAAATGAGGGCTTAGGGCTGGCTGAGTCTTGGGCCAGCAGATATGTCGCTGCTATTCATGAGAAGAGATTCGGCGATGCTTTATGGGCGTGTTATCACATTTTCGGGGAGGTTATCAACGGCACTATTGGAGACACCAACTTGACAATACTCGACAGTATCGAGGAAGATGCTATGGAGTATAAAGCCAATGTGCCAGAAGATTTCAGTCACGCCCTTTCTATCTACGCAAACACAAGCAGCAATGATACACGTACCGAGGTACTTGATCTGCTTTCAACTATCAGCCTCGAGGACACTACTCATCTTCAAGAACGAGCCACATTCGGAATCAGCTGCAGCGGTGACAATCTTGCCTAGCGGAACTCTTGTCTTCATCTGATAGAGTTCATGTCCACGAGTCGAGCCAGGGCGATCTTCGCGGAGTGCATCGTGGAGAAATTGGACAAGGAATAGCCAAGAAAGAAAGAAAAAATACTAATATTAAATAAAACGAGGGAAGTGGTAGGTACGCAGTAACAAAGAACGAATGGCTGTTGAAACCATGGTCTTCTTCTGGTCATCTACGCCATCACGGATAGTCGTCGCTATGGCATGCATGGCAAACTTTTTCAGCTCTAACTTGGCCAACTGTTGGCCGTTGTCCCCGATAAGCAGACAATCGAAAGGGGAGGGATGAAGATTGTCACCCTCTCGACCCATGAATACTGGGTACCGTTGCGTAACCCAACCCTCATCAATGGAGACTCAAGGACTGACGCGTAATTAGCCGGTGGGGTTGTTGCGGTTTATGGGGAACACTCAGCTACTAGCAGACATCGGGCCGTGTCATCGGCACCTTGAGGCCGCCCTGCAGCTGAAATGATCTGACGTTAACTGCGTTTTTTACAGTTGATCAAATACGACACACAAAGCTTAATAGCGACACAAAGCATGAGAGACATCTGTTATCCATGTCATCGTCGACCTTCCCTGTCGATCCCAGCGGGCCTCTGCAATTTTAGTCAGGTACAGAATCCTCTGTGGGCGGTCAGCCCAGCTCGTAAGATTTTATAAGGTTTGTCTCAGATCATGGAGTTGCGACGCTGCCTGGCAAAGGCGACAAAGGCATAGGCCTGCCCTGGTTTGTGACTTGGCGCATTTGGACCAAGCCTATTCTTCAAGCTGCAACTCTCCAGATAGGATGTTAAACCTTTTCGAATACGTACTGGTGAATTTGCAGATAGCATATCTTGGGTCCAATGCGATACTTTACTATATGCCGAGTACGTAACGCAGATCGCGTGCGTGGCTTCGGTTCCTTTCGATCAAGGTCCGAGAGCCCGAGAGATTCGAACGGCTTAGTGAAGCGCCAAGGCATCTTAGGTTAGATTAAGACGAGATAGGGCATACACCCATATATAGCAATAATTGAGCCTAATAATTCAGGAAGAAAGAAAAAGAACTGCTTAGCATCATCTATAGTTCTAGGGTAATTCCATATAGTCAGACTCGATAATGCTCTTAGAAAATTCCTAAATATCTTCACAATCTGGAGGTTCTCCTCAATTTCATTGCTCCAGAAGTGCAGCAGGCCTCGTCAAGCATTACCCCCCCTCTTCGAGACTGGTATCGACTTGGCTTTGACAATATTAACAAGCTAAGACCGACGCAGGATCTATGGAAGTCGATAATACAGATAAAGGTGTCATTGACTGAAACTCTTGAGTCATCATGTAGTAAAAGCCCGACGTGCTCGTTTTTTTATGATTAGCTTTTATTCATTGCCGTTGAGATCAAAAACTTAATTATTATACATGATTTAAATATTATTGAATCAGGGTACTTTTTGAAGCCTACGTGCAGCTCGGCTAATAAGAAGGATTAGAGACTTGTTGAATCCTTGAAGCATGCTATTCTGGGCTTGTTCAAGGTAAGAGTACTTCCAAGCTCCGAAGGAAAAAGCAAAGAACAAGAGGGTACGGCCCACACAAGTCTTGTAATAATCCCACCACAGAATAAAATCTATGACTTTCTGGCTGAACTCTTGACAACCCTCTTCCTTATTTATGGATTTGTTAAGAACTCTTATGATAGGTCTAATAGAAACAAGAGTGGGAAATATTAGGACTTCCTCTATTACTAAACTTAGGCGTAGATACTATGATCAAAGGCTCGGATGGCGTTGGGGAGCATGAATGTGGTTCTAGTATTGTTTTCAGGGTGACAAGTAAGTAGAGGTCCGGTGATCATTAGAGTACCATGGTCTTTGAGATTGCTAGAGTTGTGGAGGGGAAGATTGTAGCTACTAAGCGCGCCGATGCGGGAGTCGAGGGAGGGTAATTTTGGTAGCCGATTAATAAGATACCATGATCGTGGAGGCAGCTATGATGCTGGTCCCTGTACTGTATGTTCCTATCTCAAGTGAAAATACTTATTCAACCCGTTGACCAGGTCCTATCTCTGCAGAATATTAGTACTACCTAGTAGCTTGTTTGGCAAGTGTTTCTTTTCATAGTTCAATGAAGGGAGGCAATTTGCTGAAGGCAAGGACCCAATCACCATTCTCCTGATTTCTTTTGACCGACTCGAGTAGCTTCTTGACCTTTTAGTTGAGAAGAAGGATATGTTAAACGAAGCAGTAGCCTGGTAAAGGAATGGGGAGATTCGAGGTCGTATCAAGAGTGTGAAAGGGCTAGATAAGTTAGGCACTATCAAAACCGGTTACTACAGTCATAGTAGGGTTGACTTGTCAATTCTATTTAATATTACGACTCTATGTGATATCAGCCCTAATGGAAACGCAGCCATTACGAAATCGATTCCGTGGTGGCTCATTTATCAAGTCTGTGACAATTCCCGCTGCGCATATAACGGGGTGCAAAGACTAACAATCACGTTACAGCATTGGTCTCGGGGTAGATCACTGCAAGGTTCAGGTGTAATGGCGGGCTGGCGGAGTGGGAGGAGATGCCTAGTATGAACAGAAGGATGCTTCTATCGATAACACTTATGAATAGTTGAGGTCGCCAGGGCTGAGACATGGTCTATACTGTTCAGGCGCGTCAATAACTTGTGCGCAGGTGGTCAGGGGCACGATAACCGGGTAATTCTTTCACAGGTTTACTGTCAGCTCGTAACTCGTTATCTCCGCTATTCCCCACTGATCTCAAAGATACAGTGAAACTATTCGTCTTTATCAGTGCCAAATTCAATAGTTTCATGGCCAAGTCAATAGTCTATCAAGCTAGACCTAATTGAGACATACTAATTTTAATTCTCGCTGGTCCTTTTTGCTATTTCATCTCTTCATCACCTTTGTAAACTCATTCTTACACTCCTTCATATTCATTAAGTGGAAGACTAGCTTTTTGCCAGCTGCGAATAACACTCCTTCATACAGTTCCTCGCTGACGCCACCAGCATCATGAAGTTTCTACACCCAACCCTCCAGCTACTAGCTTTGTGCTCGTCAGCCCTGGCATCTCCTTGCAAGCCTTCCCTTTCTTCAGTCACATCAGCTTTGATCACGAGTGCCGAAGAACCTTCGCTTTCTACCACTCTGTCGATGACTGTTTCCGAGAGTGCTACCACCACCGAATCCATCAGCGAGCCTTCAGCCTCTACAACTGAATCGATGACTGTTTCTGAGATTGCTACTACAACGTCTGGTTTGGCCTCCATCTCTACCACTTCAGGTGAGCCTTCGACTACGACATCGGATATTCCCCAGCAGCCAACCAACTTCCTCCTCAACCCCGGGTTCGAGGACAACACTGTCGCGCCTTGGACACGATCTGGATATGTCGGGGATCCCACTCTATCTACCTCGGAGGCCCACGGAGGTAGTCAGTCTGGTTACATCAGTGCCGCCCCGGGAGGTCCTGCAGACATCGGCTTCCGACAGGTTCTTGATTCTTCTTTGATCGAGGCAGACAAACCGTACACGTTCTCTGTCTATATTAAAACGACACTTGCATCTAGTTGCTTCAACCGATTTGTCTCATGTGACTCTGGAACTGGAGCACAAACTGGATATTTCAATACTGCCAACATTGCAGGGCCCTTGAATGAATGGGTATTGGCAACAGTGACTTGCTCATGGAGTCAGGCTCGCCTAGACTCTGGGATCAGTGTTGCTGTTAGGGGTATATGTGAGCGTCTGAACTTTTTCATTGACGATGCTGTTTTGGTGGAGGCAGAATAGTGGCCTCATGCACATGTGAGCTGAATGCTTAGGTGAAGCAATGCTTCTTCTAAGCACTTATCTAATTCTCAAATTCCTATCTGGCAGGCATCCCAGGATGCTAAAAGGAGGTTCAGATAACTCATACCCCTTGAATTAATAGATATAGCATTGTCCAGATACTATAGAAGAGGGTTATTGTCTTCTAAATTAGATTATTACAAGGATAAAATCAGCAGCATATTAATAATATTTATTATGATTATCCGGCGTTGCCGCATCAACGCCTCTTGCTGTGTTTAAAATCTGCTGTTCTATTATTATTGTGCTGCCCTGAAGGTTTCTTACATACATTGAATCGATTATATTCCAATAGGAGTCAAGTTGATAATGAAGGAAGCATAGGGACCATGTCTCGAACACGACTTAAACTTTGTCAATCCCGGTCTGACAACACCAAAAGCTAAAAGATTATGGAGAGAGCTGAGATTCTAAGCTCTAACACTCGAAAAAGGTAGGAATAACACAGCTTCAAAGTTAATAATAAGCGGCAGGCAAAAGTAAAGGCCAGTGCGTTGAAAAGAATTGAGTCACGGTGCTGTACTTAGTGCGTGACGAATGCCTCCATCACGCAAATAAATTTGCTAACGATAGCTTGACAACAGATAAACTTCAGCATAGGTCCCAACTGTGACTTCTATTTATTTCTTATTACCTTTGGTTAAAAGCAGCGGTAGTAAGCCAAACGCCCAACTCAAAAACTCAAACCTACACGCGCTCCCGGTCAATCAGGCTAAGATGACCTGCCTTGTCGATAACGATAGCCTCCTTTGCCTTCAATACGTTCCCCAGCCTATGAGCAACTTCTACTGGCAGCCACTTGTCATCGGCGCCCTAGATGATCTTAATCGGTAGCTTAGGCCCAATCTCTCCATATCTTCCCTTGACTTCTTCGGTCGTTCTGGAATTGGCCTGGCATAGTTCCCTGATAAATCCTTATTTTCTACCTTCTCTTAGCCAATGTGCTTTGAGTATCTGCATAGTCTCTTTGGGTAGTTCATAATATGCTGTATCGCTGATGTAACTCTCGAGCGATTGTGGTTCTCGGCACTGTGTTGGTAGACATTGTGTTAAGAGACTGCAGTCTTGAGAAGGTGGAAAGGGATAATTCTCTTGTTTCTCGTACGGAGGTTAGAGCAGTTAAATACCCCAGGAGAGGTTTAACCTTTTATGATAATGCAGCTAGGTATGAGTCTTCGACTGTAGGCAGCAGAAGGTTAAAAAAGGCCACTGTGTTAGCATTGGGTCATGATGCTATGATGTGTTGACAATGTGTTCTTTATTATAGTTAAAGCCCGGCCCTTGATGGGTTAACTGAGCCAGAAGACCGCAAGAGTGAGCACCAGCAGGAACGCGACTAACAGTCGTAGCAAGGGGATTTACAATCGAAGTTAAGACCCTCAGAGGCCATGTTTGAGGCAGTTGAAAGAGAATGAGAGAGGAGAGAGAAGGCCGCCTTCATGTCGCCATTCTTATTATTATTCATTAGATATCATTCTCCTTATATGAGTGCATTAGCCAAAATCGCGAAGAGCCGGAGAACAACTGTCCAAACATGCCACGTAGACGATGATTCAGACTATCTGGTGAGGTTCACGGATACAAAAGAATAGAACCTTCCTTGCCATTAACTAAACTAAGTATTCACACGCTTTCTCACCTTGGGGACGCATCTTACCATCCCAGCTCCTAACGCCCGATTTAGTAGGCGTATTTGCCGAACCCTGGGTCAAATTGCTTCCTGGGTATGAACATTAGACCTATAAGTATTCTTCAACAGCCATGGTACAAGAGTGAACTTGCTTGTGTTGACCTAATCTATGTAAACGTTTCTGCCGAATATCCGCGGAGTACGAACACTTGTGACCGATTCTTTCACATAGTTCACAAGATGGACGATGGCCGTTGCACTGTCAAGTTGGTCAGTAGGGTTAGCTAACCAGAAAATGACGCTTACAGGAGCTTTCAGAAGTCTACATCCATTGCAGATTCGCGGCGACTTGCTGGCCTTGGTCTTCTTGGTATACGGCTTCACCTGCTCATCAAGAGGATCGATTTGCGGAATATGTAAAAAGATAATCGAAGTCATTGCTAGACGATTTCTAATGGGGGCTTGGGAAAAGACGATGATGATGGCAGAATATTGGTGTTGACGGACAAGGTCTGCGGGGAAACATGTCGTCAGAGGCTTGTCACATTATAAATCGATGATAGTCTAACTTCAGGTATTGCATACTGTACGGAGTACGATGTACCTCAATGAGATTTAAGAGATGTTCGTATATCCCATGAGTGCCCAGAAAGCTGCAACCAGGTCACGACGAGGGGTCGGGGCCAATTAAAATGCATCAAATGAAAGGTACTTAATGCCGCACCTAAATTACATGGTGATAGAAGTCCCAACAATTTTGGTTGTTACAAATCGCGACATTGCACAAGCGGCAGCCGTAGCGAGTCTGCTTCCGCCGTTGGCAGTTACCGTTGAGCTCCTTAAGAGGACTAATTTTCTTGCCTTTTGACCTTATCTGCCCCTGTCGAAAGCCCTGACAAGCTAGGCAGTTCGAATTTACCTTGCGATTGACATGATTGACCTCTCGATTGATATGATTACGCTGTAAATTAGGGCTTTGAAGGTCACGCTCGTCGCCCGCTCTGTAATGTTGGCGCGACTGGCTTTCCTGGCCGTAGGCGTTGAATAACTCGTTATAAATGCACTCTCGCCACTCTCTCTGAGTCGTGAATCGCTTCCAACTTGGCTTGGGACCCCGTAACTGAATAACATAGCTATTGACGAGTGCAACGTCAAGCAAGAAGGTCCAGCAAAGAGCCTGCCAAGGGCCGCGGCGCAAGGGATGATCATACGCATAATATGACCTCAACTGGTCACCCCGATCAACGTGATTCATCTCATCATTATATTCGGCGGCAACAGTAGGGATAGAGATATCCTTAATAGCTTCATCGCCGAAGAAGCGGCGGATCTGACGGGCCTCGGGCTTCTTGGAGGAGGGCTTTTTCCTGCGGCGTTCAACGCGCTCCTCGCCGGAAAAGACGGTCGTGAAGAACAAGACAAGGCGGTTATCCTTCCAAGCGACTTGGTTGACCTTGTGAGATGAAGGGAAGACAAATTAGTAAGAGATTTATATGTGAAAGCGTCTTGGCGTGATACCTGATTGTCAGCCGTAGGGATTACCTTGACCTGGTTAAAGTCGTAGCTAGTACTTAGCCTTTTATCGCCTCTGAGATCATGAACAAGCTCCTCGTTGATGCCGCTATTAGCTCGAGCCGTGCCTGTGGCTCCGTGGCCATGCATGCGGAGGCTGCGGAAGAGATCTGACGACGAGAAGAGGTTATCGACGAAGACGTGGTATGTCGCTTTTGGCAGTGTATTTACTAGGGCCACGACGATGCTTTGAGTCGAGTTCAAGGCGATAGGCTCGTCTGAGGAGCCTCCTTGTGTCTCTTGTGATCCTTGCGTGCGGCGGCGCTTTGCGGGAGGAAGCTCAATACCAACGGCGCCGTATTGTGCGCCCGTGATGTGCCAGAACCAGTGGATAAAAAACCCGTGCTGTGCGATAACCCAGATCTTGAAGCCTCGGGGAATAGGCTTGCCTTTGACGACTGTTGTCTCATTAGACCTGCCTGTGAAGCGGACTATGCACTCATCTACAGCGAGATGAGAGCCCGGGATAAAGATCTCTGCCGACATAGCTTGTATATGATTAGACCACTCGTCACAGGCTTGAAATACCTTCGGAAGAGGCCCGGTCTCGTCGATCTTGGTGTAGTCAAAAGGGCGAAGGTGGCGGTGAAGGATCTGAAACTTCCAATAGGGCATGAACTTGATGATTGAGTGTAAAGGGCGCTGTTCCCCCGGCTTTGGAGTACTCCAATGGCTCTTAATGGTCCTTTCCTTATGTAAACCCATATAAATTAGCACTCCAAGCCATACATATACTTCTGCAATAGAGGTCCCTTGCCAAGCTCGCAGCCTTGCGTTCTTCGTCATCGGGTGATTCCAGCTATCAATAACTTCATTTTCCTTGAGCCAAAGAAGCCAGCTTTGAGTGTATTGGACCCATCTCTCAACGAGGGAAATAGGAAGGAAAAGCTGGAATAGCTGCAGCGGCGATGGCGGCGGTATGTTGATGTAGAAGTTGCGTGTCTCTACGGGGAAGGGTTTGAAGTTGGTGCCGCGGGCCTTATCGGCCGGAAAAACAGCCACCCGGGTCGGGTCATTAGGGTGCATTTGATGGCTATGATCTTCCTTGATAAAGCTCTTGTCATCATAGGCATTGAGGGCTTGTGCCTCTCGTGGAATTGAGAGCGTGGCCATTGTTCAGTTCAAAATAATTTATATGTGATTTTGGCTATGATAGCTTCATTAATCAAACTTTTCGTACCCCGCTTGTACTAAGGCTATCACGTGGTCAAGGTGGGGCGAGGTACGCGTTGCAGCTTTCTGGGCACTCGTGGGATAGTTAATCAGAATATATGCCAAGTCTTGTTACTATCTTCCTATGGCAATAATCTTGGAGCCAGAGAAAACATGTGTAAAGCTATGTAAAGATCTTTATGATCTCCTTCTAAGCTCATTAGTAATTATGTAAAAGCTCAACTAATTCTCAGATAGTCGCGTTTCAAACCTCATACTAAGTGAGATATGCTAAAAAACAGTCGTGACAGATGTGCTCGTCAACATGAATGCGAGAATATTTAAAGGACTGGCAAGGCTGAAAATGGCAACTGTCGTAAAATAAAGTTTTCAACATGGCAAACCCCGGCAATATCGTTGACAGCTAAGGCTCGGAACAGCCCCACAAGGGATCGGCATTGAATCGGAGGATGCTTGGACCGCCCACTTGCCGGGGCCACGCGTCTCTCCTATTATCCTTCATCCACCAAGTCTAACTCTGCTCTGATGTTGTCACTTTCACTTTGATCTCTATCGCATCATATCCATTCGCTCGGGATAGCCCCACGCTAGACCTAGATGCCTACCCGTCCGCATGTGAGGACCGGCTGCCGGACCTGCAAGTGCGTTCACTTGTCCCACCAAGAGTCCCTCGTGTTGACATGAATAGAGCCCGCAAAGTCAAGTGCGATGAAGGCAAGCCGTCATGTCGACGATGCATATCTACCGGACGTGTATGCGACGGCTACGAATCCGCGACAACCCTGACATGGTATCGACCTAATCAACTGTCTGCGCGGGACCAAAGAGAAGGCAGAGCCTTTCAGTTCTTCACCAAAATGGCCGGTCCAGTCATGTCAGGTTCCACAGACTCATATTTCTGGACGCATCTGGTTATGCAGTTCAGTCACTTTGAGCCCACGGTGCGTCATGCCGTCCTGGCCATCAGTTCGCTCTACGAGGAGTTTGCCCGTGGCTCAAGGATTACTCGTCAAATATGCGGTAGCACGTTTGCTATCGGGCATTACAACGCTGCTATACAGCAGATCAAGGCTTCCGGTGACGAGCAGTTGATTCTGTTGCTTTGCATACTCTTTATCTGTATCGAGTATCTGCAAGGAGACATCTATGCTGCTCTTGAGCACTGTCGACACGGCATTGTCATTCTCAACAACTCAAGTTGTCCTGAATGGGCACAACAATACCTTGTACCCATATTCCGACGCTTGAGCATTATACCATTCTTCCTGGGCGGCGTCAAATCCATGCGCCTCCCGAGCCTCGTCGGGTTTGATCCGGTAATGCCAGCAGAGTTCAGTGGCATCGCTGAAGCGCAACCGTTTATTGATAACCTCATGCTCCGATCTATGGAGTGTGTCCTCGACGGACTGGACGACAACAAATCTGCCCTTGTAACACTACTGAATCAGTGGGAAGCGAAAGCCAAGAACCTGGTGCTGACTATACCAGCCTCCTCCGTCACAGACAGATATGCATTGTACGGCATGCGTCTCAAGCACAAGGTCACAAGTATATATCTCGAGAAACCACGCGATGCCACAGAAACATGGTACGATCAACACCTCGACACCTTCCGAGATGTCGTGGAAATGGCAGGAAAAGCATCAGAGACGTGGGAAACCGCGAAACAAGAGCAAGTCCCGGACTCGAGCTTTACTTTTGAGATGGGTTTTTTGCCTCTCATGTTCTTCGTTGTCATCAAGTGTCGGAGTCTTGGAACCCGCATCGAAGCCTTGGCGTGTCTAGCACAGCTTGGTCCAGCCAAGGAAGGCTTGTTTGACGTTGGCACTCTGTATAGAGTTGGCAGACGCCTTATCGAACTCGAACATGGCATCTCCTTAGATGATGGCGCCATTGGCTACAAAGACAACAAACATTCAAATGAAATATTGCCGCCAGAAGAAGCACGGTTCTTTGCTGTTCCCGTTAAGCACGAGTTGGAAGTCATCTCCGGTCAGGACGGCAACATTCACTACAAGAGGCAGGTTCACTTCCTGCAACGAGATTACCAGGGACGGGTAGTTGCGAGAGAAGAGTACATATCAGATGATAAACCCAGGGGATGCAACATATACATCCCTCCAATGCGAAGCGCACAACGTATGTAGTATAACGAGATGTAAGATGACCTAGAGTTCGAATCAGGAGGTGCAATTCGCCCAATGACGTCTCCCGAACGGGACCAGTAACTTTGATTCGGCCCTGCTTTGTCTCAAGTTGACTGGCACCTTGTGGCCAGTTCGTTTTGGGCTCCACCTCCGGTAGTTTTCCTCAAACTTTATAAGGAGGCCGATCCGAACGTCGTCCAAGCTTGTGGGGCTATCCCGAGGGCAGACGTAATCCTCGGGCTATGTCAATACAACAATTATATAAGCCGTGACATACTTAAAGGGCATCAAGTACAGCAATAATTGTAGTTTCTTTACCAAATAAAGTCATTCTATCTTGTGTCAAATCGCTTGAGCCATCTGTTTCAACTCAGCCACTCTTCTCATGCGGTCTACCTATCTTGCCGGCGCTGCACTCTCTGCAGCAGCCGTTCACGCTGCCTCTTTGAGCGACATATGCTCCAAGGCTGATGCCAAGTCGGCTCTTCCAGCCGATGGCTTCATCTCCGGTATCACGATCGATCCGGACTCTGTTCAAACGGCCCTCGTCTCCAACGCCAGCTTCCAGTCGGAATGGTATCCTACGGCTAGCGCCGAGTACTGCAACCTCACTTTCGCCTATTCGCACGACGGTATTGATGATGATATCGTTCACGTGTCGTATTTGCTGCCTGCCCCTAGCAAGTTTCAGAACCGTTACGTCTCCACCGGCGGAGGTGGACTTGCCATCAACTCGGGAAGCCAGTACGCCGCTTCTGGACTTATAGTCGGCGCTGTTTCTGGAATCACTGACGGCGGCTTCGGATCGTTCAACACCCAGTGGGACGAGGTCTTCCTCTTGGCAAACGGTACCATCAACTGGCAGTCCGTCTACATGTTCGGTTACCAGGCTCATCACGAACTTGCCCTTCTCGGCAAGGAACTGGCAAGGAACATTTACAATGTTTCCAAGAGCTCCAAGGTCTACTCTTACTATCAAGGATGCTCCGAAGGAGGCCGTGAAGGTTGGAGTCAGGTACAGCGTTTCGCCGACCAATTCGACGGCGCTGCCATCGGAGCCCCGGCCTTTCGATATGGCCAACAACAGGTCAACCATCTGTTCGGTAATGTGGTTGAACAGACCTTGGATTACTTCCCTCCTTCATGTGAGCTGGACAAGATTCTCAACCTGACCATCACTGCTTGTGACGGTCTGGACGGAAGAGAGGACGGCGTTGTCTCGCGCTCTGATTTGTGCAAGCTGCACTTCGATCTCAACTCCACTATCGGTACACCCTACTCCTGCGAGGCGTCCAGCTCAAAGGGTGGGCCAATGCTGCGGGCCAGACAGTTCTCCCAGCCGTCAACCCCAGCCCAGAACGGGACCATTACAGCAGAGGCTGTGGCCGTCATTCAACAATTCCTCGATGGCCTTCACGACTCTCAAGGTCGCCGTGTGTACCTCAACTACCAGCCTGGATCAGGCTTTTCAGACGCTGCTACCTCCTACGATGAAGAGACGGATACCTGGGGCCTGAGCATCAGCGGACTCGGTGGCGAATGGGTCGCTCGCTACCTCCAGCTTCAGGACACCAGCACTCTCGAAAGCCTTGACAACGTGACCTACGACACTCTCAAGGACTGGATGATCTATGGCATGAACAAGTATGCAGACTCTCTGCAGACCACTCACCCCGACCTGAGCGACTTCCACTCCGCAGGCGGAAAGGTGATCCATGTCCACGGAGAATCCGATGACTCTATCCCAGCCGGCTCATCGGTGCACTACTACGACTCTGTCCGCAGCGTCATGTTCCCTGACAAGAACTACAACGAGAGCGTTGCCGCCGTCGATGACTTTTACAGACTATTCCTTGTCCCTGGAGGAGCTCACTGTGGCAGCAATTCCAACCAGCCCAATGGTGGCTGGCCGCAGACGACGCTGCAGACGGTTATTGAGTGGGTAGAGAAGGGTGTTGCTCCAGAGACTTTGGATGGAAGTGGCGGTGATATCGACACCATCTGCCGTTGGCCTCTTCGTCCGCTGTGGTCTGGAAACTCTCTTGATTGTGTTTATGATCAGGAGTCTCTTGATAGCTGGACCTATGACTTTGATGCTTATAAGCTGCCTCTTTACTAAGGGTCATGAAACTTCACTTCTAAGGAATTAACTATATTTTATCAATACATTGGTTATCATTTATTTGTCACTAGCCCATCCTCATATTCATATGGTCAAGTGCGTTGTCTATCATGTCGCTCTCTGAGAAGTAGGCCGTGCACGACAGAAGATGTTGCATTAGATTGAGAAGAGCACCGTGCGATGTGCTTTCAAGGTGAGACTATGGTAGATCTTCCCTGGCGAACCAAGTTGTGAACATCGCTAACAACTATCGTCGGTTTATAGACGAAAATACCCGTATCCGTATACTTCCCCTCTCTTACTCTACTTCGCAGGACCGCAGACCTTGTCGATAGACCTAGGTCCGCAGTCGAAGCCGCCGTGTTGCCAGCACTGGCTATCCCAGCTGTTGGCTTGAAAGAAGACGGAGTTGATGCACATCTCGTAGGTCTTGGAGTCTTGTCTGCTGTCGGCGCAGAGATGCTCGCATCGATCGCAGTACCGAGCGTAGGAACCGGCCACCTCCTCGCAGGTAGGAAGGTCGGCTTCGGGGGTCGGAGTGGCTGCTACACAAGGGCCTGAAGGCTGGAGGAGAGTTAGTACTAGACTGTGAGATGGGGGGAGTTAACGGACGCGAGCCAGGGACAGCGCCGGGAGGGCGAGATAGAGGACAGATGAGAACTTCATGATGACTAGTTTATTGATATCATTCAAGATGTGTGCAACTAATAAAGTCTTGGAAGACATCAGGCTCCCTTTATAGTGCCTGAGCTCGGATCTCGGCCTGGGGTCTCTCAAAGGATCTTTGATTATGGAGCCCACTCAGCCCACAGGAAGGATCACCGTGCTTTTTTGAAACACGCTTGTTTCCTAAATCTGAAATGCCCGAACAGGGAAACGTGTAATTAATTACTTTCTCACGAGCGGTCAAGAGTTTTCAATAGTAAAGCGAGGTAATTTTTGAACCGAACATGTGAAAATGGAGTTCACGGGTATGATGCGAGTTCATGTGAAGAAATTCACGTCCTTCGAGGTGCTCCTGAGGCATCTTTTTAACAAGAACCTCCCACTAATAGACTAGACGAGCAGCGCGTGAAGGATCACTTTGGTGGAGTGCCAGCACAGCCGCTGACAGGCATGGTGCTGCAAATTCTAGGCAACTTCCAGCCGCACGGGTCAGGACCGTATAGCTGCTGTTGGCGCTAGATCACCAGGAGATAATCAGGAGTGCCGGCAATTTCTGGAGTCGAATCATAAGGTTGAGAATACGAGGCGATGATACTAACATTAGAGCACGCACCATGCGTACGAGGATATAGACAGATGAAAGGTGGCGGAACGAGTGTTTCTGACAATCTTGCTAAGCCAATGCTCAATTACACAATTTGTTTAGCTGGGCTATCCAGGAAACACACAACTTCACGTCGCATCATTCAGTCCATTAGCCGGTTCTCTACTCGCTCCAGTTTCCAGCTGCCTACTGTAACTTGTTTTACAGGCCATCGTCGAATCGATAAGGAGCCGACCATCGCTACGGCTGTTAGTCAATAATGTCATCGCTCTGGTTGAATAACTCACCGTGTCGTGGGGCTTGGATGAGTCGACAAATCGTAGATCTGTGCCAAGCCGAATTCGGTTCTCAGGGTCCTTGTTGATCGTTGATGCATGGATCTAATAACATTAACATTTCGAAGACTACAGGGGTGAAGCGACGTACCATGTGAGGCTTGTGAAAGACAACATCTCCAGCTTCGTACTCTGTCAAAAGCCATTTTCCGTTGCCGTTGTCTTTACTGAACTGAATGGGCCCATAACCAAGCCACCCGGTACTCATCATGTTTGCGTTGAAGGCGTCGTTTCGTTCCTTTTCTGACATGCCGCATTCTTTGGCTTTTCTGTTGAACTCATCCTCGAGTTGCTGACCAAGAGCATCACCTGCAGTACTTATTTAGCACCGCTCACACGGGTTTGGCAAACCAACTCACTGTCTTCTAGGTAGATCAACCCACCGCCTTGAAGGCGGATATCCCCAATTGGAATCCAGGCGGTCACCGAAGTAGGCTCACCATACCGGAGAAAGCTCTGGTCGTAATGAACCCCAATGGCATCGTTGTGAGGAGTGTTGTTTCTCAGAAGAGACCTCTTTAGTAGAAAGGTATCCTCACCCCAGCCCCTGAGCTTGGCGACAAAGTCTCGCAGATCGGGATGGTTAGAAAATTCGAGGTACCAAGGCTCGGTATGTGCCTTTTCGGCCAGATCGGCGAACGAGCCTGGGCCTGTCTGCCCCTCTAAGCAAGGTCCGGCACCGATGCTGGGAAAGTCGATGCCCTTGTTTTCGGCGTTGTAGATGCCGTCCACGGGTTTAGAGTCAGGCTGCAAAACGCCGGACGGGCTGAGGAACTTGAAGTAGGTTTCACGACAGTTGAGGACGTCAGATCGAGGCAAGATACCCTTCATGAAAAGGTATCCGTCTTTTTCGTAGCGGGCTTGGAGAACATCAATCGGCTCGGAGGGGTAAGAGGGTCTCAATGATCCAATCATGTCCGGCTTGAGAAGGCCATCGTTGACGAGGTAGCCATCCTTGAAGGCGTGCTGGGTGGGCTGGATAGTAGCAACCTCGGCCATTTTTTGACTAATTGGTGAGCTAGAATCTGTCAAGAACAGAGATTAGGGGACTGTTATCTCCTGCTCACTTCCTCATTTATAATACACGTCGTGCCACAAGATCACCGCCTCCCATCTCCACGTCGAGGTGGGCTCGGAATGCCCTTCCGATACGCCACTTCCGCAAAGGGGAAATAAATCCCGGCTTGATAGAGGGCCTCAATACAAATAAAGTAAAGTTCCGCCGGAAAGTTACTACAGCCGCTTCCAAGCTAATGCGAACTGACTGCGGGGTGGCTTGTTTGCGGGGAAAGAGACCATGATGAGTTGAGTTTGGGTAAGACAGGATTGTCAGTTGACCCGGGGGTTATTGCTGATTTGGTATTATGAGACGAAACTCAAGCGACACGTGATCTACCATAGATCGCCGCTTTTGAGGCCTTTTCGCTCGCTAGCTTAGCTTCGGCTCAGCTATTCATTAGGCCCCCTTAGCCCCCCATCGGCCCCATCAGCTCTGACCACCCCTCTGGCTGAGCAGAGCCCACTGGTTGCTCTTAATCTTATTTCTAGGCTATTAACCTCTAGGTCTTATTACCCCCTTTAACTCTCATAGGCATTATAGCATTTTAATTAAGGTTAGCCTTAGATTTTTATTTAGGACTAAGATCTTAGTTCTTAATTCTTAATAAAAATCTTAGAACTTAATTATAATTAAATCTTTATATATTTAGAAATAATATATTTTAATATAAGGCTTTTTACTCTTAAGACTTAATTATATAATAGAGATAAATAATTTATATAAACTTATAAAATATTTTTTCTTTTATTTATATTTAGATCTTTATATAGTATTTAGACTTTACTTTATTTATTTATTTATCTTTAAGCCTCGCTATAATATTTATACTTAAATTTTTAAATTAAATACTTAAATATTATTTAGCTCTTAAAATTTCTTACTTTTAATTTCTTAATTAAAAAAACTAAGAATATAATTAATACTTTTTACTTAGGCTTTAAAAAAAGTATAATAAAAAAGAGTAATATTATAAATAATAAGTTAATTTATAAAATATTTTAGCTTATAGTAAAATAAAATTATAATAAAATAATAAAAATTTAATTTAAGTTATATATTTATTATATTTCTATACCTATATATTTAATTACTTTAAGTATATAAGTATTAAAAAATAAAAAATAAGACTTTTATATATAACTTAGAGTTACTAAAAGACTTTATAAAAAAGGTTACTTATAGTATTAATAAATAAAATACTAAGAGCTAAGAATTTAATATTTCTAAATAAAGAATTATATAAAAATATTAAAATATATTTATAGTAGCTTAGTAATATACTTACCCTTAGGAGTTAATACTATATAGTCTAATATAATTTATAATAGAAATAAATATCTTAATATTAAAATATTATTAAATATTAAAAAATATTAATTTTATTATTAATTTATTAAGAGGCCTCTTATAAAAGAAATAAATATACTAAAGTATAAAAAATATTATAGGTTTATTATAAAAAATATTATACTTAACTATGCTAGATAGCTCTAGGCAGTAAATTAGGTTAAATATAAATACCTAGTAATACCTATTAATAACTAAGGTCTCTTATTAAGTAATACTTATTTCTTTTCTTAAATTAAGAAGTATATTAAGTTTAACTACTATATAGGTATTAATTAAGGCCTTTACTTTAAGGTAAAAATATTATATTTAATCTAATAGCCTAGGCATATATTAACCTATCCCTAAGGATCTTATATTTATAGTATTTATTAATAAAAAAGAGGTGCTAGAATTAATTATTTAGCTAACCTAAGGTATTAAAAATATAATAAATATACCTAATAAAAAATAAGAATTATTACTTAATATACTTAATAAGTAAGCGTCGCAAATAAGTAAGTATTATACTTTTCCCTCTTATATCTAACTTTTAATTTAATTAATTAATTCCTAACTACTAAATATATTAGAGTTAAATATTAAGGCTAGAACCCTTCTTACCCTTTAGGCCTTTTAAAATAACCCTAAGCTAAGTATTTAATGCGCTATAAGGACCTATTAGGTCTCTAAGCATAGGCTATATTAGCGATAAAATAGTATTTAAGCTCGACTTAATACTATCCCTAAATTATATAAATTATTAAATCTAGAAAAATAAATCCTTATTTAGTTTATTCTTAACCTAGATTTATAAGAATTTTTTCCCTAGTTATATAATATTAAAAATATAATTAATTAATTACTTATTAATTATAATATATTATTAATTAATATATATTAGGCTTTAAACTTTATTAGGTAATACTTAGAGCTTAAAACATATATTTTTTAGAAATATAATTATTAAAAAACTAAATATAAAAATCCAATTATTATTTATAATTAATTTTAATTTATAATAAATATAATTATAAAATATAATATTTAATTAAATAATATTTATAATTTTAATAAGATTAGCTTTTTTATAAATATAATTATAAATAAAATAATTATTATAAGCTTAAAAAAGTATTTAAAGCTAAAATTAATATAACTTAAAAACTAAAAATAAGTTATAATTATTTAAGTAATTAATATAAAAGGCTAAATAATCTAGCTATTTATTATTAATATAAATTAATATTATTTTATTAATTAATATTAAGAAAATAACCTCTTAGGTAATAAAGCTATTATAATTACTTAAAATAATTAAATTAATAAAAAAATTAATCTTAAAGAATTTAAATATTTTAATTAATATATAATTAATTAATTAATTAATTTTTATTATCTCTTAATTTTTAATAAATATAAAAATATTAATTTATTAATTTTAAAAAATATTATAAAAAAAATTATTTAGCTTTATATATTATTTTACTTTTTTTATTTATTTTAATTTCTTAATATTAAATATTTTAATATATTAAAATAAGTTTATACTTAAAAAATAAAATATTTAATTAAATATTTTATAACTTATATTTTAAAACCTAAGTTTTTTTTAGCCTTTTATATTATATATAAGATTATTATAATAAAAAGAAATACTAAGGGGGCTTTTAAAGAAATTAAGCTTATTTTTTTTTAATATAAAAACTATAGTCTTAAAGCTTAATATATAGCTATAGACTTTAATACTTATTAAGAAGAGAATTAAATTATTAACCCCTTAGGTCTTAAAGACTTTAAAGATTATACTTAAGGTTAATTTTTAATCTAAATACCTTTAGAAATAAATTAAAAGGTATTAAAATAGCTCCTTAGAGTTAATTTTAAAGGCTTTAAAGTCTTTTATAAAGGAAATAAAAGTAATTATATATAAAATAGCTTTAATAAGGGCTAAGATCTAAGACCTTTAAGAGGTAAATAAGATATTAAGTTAGTATGACGATCGTGTATATTCCCAAGGGATAAACCAGTCGTGCTGGGTTTATATTAGCAGATAGATTAATCGCGCTGTGCTTAAATAAGGGGGGTATCACGTCTAGTAATATGCTTAAGGTATTAAGTATAACTAAGTTATATTAATAGCTAAGGTAGCTATTATATAGGAGAGTGCAATAAGTGCGTTTTATATACTTAGGCTTTCTTAAATAAAGCTAATCGCGAGAGGGCGCGATATCATTCTAGGACCGACGCGGTCTAGGAATAATATTGGTCCTTAATATATCGGTCCTATTATAATTAGTGGTTTAGTATTTGGGATTTATGGAGACCACGTGATATAACCGCGAAGGTCATAATATAATATCTCCCCTCTATTAGGTCTTATCCTTAAGACCTATATACCCTTATCTTCCTAGTTTTATTCTTAGTATATCCTAACTTAGACCTTTTATTATTATATCGCGCGATATCTAATCATATCTCTAAATAGTCTTCCCGCAAGGATAGGAAAATTAATGCGCTTGCCCTCTTTATTAAGTTTACTAACAAAGAGGCTAATATACCTTATACTTATTACTTCCGTTTAGGCAAAAAGTACCTAATATCTATAGATTCCGCCCGTTATAGCAAGTATATCTATAGTAAGAAGTCTTATAATAATACCTATATAGCATTATCTTATAAGTTTGATTTTCCGCGTGTTTTTTTTTTATAATCCCGCCTCTAATATTATCTCGTAGTTACTAGCTTAATAAAGTAAGAGAGGAAGTTAGAGATAGATGAGGGTGAGGCTAGCGATAATTTATTAAGGCTTTACGAGGAGATAGCTACATTATAGTCTTATCTAGCAGCCGCTATAGGCCATTTATCGCGTATCTATAAAATCTGGGCCCAGGTAAAGAAGAAGCATTTAGAGGCTACCTATTAGGGTCTCTAAGAGGTAGAGTAATAGGATAGTATTTTATCTATACTAGATGCTTACGAAGGTGCTATTATTCGTGATCTCTAGGTTAATTATATCCCTAATAATATTAATTAGGCGTCCCTTGGTCTAGGCGATGACTTCCTTAATGCTTTGCCTTTATTTAGTCCCAGCGTTATTAATAGAAGTTCTTTAAAAGGCATTACATATTAGTAAGGTATTCTAGGGGTTCCTATATATTTTCCGAGTCTAAGTAGTTCTTCTATTTAATAAAATATATTATTTTATTATTAATTTTATTTATATTGAGAATGGCTTCTATAATATATTCCTCTAGTCTATCGACTTTAGTTTCTAATTTATTTCTAGTTTTAACTTAGATAGTGTTTTTTACTGATTTAAGTAATAAGATATAAATAATTAGATAAAGCTTAACTTTTAGTGGTAAGTCTAGTTTATAATTATTTTCTAAGATTTTTTATTTAATTTTATAGGGTTTAATATATTTATAGTCGAGTTTTTTATTTTATTATTTTATTTTGATGTTTTTTATTACGAAGTAGACTATATCTCCCTCTGAGAAGATTAGTCCCTTGATTCTTTTATTATTAGCATAATTTATTATTCTATTTCTAATAAATTTAAGTTCTATCTTTATTTCTTTATATAGGTTATATAGTTAATCGCTAGTGAGAATTACTTTGGGGTTAATAACTATATCTCTTGTTTATTAGTAGGCATCTAGGGTAAATCTAAAATTAGTATATACTAGTATGATCTTTATGCTTTTATTTATGGCTATATTATAGGCTAGCTATATAGCTAGTAGCTTCTTAACCTAGTTAGTTTATTTATAGTTAATATAGTATTAAAGGTATTATTCTAGTGTTTAGTTTATATATTTAGTCTATTTATTTATCTCCTTATAGTATATAGTAGAGAGTTTATAGTTAATTCCTAAATATCTTATAAGGCTTTACTAGAATTTTAAAGTAAATAATAGTCCTTAATCTATAATGATTTTAAGTGGTATGCTATATATCTTAGTGATATAAAAGTAGAAAAAGTAGGCGAATTCTTTTGCTATTATTGATTCTCTATAAGGTATAAAATAAGAAAATTTCGTGAGTCTATCTATAATAATAAGAATACTATTATAGAAATTTCTAGTAGCTAGTTTTTCTAATAGGGGTAGTTTAGTAATAAAGTCTATAGTAATAGAGTCCCATAGTTATTATGCAACTAGGAGTAGTTATAGTTTCTTATAAGGTTTATGGCATCATGCCTTAGTTTTTGCGCAAAGGTCGCATTATTCGGCGATTATTGCGACTATTTTCTTTATATTAGGAAAGGTAAATATTATCTTAATTTATTCTAGGGTTTTATTAATTCCTTAGTATCTATGTAGTAGGTAGCTATATATTTTATATATAAGTTTATAGTATAGTTTATCTAGGACTTATTGCTTATTTGTTTTCTTATCGTCTAAGAGTTATTCGTTGTACCGCTAGATGCATCCTAGGAGTGGGTTACCCTATTCTACTATATAAGTAGCTACATTAGTTTAATAGGGTATCCCTATGGCTTTATCCCGTTTGTAGATTAGTAGTTTCCCTTGTTTTTAGATATGCCTGCAAATAATATAGTTCTAGGTTTATTTATAATATTCTTCTAGGAAGTTTCCCTAGAAGTACTTATTAATATATCATACTAGTTATTCTAGGTATCTATAGTTTATATCGTGGAATTATTTAATGATTTATTCCTTATATTCTTTTTCCGAGAGATAGGTTTATTTTTAGCTTACTTATATAGCTACCTCATGGCATCTTTAGCATTAAAATATTCTTCTTTATACTTTAGCCTAGAGTTTATAGTTATTATAATACTATTATATAGCTTAGGTTATTTCCTCTAGGTTTCTATGATATATAACTTAGTGGTAGTAATAGTTAAAGATAATTTAAAATGCTTTATCAGGGATAGAGAGTTTTCCTTCATAGGTCTATAATCTATCCTTCCTTTATTAGTATCCCCGCGCATAATTAATAAAGTCTATAACCTATTATCTATGTTTCTTAATAAGTATAAGGTGCTCTAATAAGGGTACTAGTTTCTATGTTCGCCTAATGAACTTCTATTTAAGGTATCTTTCTAGTATAAGGTATAGAAGTTATTCTTTAGCTTTAATCCTTCTAGTATTTAGGTCGGGTTATTGGCCAATAGTATCTACTTTGCCGTTCTCTATTCCTTTGATATAGATAATAATATAATTAAATTCCGAAAGGTATTCAGCATATCATAGTTATTATCTACTAAGTTCTTAGGTTTTTGCGAAGTAAGTAATATTCTTATGGTTAGTATATACCTTAATCTAGTGCTTACTTCTAAGGAGGTAGTATCTAAACTCCTTAAAAGCATTAATAATTATGAGGAATTCTTTATCGTAGATAAGATAATTAAGTTCTGCTCTATATAACTTATAGGAGTAGAATATAATTAGGTATAAGAGTCTTTTATTATCTCGTTATCTAATCTAAGCTCTTAGCGCGAAGTCTAAGGCATCTATCTTAAGTTCTATCAGTCGGGATAGATCAAATATCTTAAGTATTAGTTCGCTTAGGATAAGTCCCTTAATTGCGTAGAAGGCTTTTTATGCCTTATTCCTAAATATAAATATCTTATCTTTCTTTATAAGGTTAGTTAATAGTACTATGATCTTCTTAAATCGTTTAAGGAATCTACGGTAGTAATTAGTAAAACCAAGGAAGGCTTATACTTCCTTAATATTGGTTAGTTTCTTCTAGTCCTTGACTACTAAGACCTTCTTAGGATCTATATATATCTCATTATAAGAGATAATATGTCTAAGAAATTCTACTTCTGAGGCATAGAACTTACTTTTCTCGGGTTCTACTAATAAGTTGGCGTCTTATAGTGTTTATAGTACCTTATGGATGTATTCTATATGTTTTTCTTCTATTTTAGAGAAGATAAGGATATTATCTAGGTAATATATAACGAATATATCTAGATATTCTTATAGCATATTATTGATTATTCGTTGGAATATAGTAGGTATATTTATAAGTCCAAAAGGCATAATAAGGTACTTAAATAGTCTATACTTAGTATAAAAAGTAGTTTTCTATTTATATCCTTCTTTGATTTAAATAAGGTTATAGGCTCCCTTGAGGTCGAGTGCGATAAAATACTTTATGCTAAAAAGTCGATCCTTTAACTCATTGATGAGAGGTAATAGTATATAATCCCTAACTATAATAGCATTAAGTATCCTAAAATTAATATAGAGTTAGAGTTTTTTATTCTTCTTTGGGACAAATATAATAGGGTATCTAATAAATAACTTGCTTTCCCTAATATATCCTTTCCATAGTATATCTTTAATGTATTCCTTTAATACTAGTAGTTATACTTTATTAAGTAAGTAGAGTTTACTAAAGCTAGGTTGCTTCCTATTAATAAACTTAATCTCTAGGTCATAGTATATATGCTCTAGTAGACTTATCTTAAGTTCTTCTATAAAGAGTTTTTTATAGATATAATACTATAGTGGAATGTTCTTAAGTTATTCTTCTTCTGGTATCTTCTTAATATGCTTAAGGTCTTCTTCTAGCCTATAGAATTATTATATAACGCGTGTGATTATTTGCTAATTCTATCGTTTCTATCTATTATGGTATCTATATTAGGTTCCTTTAGGTAAAGAGGTATCTTATGTTTGCCTCTGCTTAACTTCTCTAGTATCTTCGGTAGAAGTTTAAGATCTCGTATCGCTCTCTAAGTCATCATTCGTCATAGGGGGTACTTCCTTATTAAAGGAGAGCACTTAGTTAGTCCTCTAGTTAAAATATAGGTTGAATTAATATAACCATAGGTACCTAAGTACTAGGTCATAGCCTTTTATAGGTATAATATCGAATAAGATTCCTTAATTTTTTCCTTTAATAAAAACTTTAAGGTAATTAATCTCATTATCAATAATTCTATTATTATAATTAAACTATTTCCCTTTAAGGTTAATTATTATATAGGGCTTTGCCTTATACCTCTATGGTAGCTTAAGCTTATTTGCTATCCTTAGGTTAAATAGATTCTACTTAGCTCTACTATCTACTAAAGCGCATAGCTATTTTCCCTTGACCCATACTAGTATTTCAAAATATCTTAGGTTTATACCTCCCTTTATAGTGCATAGGGCCTTTCATAGCATTATTAGCTATTCTTTTGCCTATGGCCCTTTTATAAGTAGGTTTTCTAGTTTTTTATTAATGCGTAGCTAATATAATTATATTCGTAGTTATTATTATCGCATGCTTTATAGTTATGCGTATTATCCTAGCTATATAGCTAGTCCTAGTATTATTATTCCTATTCCTATCTTAGGTCTTCTTTGACTTCTAACTAGGTTATTAGTTACTAGTCTTTTAGTTCCTCTTATTCTTTCTAACTAACTCATTTCTACTAGTCCTCGACCTTATAGATTATTTATTTATGCTTCTAGATAGCTTTATATAGTTCTTCTTAGTACCTAGCGCATATAACGCTAATAGCATCATACTAATAAAATACCTAATAGCCTTTTATTTCGTATTATATATAGGGGTTATTATTTAGCTAAGCTAATAAGGCAATAAGGAAATAGTCTTACTCTTATTTCTCTTTTTAATATTCTTCGCATTAGTGGTATTAATAGGATATCTATAAGATACTAGGATATTCCTTATGCGTGGGGTATATCTATATATCGTTTTATGGGTTAAAGGGTATTTCTTAGTATCGCGGGTTTTTAGCTAGTTCCTTATAGTAGGCCTTAATATAGATTCCTTATATATGCGCTATGTTTATATGTTCTCGTGCGGTCTAGATATACCTTTCCTATAAGCTATTCTAGTACTAGTTACTATTTTCGTCATATAGCTATAGGTAGTTTTCTTCTATCCATAGTTCTTTGTTGCTTTTTTAGCGCTTCTATTATTAAGAGCGTCCTTCGCGTAGTTTTTTTTATAATTTCTAGGCATCTTATTTAAACTTAGTTTAGTTTACACTGCTATTACTTACTCTAGCGGTCTAGTCGTTACGTAGTAGCCTACCGCGTTAGTCCGCTTTTTATCATTCATAGATTTCATTATATTCCCATAATACCTCGACCTAGTATCAAGGGCATAGGGTATAGTTATATTATATGGGATTATCCTATCTATAGTCCCTTTGGTAGACTATAGCGGGTATTAAAATTTATTCCTTTTTTTTATATCCTATAATCTACTTCTTATAGGGGAAGCCTTCTATAGCGGCTTCTTAGAAGTTGGTTTATTTATTTATCGTTAGGGGTATTTATTACTTCCGCCTTATTAGCGCTATTTCTTTCTTTTATTTAAGTTTCTTAGTAACCGCGATAATAACTCTTTTGCTATTTATTATATCTAGCAGGGGGTTTCTTTACTTTATTAGTTCTAAAAGTAATTACTATTATACATCTCGGGTTTCCTTTAGCTATTCCCTTATTCGTCTTACCTAACTATAGGCCACTCTGGTGTCTAGTTTTTATTTATCTTTATCTCTTCTTACTAGCACGTCGTATCTGCTTTGCGATATTATAATAAGTTTAGTTATTCATAGCGTAGTTTAGGGTTCCTTGTCTTCCTATTAGACTTATTATACTGCGTTTATATGTTTTTTACCTTCTAGGAGGGATCGTTATTAGTTTAGCTAATAGCATCCCTCCTTAATGTCTTATTATTTCTTATAGTAAACCTTCTTAATATAGTTCATTTTATGATAATATTAGTATTCTAGGCCATAATAATCCCATTTGCCTTTTTGCATAGCTCTAAGTACTATAGGGCTAGCTTTGGTGCTATAGGAGGTATTATTACTCCTTTTCTTACCTTAATTAGCGTTAAACTAGGGGTTATTAGCCTTATTATTACTAAACTTAGGGTTCTATAGTTTTTTCTATAAGAATTACTAGTCATTAATCCTAATTGCCCTGCTAATATAATTAATAAGGTTATTAGGTTAATTTTCTTTATAAAGTTCTACTTAAACTTTCTTTTTGAGTCTATCAAAGAAAAATAATATTAGGGGTTCCTAGTCTTAATTAAGCTTCAAGGCGAGTTAGAGATACTTTATTCCATATTCTAAGGCTAAGCAGGTTTATCTAAGTGCCTTAATTTCTCTTTTGGCTTATGCCTTTTTATTAATTATCCTAAATGCTTACTAGAGCGCGGCCTTAAAGGTCTTAAAGCTAGAGTAGAGGCTAATAGTCCTAGGTAAGAGTTTAATAAATAGGGTAATAAGATATTCTTTTATAATAAGTTTAAACTAAGCTATAGCGTGCTTAGTGAATTATTCCATAGCGTACTAGACTTTACTAGATACTAGGTTAAACTATATTAGGTAGTAGATTATAAAAGCCTATAGCTACGTAAGGAAAGTAGGTAGCTTATAGGCGGTCCTATTAAACTTCTCCGGGGGGTCTAGCTTTAGGATTTCTCTTATATCTTTGCCCTTTATAGCGGCGATTACTATATTATTAACTTCCTAGACGTTATTTATATACTAGGCGTTCTATGTTTACTATATTTCGCCTATTCTCTCGATTAAGTCGCGTATGCTATTTATTTCGGCGCTTATGGCAGTAATCTAAGCCTAAAGTTGTTTAACTTCGTCGTCATTAGAGCTATCCGCGTCGTCTATATCTTCGTCTTGGTTGGCTGGGGCCGGTGTGGTAGGTAGGTAGTTAATAGGTGGGACCTGCTGGTGATTATTTATGGGAGTTACCTAGGTAGCTATTGCGTTTAATATTATTTAAGGTAATGCGAGTAATCCATTAAATAAGAGCTATTAATATATAACGATCGTATATATTCCCAAGGGATAAACCGGTCGTGCTGGGTTTATATTGGCAGATAGATTAGTCGCGCTATGCTTGAATAAGGGGGGTATTACGTCTAGTAATGTGCTTAAGGTATTAAGTGTAACTAAGTTGTATTAATAGCTAGGGTAGCTATTATATAAGAGAGTGCGATGAGTGCGTTTTATATACTTGGGCTTTCTTGAATAAAGCTGATTGCGAGAGGGCGCGATGTCGTTCTAGGACCGACGCGGTCTAGGAATAATGTTAGTCCTTAGTATGTCGGTCTTATTGTGATTAGTGGTTTAGTATTCGGGATTTGTGGAGACCACGTGACGTAACCGCGAAGGTCGTAATAGTTAGTATTAAAGGGTAAAAAAACCTTAATTTTAGAGAAAAGGGATAATAATAAAAAAAAAAAATAAGTAATTAATTAAATAGAGGTTAATATATAAGTAATAATAAAATTATTTAAAAATAATAATTAAAAAAGATTAATATAATTAAGTATTTAATATTATAATATTTATAATAAGCCTAGTTATAATATAAAGACTTATTAAGTAATAATTAAAATATCTAAAAAAAAATATAATAAATAGTTTTAATAAATTAAATAATTTATAGTATTTTTATTATAATTTTAGTCTTAGAGGCTAAGATTTCTATCTTATTTATTTAATTATCTTACTTATTATATATATTAAGAAATTTTAAATTAGCCTATTTACTTATCTAGCCTACTTGCTTATTATATATATTATAGCCTATAGGCTTATTATCTAGTTATATTTCTACTAGGGATATAATAGGATTAATTATATCCTCTAGTAGGATAGATAATAGTAGGGTACTATAGCTAGATAGTATAATATCTTTATAGTTAGTAGTACCTAAGCTATAAAAAGGTATAAACTCTTAGGAAAGACCTATTAATCTAGGAGATAGGTACTTCTTTTTGCTAGATAGATAGGTATTATAAAAGGTATATTAGGTTTATAAGGCGGTTATTTTATTATTTTCTTTAGAGTTATTAAGATATTATTATACTTTTTTTCTCTTTAAAGGTAGAATATTATTAACCCTATATCTTAGTCTTCTTATCTTTATATTATTACTATGCTTAATACTAAAAGCATCTTAGAAATAAAATTATAAATCTAATACTAAATTAAACTTTCTTAGATAATAGGTATATAAGCATAGGTAATTTAAGTATAACAAGAGGGTATTTCCCAAGGGATAAACCAATCGTGCTAGGTTTATATTAGTAGAGGATTAGGTTACATACTCTAGGGTAGAGGGCATAAGTCACGTCTAATAATATACTTAAGGTATTAAGTATAATTAAGTTATATTAATAGCTAAGGTAGCTAGTATATAAGAGGGTATAATATATGTGTTTTATATACTTAGGGGGTTTTCCTTAATTATTATCTTAATAGTATTAATTAGAGTAATTATATAAGTAATTATAAGTAATCACCAAGTAATTACTATAATTACTTAGCTTCTAGGGGTGATCGCGCCTTAATTAGTAGGTAATAGCAAGACTTTCCTAGGTTATATAATAAGTATTTTTTTTAGATTATAATCTAATATCTCCCCTCTATTAGGTCTTATCCTTAAGGCCTATAAAGTTAATTACTTAAACTTTTCTTAGTTTGTTAAAACTTTCTTTCTTAAATATTCTAGTAATACTAATAATATACTAAAAGTAAAATCTTAATCTGCTGCGCATTATTATTATCTATTTAAACTAATTAAAGAAATAGGTTTTAAAGTTATGCCTTAATTATATTATATCTAGAAATATCTACGGTATAAGATACTTAAAGGTATATCCCGTTATTTAGAGTATATCTATTAAGGTCGCGCTTATAATAGTTCGGGGGTATTAATTTCCACTAGTAAGCATAGCTTAGTTCTTAATATTTCTTCCTTTACTAATCTCTTAGTAGTATCCCGCCTTATAGCTAAGAGTTATTAGCTAGAGCTTAAGGAGGAAAGTATAACAATCATGTGTGTTCCTAAGGGATAAACTGGTTATGCTAGGTTTATATTAGCAGGAAGACTAATCGCGTTATGATTAAATAAAGGAGTTATTACGTCTAGTAATATACTTAGAGGTATTAAGTATAACCAAGTTATATTAATAGCTAAGGTAGCTAGTATATAAGAAAGTACTAGTAGGTATATTTATAGTATTTAGGAAATGGTTTTAGCTACTAATTATAGTAGTAAGTTTTATACTTAAGAAAGTTATTAGGCCTTGCCCTAAGGTTTTCCTAAGTTAAGTACTTATATATTATATCTTAGAATTCTTTCTTATTTAATTTCCTATTATATTTTATTATTTAATAATATTATTTAATAAAATCTTTTATATATCATTAGGGTATAAAGATATATTTATTATATATAATTATTTCTTATTATATTCTTACTTACTTAGCTCGTCTAATATATCACAGCCTAAAGAAGTCTGGGTTACGTGCTTAAGGATACCCTATAATATTTAACTAACTACTACTCTTAGTAAGCGACTTACTCTTATATATATAAGCTATTATATACTACTTACTATAAGGATAATAAGTAGTAATAACTCGCTTACCTAGGCCTTAATAACCTGCCTAGTATATAAAATATACTTATTATAGTTTTTTATATATTAGCTACCTTAGCTATTAATATAACTTAGTTATACTTAATGCCTTTAAGTATATTACTAGATATAATAACCGCTATATTTAAGCATAGCGCAATTAATCTTTCTATTAATATAAACCTAGTATAACTAGTTTATCCCTTAGGAATATATATAATTATTATAAAGCTAGTAAATATTTATCTCTAAGGTAGAATAAATAATACTTAGCCTTAGTAAGAACCTTGCTATAAGCTAGAGGGTTATATTATGTTAGAAGGCTATCTAGGTAATCTAAGTAATATTAATAGTATGTTTCTTAGGCCTTAATATTATAAAACTATTTATTATAAAGGAAATATAGCTTTATAAAGCTATTAGTTTTCATAGTAGCTATTCTATAATAATTATATATATATCTCTAGTTATAGAAAGAGCTATTATTATCCTCTTTATACTAAGTTGGGGCTCGGGTAACTGCCAGGGAGTTACGTGCCTAGTCACGTGACCACACGATCAAAAGGGGTACCTTCGACCGTAACTCTTAGCCAGTCATCCTTACCTTCCAATTCACCTCCTTTTCAGCTGCTTATTAAGCAGCCCTCGCAGCCTCTGATTAGCTGTAAGTGGTCTGTGTGTTATGTATTTGTTTTCCCTAACTAAATAGTAATACTTATCTAACTTTAGCCCTAGCTAATACTTTATATTATAATATTTTTAATAAAGAGCTAATATATTATAAAGTATAGTAAGACCTATAAAGCTTTATAGCTTATTAATTAAGAAAAGGTTTTATATTATATAGTCTCTTTTTAGTATTAGGAACCAGATATAGTTAAATATTACTCTATAGTATCTTAGCAGAGTATTATGCTTAATTAGTTAATTCTTTTACTACTTTTATAATTACTTAGTAATAAGCTTTTATTTCTCTATATAAAGCTTCTTATACTCTTCCTAGGACTTTGTATTAATTATAGCTTATAATATAAGGATTTATGAATTAATATATATATTTTTAGGACTAATATTATAATTATATTACTATTTAACCAAAAGGTATTACTAAAGCCTTAGGATTTAAGGTAATATTAACCCTTAAAAGAGGTTAAAGACTAAGGTATACCTTTTTTAGCTATAGTAGGCTACCTAGCTATTTGCGCTATTTTGGGGTAAGTAATATATAAGAAGTATATTTAAGTTAATATATCTAGTATAAATTATCTATATAGCTTTTAATTTATATTAATTTATTAATAAGGATATTTTAGTAATAAAAGGTAATAAGAAAGGTAATTTAATATATGCTTATTAGGTAAAGGCCCTTTACCTAAATATTATAATATCTTAGTAATATTAGGTATTATACTTATAGACTTAGTAATTATAATAAATAATTAAAAGTACTAATAGTATTATATCTTTATTTAATTAACTTTTAAAAAATAATATCTTAAGAAAATAGTCTTTTTATTATATTACTTATATCTTACCTTATAGTAATATAATTATAAGGAGCTTATTAATAGTTTTATAATTCTTAAAGGCTTAATATATTAAAAGTCTAGCTAAAAATAAAAATAAAAAATTAAAATAAAGTATTCTAGGCTTAGTGCCTTTATATAAGGCATATTATAGTTTAAGGTAAAAATAAATAAAAAAAAGAATTTAAAAACTAATATACTAAATAAATAAGTATTATAAATAAGTAAATATTATATTTTTCTTAATTTTCTCTAAAGAAATTATAATAAAAATACTATAAATTATTTAATTAATTAAAACTATTTATTATATTCTTTCCTAGATATTTTAATTATTATTTAATAAGTCTTTATATTATAACTAGGCTTATTATATATATTATAATATTAAATATTTAATTTAATTAATTTTTTTAAACTATTATTTTTAAGTAATTTTATTATTATATATATATTAATATTTATTTATTTAATTAAGTATTTATTTATTATTTTTATTATTATTATCCCTTTTTAATATAATTTAAGCTTTTTTATTTTTTAATATTAACTTAATATCTTATTTATTTCTTAAAAGTTTTTTATCTTAATTATTAATAAAATAATTATATATATAATAATTTATATTTTTTTTTAAAAAAGATTATAAAGCTTTAAGAATTAACTCTAAGGAGTTATTTTTATGCCTTTTAATTTATTTTATAAGGTATTTAGACTAAGATCTAACCTTAAGTATAATCTTTAGGATCCTTAAGGCCTAAGAGGTTAAAGGTTTAGTCCCTTTTTTAATAGGTATTAAAGTCTATAATTATATATTAAGCTTTAAGACTATAATTTCTAGGTTAAAAGAAATAAAGCTAATACCTTTAAAAACCCTCTTAATATTTCTTTTTATTATAATAGGCTTATATATTATATAAAAAACTAAAAAAAACTTAATCTTTAAAATATAAGTTATAAAATATTTAATTAAATATTTTATTTTTTAATTATAAACTTATTTTAATATATTTAAATATTTAATATTAAGAAATTAAAATAAATAAAAAAATAAAAAAAATATATAAAGCTAAATAATTTTTTTTTATAATATTTCTTAAATTTAATAAATTAATATTTTTATATTTATTAAAGATTAAAAAATAATAAAAATTAATTAATTAATTAATTATATATTAATTAAAATATTTAAATTCTTTAAGATTAACTTTTTTATTAATTTAATTATTTTAAGTAATTATAATAACTTAATTACCTAAGAGGTTATTTTCTTAATATTAATAAATATAATAATATTAGCTTATATTAATAATAAATAGCTAGATTATTTAGTTTTTTATATTAATTACTTAAATAATTATAATTTATTCTTAGTTTTTAAGTTATATTAATTTTAGCTTTAAATACTTTTTTAAGCTTATAATAATTATTTTATTTATAATTATATTTATAAAAAAGCTAATCTTATTAAAATTATAAATATTATTTAATTAAATATTATATTTTATAATTATATTTATTATAAATTAAAATTAATTATAAATAATAATTAGATTTTTATATTTAGCTTTTTAATAATTATATTTCTAAAAAAAATATATTTTATACTCTAAGTATTACTTAATAAAATCTAAAGCCTAATATATATTAATTAATAATATATTATAATTAATAAATAAATAAATAATTAATTATTTATTTTATATTATATAGCTAGGGGGGAAATCCTTATAAATCTAAGTTAAGAATAAACTAAATAAGGATTTCTTTTTCTAGATTAGATAACTTATAAGATTTTTAGATAATATTATATTAAGATTAGATACCTTATTGCTAGCGCTAAAGCCTTATATAAGTAACTTTATATATCTCTATTGCCTATTAGAGGCTTAATTTTAGGTTATTTTAAAGGGCCTGAAGGGTAAGAAAGATTCTAGCTTTAGTATTTAAGCTTAATATCTTTTATAGTAAGGAATAAATTAATTAAATAGAAATAATAGAGGTTAAGGGATTTTTATCCCGCTTACTTAATTATCCTACTTGCTTATTATATATATTAGTATATATACTATATTTAAAAATATTTTTAAATAATTCTAGAAAATTTAGATTAAACTTAAAATAGCCTTAAATCTTATATACTATATATTACTTATTATATAATAAGTATAAATTTTTTTAAATATTTTTAAAAAATTACTTAGTAAGCTATTTAGGAAAAGCCTATTTATACTATTTTCTTTTAGTTATTTATTATTTAAAAATTAAATAATTTAATTCAAAATCTAGGAAAAATATTATATAGTTTTCTTTTTACTTAAATAGCTAAAGTAATTCTTTTTAGATTTTTAATACTTATATAACTAGTTTTAGAAATTTAATATTTAGCTCTTTTTAGTGCATAGTATAAGTGGCCCACTTACTTGTCTAGCCCACTTACTTATTATATATATTATAGCTATTATTAATCTATTAAAGGTAATACTAGATACTCTCTAGGAAAGCCAAGGTAAGATAATCCCTTAAGACTAATAATAAGCTAGTTCTTACTATTATCATAAGAGATCTCTATAACTCTTCCTCTGCTATATTAGATATTATAAGAGGATAAGGTATAATTAGTACTACTAATTCTATAAATATTAATATATTATTTTAAGAAATACTAGCTAATAAAATAAATAAAGTTCCTAATAGTAAAGAACTTATTAGTAAAGCCCCTCTATAAAATAACTAAGGTAAAGAATATTATAATAAGCTTTTCTCTCTAGACTAAGAAGGTACTAAGTTCAAAGTTAAGAGATTAGTCGCTAAGTATCACGGCTATAATATAGGCCAGGCAGGGAAGCATAGCAGAAATACTCTAACTAAGCAGGGACCAAAGGGACCAAATATCACTCATATTAGTCCAGGGACTAAATATTAAAAATATTAATCTTACTCTAGATTAAACCCAAAGAATATTAATCCAAAGATTAACTATAAGTATATAAGATATACCTATTATACTTTCTTATATAATAGCTACCTTAGCTATTAATATAACTTAGTTATACTTAATACCTTTAAGTATATTACTAAATATAATACCCCCTTATTTAAGCATAGTATAATTAATCTATCTATTAATATAAACCTAATATAACTAGTTTATCCCCTAAGAATATATACAATTATTATATATTAATAACTCTTATTTAGAGGATTACTTATATTACCTTAAATAATATTAAATATAATAACTACCTAGGTAACTCCTATAAATAATTAATAATAAGTCCTACCTATTAATTACTTACTTATACTTATTTTAGCTAATTAGGACAAAGAAATAAATAATATAAATAGCTCTAATAATAAGGAAAATACATAATTATAAGCCTAAATCACTACTATAAACACAGAGATAAATAGACTTTGTGAACTTATTAAGAAAATAGGTAAAAGTTAATATATTTAAAATATAAAATACTTAGATAATATTTAGAATATTACTAATATAATAGCTATTACTATAAATAAAAAAGATATAAGAGAAATCCTAAAGCTAAACCCCTTAAAACCTTTTAATAAGACTACCTATAAATTACTTATATTCTTTACTTAGCTAAGGGCATTTATAATATATTACCTAATATAGTTTACCTTACCCGCTAGTAAGGTCTAATATACTATAAAGAGACTTAAGAACTATACTATTATATAATTTAAACCTATTATAAGGGAATATCTTATAGCCCTAGCTAGCTAGTATTTACCTTATACCTATTACTTTTACTTAGACTATAAAGCCTTTAAGGTAATACTTTAATAAGCCTTTAGAACTATTAATAAAAAGGCATAAGCTAAAAGAGAAATTAAGGCGCTCTAATAGACTTAATCTACCTTAGAATATAAAATAAAATACCTCTAACTTACCTTAAAGCTTAATTAAAATTAAGAACCCCTAATATCTCTTTTTTTTAATAGACTTAAAAAGAAAATATAAGTAGAACTTTATAAAAAAGAATAACCTAATAACCTTATTAAGTATATTAATAGGGCAATTAAGATTAATAACTAGTAGTTCTTATAGAAAAAACTATAAAACCTAAAGTTTAATAATAATAAAGCTAATAATCTATGCTTTAATATTAACTAAGGTAAGAAGAAATAAAATAATACTTTATATAATACTAACCTAAGACCTATAAAACTAAGAGTAGCCTAATAAGGACCTAAAGATATAAAGTATTACTATTACTATAAGAAAGGCTATAAGACTAATAAATATAAAAAGAAGCAATGAGATATTAAGGAAACATACTATTAGCTATACTAATAGCAGCCCTTTCTAGAAGGTAAGAAATAAGTAAGATTTACCTAAGTAAATACTAAGCCCTAGATAGCTATCTATACTACCAAGATGCTTAGAATAACGCAAATAAGCTATAATAAAATAGGCATCCAGCTAAATAAATTAAATATACTATATAATTAAGTATACCTCTTAGAAAAATAAGCAAAAAGTAACTATATAATTAATAATATTATAAAGGAATAACTCTATAAACTAATTAAACCTTAAAAAACTAATTAATTATATATTATAGACTATATAGGATAAAAGCTACTACTAGAACCTAAGGCTAATAAAAACGCAACTTCTAGATAATAAACCCTTACTATAACTAAATATATAAAACTCTAGATAAAAAAACCTATAGTATTAGTTTTAGCCTAATAACTGCTATTAATAATAGCTAAGTAAGCTAACTTTTAAGAAGCTACTATAGAAAGTTTTAATCATAAGAAATGGATTATGGGATATAATAAATAAACTTATATACCTACTATAATCTACCGCAAAGACTACTAATAAGATAACCCTATATAATATAACTATACCTTATACCCCTAATATTAAATTAAGGCATCCTAAGAATATAATAAAATCTATAAATAATAAAAGGCTAATTAATATAATAAACTACTATGTAATAATTAAGTTATAAAAATAAGTAATAATAATATTAACTAAACTAAGTTTAAGTATAATACTTAAAAATTATAAAAAGAATTATACTAAAGATACTCTAAAAAGCCCTAGAAAAATAATAAAAAACTATAAAAAAAAATTACCCCTAACTATATAATAAATATCATAATAAATACTAAAATAACCTATAAGAAAAATATATCTAGACTATATAAGAATATATAAATATAGTAAATAAGTAAGAAATCTATATTTAAGCCTACTATAAAAAATTAGCTAAAAACCCCTAATACCTAGAAGTACTCTTTAATCTATAGGATAATATAAAAATATACCTAATATACTAGGAATATACTAATATCTCTTAGATATTATATTAATACTATTAATATAAAACCCACTAAGAGGAAAAGCAAAAATAAAATTACTTCCCTATTATATTACTATATTAGCTAAATAATAAACCCTACCTATAATATAAAATAAAAAGTTATAAAGTAATATATTAATATAAATCTATTAATATTATAAATATATAATACTTAAAACTATATTATGCTATTTAAGAGAAGAAATAAATTACTTATAAAATTAAGGACTAATAAAAAATAATTAACTAAAAAGATAAAAAAGGCCAAGGAGCTAAATAAAAATAATAATACTAAGACTAGCTATATAGCTAAGATAATATATATAACTATAAAATATATATAAATAATAAATATAAGCTTAATTATTTTAGCTATATAATATTAAAATATTAAGTAGCCTATTTAATATAGGGCAATAAATAAATAAATATAGGGAAAAATTACCTTAAAAGGCCCTTTACTCTATAAATAAAGCGCATAAGTAAAAATACCTAGAACTAAAAGTATAAGTTAAAAGAGAATAATTAAACGCTTTAATAGATAATAAAGCTAAGTAAAATTACTTTAACCTAATAATAATAAATAAGCTTAAATTACTATAGAGATATAAATAAATACCTTACTTAATTATTAACCTAAAAGGAACCCCTTTTAATTATAATAATAATATTATTAATAATGAGATTAATTACCTTAAAGTTTTTATTAAAAGAAAAAATTAAGGGATATTATTTAATATTATATTAAATAAATAATATAATTTTATACTTAGGTACTTATAATTATATTAATTTAACTTATATTTTAACTAGAGAACTAGCTAAGTATTCTTTTTTAATAATAAGATACCCTCTATAATATATAATAACTTAGGAAATAATATAAGATCTTAAACTTTTACTAAAATAAATAGAGAAGTTAAGTAGAGGTAAATATAAAATACCTCTTTACTTAAAGAGATATAATATAAATACTATAATAAATAAAAATAATAAAATTAATAAATAATTATATATATTATAAAATAATTCTATAAGTTAGAAAAAAACCTAAAATAAGCTAAGAAAATACTAGAGAAAAAATAGCTTAAAAATATTTTATTATAATAATATATCTATAAAAAACTCTTTATAAAAAAACTAAAAATAAATCTATTAAAGCATATATATTATTACCTAGAGATTAAGTTTATTAATAAAAAATAACCTAGCTTTAATAAACTTTACTTACTTAATAAAGCATAACTATTAATATTAAAAAAATATATTAAAGATATATTATATAAAAGATATATTAAGGAAAATAAGTTATTTATTAAATACCTTGTTATATTTATTTTAAAGAAAAATGAAAAGCTTTAACTTTATATTAACTTTAAAATACTTAATATTATTATAATTAAGGATTATATATTATTACCCCTTATTAATAAATTAAAGGATTAATTTTTTAAACTAAAGTACTTTATAATACTTAACCTTAAGGGAGCTTATAACCTTATTTAAATTAAAAAAAGATATAAATAAAAAACTACTTTTTATATTAAGTATAAACTATTTAAATATTTTATTATACCTTTTAGACGTATAAATATACTTATTATATTTTAATAAATAATTAATAATATACTATAAGAATATCTAGATATATTTATTATATATTACTTAGATAATATCTTTATTTTTCTCTAAAATAAAAAAAAATATATATAAAATATATCTATAAGGTATTATAAATACTATAAGATATTAAGTTATTAATAAAACTTAAAAAAAATATATTTTATACCTTAGAAATAGAATTCCTTAGATATATTATCTCTTATAATAAGATATATATAAACCTTAAAAAGGTTATAGTAATTAAAGAATAAAAAGAATTAATAAATATTAAAGACGTATAGGCCTTTCTTAGTTTTATTAATTATTATTATAAATTCCTAAGAAAATTTAAGAAAATTATTATATTATTAATTAATCTTATAAAAAAAAAAATTTATATTTAGAGATAAAATACAAAAAGCCTTTAATATAATTAAAGAACTTATTTTAAGTAAACTTATACTTAAGATATTTAATTTATCTTAATAAATTAAACTTAAAATAAATACCTTAGACTTTATATAAAGCGCCTAAATTAAATAATAAGATAATAAAAGACTTCTATACCTTATTATATTCTATTCCTATAAGTTATATAAAATATAACTTAATTACTTTATTTATAATAAGGAATTCCTTATAATTATTAATACTTTTAAGGAGTTTTAATATTACCTTCTTAGAAATAAATACTAGATTAAGGTATATATAGATTATAAGAATATTATTTACTTTGTAAAGACCTAAGAACTTAGTAAATAATAACTATAATATATTAAATACCTCTCTAAATTTAATTATATTATTATTTATATTAAAAGGATAAAAAATAATAAAGCTAATAGTATTAGCTAATAACTTAACCTAGATATTAGGAAAATTAAAGTTTAAAAATAACTATTATATTTTATACTAAAATAATATCTTAAATAAAAGTCTATTAGGTAAATATAAAAGCTAATACCCTTACTAAGGCACCTTATACTTATTAGAAAACATAAATAACTAGTTATAAACTTTATTAAATATATATAGGGATATTAATAATAAAGCGATAGAGTTTAGACTTATAAAAGAAAAATCTCTATCCCTAATAAAGTATTTTAAATTATCTTTAATTACTATTACTACTAAGTTATATATTATAGTAACCTAGAAAAAACTATTTAAGCTATATAATAATATTATAATATTATAATCTTAAGAGCAAGGTATAGGGGGGAATATATAGATATAAGAAATATTATAAAAAAATTAAAAAAATAAGAGAAATTACTAGCACTAAGTAAGATAATAGACTAATACCCTTATTAGAATATCTCTAGTTTATTAAAAACTATAGAAAATAAATTATTAATTTTATAGATTATATATAAGGATATAATAAAAAGGAAAATAAATTTCTTATATTTTATAAAGAAATGACTATCCCTAATTAAATATTTAAAGAAATCTTTAAATATTATTATAACCTATTTCCTTATAATAAAAACTACTAGCTAATATTTAAATAAATAAACCATATCTATAATAATAACTAATTTAAATAGAAAATTAAATAATAAATATAAAATTATATAAATTATAACCCTAATACTAAACCTATTATCTATAAATATAATAGAGTTATAAAAATACCTTATTAAATTATTAAAAGAACTTATATAATAAAGTAAGGTAATTTACTCCTAAGATAAATTTAATAATATAATAAATAACTCTTAGATACTAAAAAAACTAATAAATAATAAGTTTTAGATAAACTATATTATAAATTTATATATAAAATATATTATTATTTATTATATAAATACTAAGGAATTAATAAAACCCTAGAATAAATTAAAATAATATTTACTTTTCTTAATATAAAAAAGACAATTTTAATAATTATTAAGTAATATAAGCTCTATATAAAAACTAAGATATAATACTATAAACTTTATAGAAAATTATAACTACTCCTAGTTATATAATAACTATAAGATTTTATTATAATAAAGTTTATTATTAAATTACCCCTATTAGAAAAACTAGCTATTAAAAACTTTTATAATAATATTCTTATTATTATAAATAAACTTATAAAATTTTCTTATTTTATACCTTATAGAGAATTAATTATAGCTAAAGAATTTACTTATTATTTTTACTTTTATATTACTAAGATATATAATATATTACTTAAAATTATTATAAATTAAGAATTATTATTTACTTTAAATTTCTAATAAAGCCTTATAAAATACTTAGAAATTAACTATAAATAAACTAACTAAGTTAAAAAGCTATTAGCTATATAGCTAGCCTATAATATAGCTATAAATAAAAGTATAAAGATTATATTAGCTTATATTAACTTTAGGTTTATATTAGATATATATTAATAAATATAAAATATTATTATTAATTCTAAAATAATTCTTATTAATAATTAATTAAAAAACCTATATAAAGAAATAAAAATAAAACTTAAATTTATTAAAAATTAGATAATTAATTATACTAATAAGAAAAAAATTAAGAGATTAAGCTTCTTAAAGGGAGATATAATTTACTTAGTAATAGAAAATATTAAAATAAAATAATAAAATAAAAAACTTAATTATAAATATATTAAACCTTATAAAATTAAGTAAAAAATTATAAAATATAACTATAAACTAGACTTATTACCTAAGGTTAAGCTTTATTTAATTTTTTATATTTTATTATTTAAATTAATAAAAAATATTATTTAAATTAAAACTAGTAATAAATTAGAGATTTAAATTAATAAACTAAAAAATATATTATAGAGATTATCTTTAATATAAATAAGATTAATAATAAAATAATATATTTTATTAAATAAAAGGGCTACCTTAACTTAGAAAATATATAAGAACCCCTAAAATACCTTATTAATATATAATACTTTCTAAAAAACTTCTACTAATAATACTAAGTATAGGCTTATTAAGACTAATTATATTTTAATTAATTAAATTAATTACCCTAAAAGAATAAGCCTCTATAATAATAAATAATTCCTTATAGAGCTTGCCTAATTCCTCTAAGGCATATAGGCTATACTTAAAGGCCTTATTATTATATGCTTTAAGTAACCTCTTTTATTTCTAGATATAAGTAAGCTTAGCTATTACTACCTTTAAAATAGCCTTTATTTTAGCCTCCTTATTTTCTAGGCGCTTATGCTCTTAGATATTTTTTATAATTATAAAAGGTTAGCTAATAAGCCATAAAAAAGCATTAATATATACCTATAAAAGAAAGCTATATTAGCCTTATTATATATAACCTTTATATTAATATAATTAAAATAATAATTAGAGTAATTAAAAATTATCTTATAAGATAAGCCTTAGTAAAAATAATAAGTATAAGGTATAATTTTAGAACTAAAAGCCTTAATATAAATAAAAAGACTTTATATTTTAGAAAATTATTATAAAGAAGTATACTTAGAAACCTAGCTTAATATTATATTAATAAAAAGAGATTTTTTATAAGTTAGAGTTACCTATTAATAATACTTAGTCGCTAAAACTAGTCTTAAGGATAAAACTAATAGAGGGGAAACCTTATATTATAGCTATAATATAAGCTAGGTAGGGAAGCATAGTAAAAATACTCTAATTAAGTAGAGACTAAAGGGACTAAATATTACTTATATTAGACTAGGGACGAAATATTAAAAATATTAGTCTTACCTTAGATTAAACCTAGAGAATATTAATCTAAAGATTAACTATAAGTATATAGGATATACCTATTATACTTTCTTATATAATAGCTATCTTAGCTATTAATATAACTTAGTTATACTTAATACCTTTAAGTATATTACTAGATATAATACCCCCTTATTTAAGCATAGCGCGATTAGTCTATCTGCCGATATAAACCCAGCACGACTAGTTTATCCCCCGGGAATACACACGATCGTCATACTAAGGGGCGCTTCAGAAGGCAGGTATAGTATAAGGTCAAGTAGAAAGGTTACCCCGAGAGTGATAATAGCTAGGTGAAAAAGAAAGGTATTAGCATAGGGGCTATAGCTAATTATAAAGCGAAGTGCGCTTATAGTTAGGATGAATTTAAATTTGAGTGATTAGTCTTAAAGCAGGAGGTAGAAGGAGTTACTCTATATGAGGCTAAGTAGCAAGGGCAACTAGAGTCTAAGAATATCTAGGTAGATAAGTAAGATCTTAGTGCTAAGGCTATTGTAGCTTTTAAGACTAGTTTTTCTATATAGAATGGGTTTAAGGTTTATATTGAGGTCTCTTTTTACCTTAAATATTAGTGATTTACCACTAAGATTTAACTCATAATATCTCTAAGGCCGCCAAAGTAAGTTTAATTCTCGCAGTATATTTATACCTCAGGCTGCCTATGGATACCCTAGGATAATACTTAGATATAATATAAGGCATGCTAAGAAATATATAACTATGTCTTTATCTTATATTGATCGTCAAGGACGCTATCGCGAGCATTAAGTTTAGGGGCTAAGGTGGAATACTCTGTAAGGCAAGCACGAGTAAAACTAGATATAAAAAGTACTAAAGATGAGGCCTAAGAGGATCAAGCTAATACCGAGTGATAACTGCCGTCTTAATCCATCTAAAACCAATAATAACGCTGCCTAGTCACCATCTTCGCAAACAGAGCAGTGGTGACTCTATTGATCCAGTGCTTTCTCTTTGGCGCTGTCTATCAATCGTCTATCTACTATATTCCCCTTTATCTCCTAAACGCACGCCAATTCGGGATCCTCCACGCTGCTTCGATATTTACCTCATTATTTATCCTTCAGTCAGTGGTCTCAACTCTTGGCGGCCTATATATATCCCACTTCAAGCGATACGGCGAGGTATTATGGTTCGGATATGTAATGTGGGCACTGTGAGTCGCCTTCGCCTGAGGACAACTGTTCTTCAACTGACTTATTCAGGGGAGTCGGCCTCTGTCTGACGTTCGACCGCTCAAGCTCACCTGGCGTCATAGCAGGGGTCCTAATGGTAATCGGAGTTGGAGTAGGCTGCGTCTTTCAACCTACACTAGTAGCATTACAAACCCACTCACCAAAGTCTCGCCGGGCCGTTATTATCTCCAACCGGAACTTCTTCCGTTGCTGTGGCGGCGCAGTTGGGCTGGCCGTCTCTGCAGCCGTTCTTCAAGCCACAGTCCGATCAAAACCTCCAGCCGAATTTGCTTATTTGGCTGATAATACTTATGCCCTTCCTTCTGACCTAGAACCCGGACCTGGGGTTGAGGCGGTTGATGACGCGTACATGTACGCCAGTCATGCCGTTTTCATCCTGCAAGTGCCCATGATGGGAGCGTGTCTGCTAGGGTGCCTCCTCATAAAAGACGTTGGACTACAACCGAGAGATGAGGAGAGTGAGAAGGAGCCGAATCCTACGAATCAACAACTGATTTCAGAACCGCAAGATGGTGATCTAGCACTGACGGCTGTTGCAGGAGAAACGGTCAAGGAGCGGAGATGAGAGGCATGGGCTTACGATGGCAAAGCAACGCCAGCACGCGTGGTCGCCGAGAGTAGACCTACGGCCACCTCTCAGACCTGAGGGGTACGTTTTGAGATATTTTGCATTTAACGGGCTGTTTTTGCAGGCTAATTTGTTTCTACCTGGAGACTGAGAGCCCAGTATTTTCTTCTTTTTGTTCACAGGTTGAAGGCCGATGGGAGATTTAGTGGTTGGACTCTCAATGACATTCCCAGAGTTACCAATTTAAATACATAAGAGACGACCCTGTTCTGAATTCCTTAAATATCAACCACTATGTATGTATGTATGTGTATTTCTCATCCGGGGCGCTGTGAGGCCCGTAAAGTCCCCTATTAGGGCACATGACGTGCTGAGCCAAGGTCTTCTATGCTATACATCCGTGAAATGCAACATATACCGCTTATCCAGCATATCATTGGCTCAAAGGCGCACTGAGTCAAGCCTGTTACCAGTCAGCGGAATGGCCAGGCGCGGCTGTATCAATGGTGGCCGCCATGATGGACGGTCTTCTTTATATGGATGACTGGGTAAAGCTTTGGCGCGGTTGCATGAGACAGCCTCAAGCGGTTTCGGGCGAGATAGGGAAATAATGAGGACAAATGAGAAGGCAAAGATAAAGAGACAAGGGGTGGTTCATCGATGGATCTCAAGCGAGCGTCAGTCAGTAGCGAGGGCAGATCTTCTCGAAGAAGCCACTCTTCTTGGTGATCTTGACGAACTTGTCAAATTCTTTTCCTGTTGCGAAGTTAACCACTGCCGCTGGTGACGGACTCAACCTCATGCGAAAGCGTGCCGGGACCTTTCGGCAATAAAAGAGATGATCGGGTGCCTTGCGTCGGCCGCACGAGCACAACAGTCGCGCATTATCGTGGTTAAATCTTTCCTGGTATGCCGCAAAGTCCCCATGGAGGGATCTTGCTGCAAGTAGATGGCGCAGGGCCGTTCGGTATTCGAAACTTCACATGGCGATCCTGGCTCCCTTTTGCTTAGTGATGGATCCGATACGGTCAATTCGATCAGGTTGATAGCAATGAGTCGCACTGAGCGTGCTAAAAGAATAAAGGATCAGGTAAACGATCATGAGCAGCAGTGTGTTGATTGATTGTTGTCTGAGGTTGTCCCTTGTGCGGGGTATTCCCTCCCGCAGAGTTACTTAAAGCATACGGCTAGATTACCTACGCAGTTGTTTCATGAGGCCGTGAAGATCATGCCTACCCTGCAACAGGATGTATACGGTGTGGAGCCCAAATGATGATTGTCTTGATCTGGGATCCCTCCGGCAGTAGGCAGCATACCTGTCTACGACGACAAGAGTCGCAGGCCCATTCTTTGGTCATGGGTTTCGCTTCCTCATCTTCACTGGGGAGGCCAGGGGCCAGGCTCTGGGTACTGTATAGCTAAGGAAAATACTGGCCACGAAGTCCCTGGGAGGTAGCATCTGAAAAAGCAATGCTTGTAGGGGAGTTTCGGGCTCGGAGATGACACCCATCCTCCAAATGCTTCTTCATCTCCTCGCACGGATTTGTAAGCCATTTGAGCGTGCAACTCTGGCCTTTTTTTCTTCTTTTTTTCTTCTTGTAACGTAGACGCCTCGAGTCTTATTCATGAGCCAGGCCCGCGGAATCCGCGGGCCTGGCTCATGACCATTTCCCGCTTAGAAATCCCCCCCCCCAACACCTCTTGTCTACAGAGTATATCGAAAAGGTTCGAGACTAAGGGGTCTACGTAGTACTACGGGCGGAATGGCTGCGGGAAGCATGGTAGATAGCGCCCCTTGGAATGTAAGAGGTCTTGTGGGGCAGGATATCTGCACATGTACGTAACAGGGTCGGGGACTCAACCGGCGATTCCTGGAGGCTAGACGGAAACTGGGAAGCCATCTAAGCTCAACGCCGGTACATAGCTACGCCAAGAAAGCCGCGGATTGCGCGGAAATTCAGTCTGTTGGAAGCATGTTTCTACTTTGTTTCTCACATTAATGCATCAGTGAGACCGTCCGCCTAAAGCGGCCAGCGGGCAAACATGGACGGAGGTAGGGATGGAATAGCGGGCATTTTGAGGACAGCTAAGGAATAGTAAGCACAACTGTTGCTAGTGAGCGAAGAGTGGCAACTCAGGTCCTACTTAGTAGTTGCTGCGGCTCTTCGCTTGACCCCCTTATCCGGGCATGGTTGTTTAGAGGACCGCGCGCAGGATAAAACCAGTCAACCAACCAGCCAACCAAACGTCCCTACATCGCACGTAAGCCTGCACAGGTCTACTCGCGTCTCCACTAGGCGGATTATATTTCATTCAAGTTTGGTTTTCATAAGCTGCCCGTTATTCTACAGCAGCCTCCAGCGGCAAAATACTTCCATTGCCCCTATCAAAACATCAGCAGCCTGACAAAGTGGAAATGTTTGCTAGATCTGCATTTCGCGCGGCTCAGTCGCTCAAGAGAGTATGTATTCAATCTTCAGCTATCTCCTTGAACCTTCGCGACCAGCTCAATCGCCGATGACATCATTACCGACCTCAATTGCATCTCTAACTTGCCCATCAGACCTATTCTACGGAGACGGGCGGTGTGGGCGGCTCCACCGCTCTGCTTCACGCGGCTGGCGCTGTTGGCATCGCCGGCAGTGTCTACTGGTACTTCGGTGGTGTCTCCGCGCCCGCTACCGCCGCGGTTATCAGAAAGGTGCCTGAGTCCCAAAAGGCATTTACAGGGGGCGACCAGGGCTTCCTCTCTCTCCAACTCGCCGACGTCGAAACAGTCAACCACAACACTAAGCGCCTTCGCTTCAAGCTCCCCGAGCCCGACCAGGTCTCTGGTCTGACGGTCGCGAGTGCTATCCTCGCTAAATATGAGGCTCCTGAGGACAAGAGACCTATCCTACGACCTTATACTCCTATCGAAGAGGGTATGTGATCTATACATTTTGCGTCGGATAGCATTAACCTCTAACTCTGCGTACCTAGGCGAGGAGGGCTTTCTTAACCTCCTTGTTAAGAAATACCCTGGTGGCCTCATGAGTACCCATATCCACAACCTAGTCCCAGGTCAGCATCTCGACATCATGGGTCCCCTCCCTAAGTACTCATGGAACGAGAATAAGCATGAGCACATCGCCCTCATTGGTGGCGGTACTGGCATTACTCCTTTATACATGCTTGCCCGGGCCATCTTCAGTAACCCAAATGAAAGAACCAAGGTCACCCTTATCCTTGGGAATGTCACAGAGGAGGATATCCTCCTTAAGGAGAAGCTCGACCAGCTCGAAAAGACCTACCCCGAACGCTTCCGCGCTTTCCATGTTCTGAGTCAGCCCTCTAAAGACTGGACTGGAGGTAAAGGCCGTATTTCTAAGGATCTCCTTCAGACCACCCTTCCTAATCCCAAGAGCGAGAATATCAAGCTCTTCGTCTGTGGCCCTCCAGGTCTCATGAAGGCTATTTCCGGTGACATGGCTAACCCTGTAGAGCAGGGTGAGCTATCAGGTGTCCTTCACGAGCTCGGATATACCAAGAATCAAGTGCACAAGTTCTGAGAAGTAGTTGCACTTGTGTTGTTCGAAGTATGCGGAACTTGTACAAGACTTAGTCATAGAATTGACATCTGCGTTGTGAATTTACGGTCTATAATTGGTACTAGATTAATTTGTTTCATTTCAGATAATAATTGATTCATGTTCCTACGCCCTTTTTACTTCCTGCTGCGCATACGGAAGCACCAATGCAACCAACAACGTGGCATAGGGTTAACGGCCGATTCGGTAGATCTCAGAATACGACCAATCACTGAGGCCAGAAGCCGCTGTCGTCAAGGTCTCACATTTGCGAGCCAAAGAGGCAAGACTTTTCGTTCAAGTTCATTAGCAATTCCTGATGCTCACACCACACATTCAGCCACTGGTCACGTTTGAGCTTTGTCATCGGTGGCAAGAAGCTCTCAACCCTGCCCATGTCCTTCTGGCCCCTTGCCAAACAAGTCCAAAAGACTTCTGTATTCGATTACAAATGCCACCTCTTGCTAAAGTCGGAATGGCGGCTCGTTCAGGCTAGGCCAGCTAGTTCTGTGCCCTGGACGGCGTCTAACAACTTCTTGCGCTCCTGTGTATTGATTGTGGACCGGCTCATTGGCCTGACCTCTTCGACCCCCCTTTGCTACTAGATGGAAAGCAGTCACTGATATTCCCCAACCTCTCTAAATACGGTCAATGACTATGTAGCTTTGGCCATGACGTAGGACTTCAGCCTCGGACTCTTGGTTCGGCCCGATAGATTGAGCAAGGATCCGGCCAAAACACCGACCAAGAGCATTTGTTTCCCTCTGTCTGGGGGAACCAAATCTCAGGCTGAATTATTTAAACGCTACGGGTCTCCCGATATCCTATCCTTCATCTCGATCCATCAACAGCTACGTCTTTAAATTTTCGATACTATCTCTTGCTGGCCTAATTGCCACACCTGAAACTATGATGTCTTTCAAGGAAACCATCGAAAAGACCGCCATGGGCTGGATCTCAGACTTGGAGAGTCGCTCACCAGATATTGTTGTATCCAAGTGGACTGATGAAATTCACTACGCCGTTCATCCAGATAAGTCGGGCATCTACCCAATGACCAGAGAGCAGTGAGTAGCCAGCTGGCTCGTTCCCAAACACCGCAACAAGCAAGACTGAATCCTCGAATTCAGGTTTCGAACCAACGACCGAACAGCGGCCATCTTCCAAAATTTAAAGTCATTCAAGATCAGTATCAATGAGATTTACTCAGACGCCGAGAAGAGGACGGTGACGATGGTTTGCACTAGCAACGGGGAGACGGAAGTTGGTGCTTATAGCATAGATTGCCTTTTTGTACTTACTACAGCGGAGGACGGAAAAAAGATTGTGAAGTTGACTGAGTGGCTAGGCACTCACACGCGTAGATAGCATTTGGTTTACGCCGGTAAACATTACATATTTGGGACGCTTCGACTCTCGACTAAACACCGGGCATGGTTCTCATGGAATGGCGGCTAAAACTGAGTAGCAATAGAACCTGAACCTGAAGTTTGAATCAGACTCTCACGGCATATCTCTTCCTGCAAGACACAGAGTCACGAGGATGAGCCTCATTCGACAGACTAACTGGACTTGGTTAACCAGATCTATCGTGACTTATTTCCGGGTCCGTTCCAGTCGATCATGCGATGTAACCCACCCTTGCTAGCTTCACCACCTTGAACCCCTGAGAGGCCAGGGGCTCTGTCCCCCTACCATGTAGTCGATGCCAAGGCTAGTAGTGCCCCAGAGCAACGCCCGCGGGATCCTCGGATTCCGTGGATTCCGTGGGACCCCCCGGGCTTCTAAAAGTTTAAATCGAAGAAACATCGGGACACATTCGTCAGATAGTCTACCAAACGGAAGAATTCCGTATTACAAATCAAATTATTCATTTCACTAGGCAGCAAAGGGTGACTCAACTGCCAACGGATCTCTGTTAGAAGCTGTGCTGGAAAGAAGGAGTGCGTTATACAGGCACTAATACATCGAAGAGAGGGTGGCAAGCGACGACTTGGTATAAATCCAAGCAGGACTCGATCTCGATAACAACAACATTTCCCTTTTCGTCCCCATCAAAATATTTCCCGAAGTTGTATCAATATTTCGACCATGTCCGACCTCAAGCCTGGTACCAAGCAGCTCACCACTAGAGCGGCCGTGGATGATTACGTCGGGGGATTCAATTCCGATGACTTTCCTCGATTCATCACATACTATGCGGAGGATGCAGTTGTTAGTGCCACAGAGATTCCGATCCGTGTTCTACACACACTTCTTGTCATCACTTGTTGACTGTTATTACTTT